>NW_012267340.1:2323035-2373385 GCF_000151885.1 Dipodomys ordii
CACACACACACACACACACACACACACACACACACACACACACACGACCTGTCTCCTTGGGATCATACAATCTGAAGGCCATTGGTATTTTAATGAGAACAGTTTCAGCCAATTAATTTCTAGGAATTTATCCTAAGGACATAATTAGGAGGACATTGGAAAGGTTAGCCAAAAAAAAAAAAACTGCAGAATTTGTAATAATAAAACAATGGGGAAAAAGTCAAAATGACTGAAAGCAGGTGATGAATGACTTTGTATCTCTTCTTCACAGAGTTCCACTAAATCAATCACTATATTTTTTTAATAGTTTGATTTTTGTTGTTTGCTGGTGATGTTGAAGATCAAACCAAGAACACCACAGAACTCTCAACCCTTGAACAAAACATCCCTAGTCTACTTCAAATGTGTACACGTACAGGAGCATTTTCACGATAAAATGCAATTTTTTATTAAAAAGTAAAATCAAAAGCAAGACACAGAAGCATCAGGCGCTGAATTCAAACCCCATACTACAAAGAAAAACAAGCAAAAACATATACAATTTCAATCTGTTTCAACTGACCCAGGTGAATAATCCATAATGGATTTGGATAACAAGGGTGGAAACTACTGATTCAAATAAACACGGGTCATCATTGGCTGATGAGCATCAGGGAGGAATATTACAACAGAAATAATACTTTAGTAGCTTACTAGCACCAGCCCTAGACTCGGAGGAGAACAGTCCTTCCAGAATGTTCTGAGTAGCAGGACTGAAGACCCCACACCCCAGCCTCTCTTCCCAACAGGACACCTGCGTCTCTGTTGCTTGGGTGGATTTTGCCGCAGGAGAGGAGATGGGGATTTGCGCAGCTCATTTTCTCTAGCGCTTTTCTAGCAAAGGACACGCACAACTAATATACCACCTCAGAAAGAAAAGAACAAAAACCACCTAGACTCTGGGTTTCTAAACTCGACGTTCCGATCCGCTGCCTGTCAAGAACAACACTTGGAGAGCTGGGTAAGAGCCACAGAGGGCCAACGGAGCAGGTCTGAGGGCGAATCAACCTGCCTTTCCCACCTCCTTACTTCACCTGAGAAAGCAGGACTGGAGCTTGTCATAAAATACAAAGTACCTACCTGCAAAAAAAAGAAAAGGAAAGAAGAGAAAAGAAAAGAACCCAAGCCTAACAGTTTCACAAACTAGAATTTTGACTCCATCCACCCGCCGACTGCTCCCAAACCTGCCTTAAGATGGAAGAGAGGGCGGAACACAACTTTATTTCAGGAATGTAACTACCACGCTGGGAAGACCCAGCGTCTTTGTGTTCTGGGCTGAAGAATGGCAGCATTTATAATCCTAGCTACTCAGGAGGCTGAGCCCTGAGGACCCAGGTTGGAAGCCAGTCCAGCAGGAAAGTCTGTGAGACGCTTATCTCCCATTAGGGGGAAGTGGTAGAGTGCTCGCCTTGAATAAAAAAAAGGATTAGGGATGGCGCCCAGGCACTGAGTTCAAGTCCCAGTACAGGAAGGAAGGAAGGGAGGGAGGAAGGAAGGGAGGGAGGGAGGGAGGGAGTGTGCACACATGTAAGAACTGAAATATGGCAGATTCCAGGGAGAACTCCAACGGCGTAATCCCTCAGAAAGGCAAATCATATAAATCCTTAGAAAGGCAAAGTCAAAGTTCAGCAAAATAAACCACCAGGAAGAAGGCCCTGGAAAGGGGGAGGTCGAATGAAGAGGTGGAAAACACAGAGAAGAATCCCACGCCCATCCTACAAAATTACAAAGACGGAGAGTGGGGTGGGAGGAGGGGGTGAGAATTTTGAAAGGGGCGACATTAATGGAGACGCACTGCATTCAAAAACGGCTTTGTTAAATGGCTCCTCCTTTGCACAAGGCTTAAAGACTATAATTTGGGGGGTGGGGGGGAAGGAAGCCTGGGTGGAGAGGAAAAGGTTCTAAAGGATCTTTTCACGCAGAGCGAGCACAGGAGTCTGGAAGGCTTTGAACACCTAGCGTGAAGCCACAGGTAAAAGCTCCCCCAGAACTCAGGACCGGCGTGCTTCTCGGGGATAGGAGGAGCTCAGTGAATCGGCTGACCCCGCCCAGGGCAGAGCGGTTGGCTTTCCTCTTCATCCATCACATTAGACATGGTGGGAACCATTCCCACGGTGGAGGTGGAAGGTTGTATAGCTGGATCACCATACACAAGCCAGCCAGCCAGGAAGGAGAAGCGTTCTCTCGTTGTATGCCTGGCTGGCCTTTGGGTGCAGGCCAAATGGTTTATCAGCATCGGGTAGCAAACCGGAAGGTCGGAAGACTGCCAGGCGCTTAGAGGAACAAGCTACCAACGTCAGAATCCCATCCGACATGTCGCCTGAGCCCCACACCTCCCCCATTCCTTTCTCCCCACCCTGCTCCTCTCCGCTACCTCTATTCTGCCAGCCAGGACAAGGATCACTCATCAGCAGAGAGTTCCTTTGGGGCGTAGACAGGTCCTCTCCAAAGCATGCAAAGACACCCTCATTCCCCAGCTAGGAGAGGCGCCGTCCAGACGGCCCCCAGCCCCACACACTGAAGCCGGTTCCATTGACATTGGCTCAGAGCCTTATTGTTCTGGAACTTTCCAGAACTTACTCCAAACACCTGAGAGCCTTCACAAGGTAGAAGTAAATGCCCAAAAAATCCCATCAGCCATCAGGATTACCGGAATGCACCGGACTACAGAAGAATGCTCTGCTCTCAGTGGAAATGAGGATGTCTTGATCTAAATTCCATTAGCCCTGGCACCTCTAAAAGACTTCCTGGACAGGAATGAAGCTGAAGTCTAATGTCTGCGCGCCTGCCAGACGCTTCTTATCTGAATAACCTTGCACTTAAAGCCGACCTATGACACCCACTTCACAAAATTACCTGCCATTCTATTTCTATTGTTTAATTTTTTTTTTTAGCTTCCTGGGTACTTTTGAGTTTTGTTATTGTCAAATTCAAGTAACACTTAGAACTTAATCTGAAGATTCTTTCCCCCCATAGGGCATTAGTTTAAGCTTCCAGCACACACGTGTGAAGAAGAGAGACTTGGAAGCCAATGATCCTAAAGACTTCCTGATTCCCTGACCCTGGGTGGCCCAGAAGAGCCATTCGCCCCTGAATTTGGATGGTTCATTCATGATTCTTTTTGTTTGTTTTTGGTCCGTTGTGGGGCTTGAACTCAGGGCCTGGGTGCTGTCCCTGAGCCTCTTTGCACTCAAGCCTCGTGCTCTACCCCTTGAACCACAGCGCCACTTCCAATTCTTGAGTGGCTCATTAGAGATAAGAGTCTCACGGGGACTTTCCTGCCCAGGCTGGCTTTGAACCATGATCCTCAGATCTCAGCCTCCTGACAGGCGTGAGCCACTGGCGCCCGGCTCTTTTTTTTTTTTATCCTGAATTTGTTGCAAGTGTTTTTTTTTAATATAATTTTGTTATGATTAAGGCGTTGGACAGAGGGGTAACTGTGCTGTAATTCGGGGACGCGTGCATCTCTTTATGGACAATGTCACCTTTTCCTTCCCTCCCCCCCCCCCCCCCCCAGCTGCTACTTCCCACGTCATACCCACAAGTTGGGGAGTTCAAATCTACACAAAACCATGACGGCGTGTGCTCACCCCTCCTCCCTCCCTTTCTCCACTCCCCCTCCACCTCCCCCACAAAGGGCAGAGAACAAGAACGAACGAAATTCAAAAAGCAAACCACCACCACCACCAAGAACAACAGCAAAACAGCTTCCGGCTTCCATCTGCTGGAATTGATGGACGGGGTGGTAAACGCCCAGCGCGTTGGGCGCCTCCCCCATGAGCCTCCTCCTGCAGTCTCGCTGTGCGCTGCGAATTCCCAGAGTCCCGCATCCCCTGTCACGCTCCGGTGTGTGGCACGGGGCTTCCTCGTACCAGGTCAAACATGGCGAGCTGTGTTTCACAGGCTGCCCGTGTAAACTGGAAAGGGGTTTCCGCTGCCTTGTCTGCAGGTTAAACGTTAACAGAACCGTGGCAGGTAACGTCAACCAAAACAAACGGGAAGGGACTGATCGGCACTGGAGTTAGAGGGGGAAAGAAAAGGAATATTTATCTCGAATGTCCTCCTCCTCCCACTAAGCACCGTCCTGAGGATAGCTCCCACTCCGTTAAGCAAAGATTAGCCTAATTATCCTAATGATTTTTTTTCAGTGATTACTCAGGAAATCCTCGCTCACTTTCCTATTTAAGCAAACAGCAAGAAGGTGTGATTCAGCAACTCACGGGCCCAGTCGGCCACGGCCCTGGCAAAACACCGTGCAGCCGGCGCTCACCACGCCGCGCTCCTGGCTCCAAATCCCTCAGACACAGAGAGCTTTTCCTGGCACGGCACCATTGCCTGGCGCTAGAGGATAAATCTAGAAGGCTGGAGACAGCGCCTGTCATCCCAGCTACTCAGGAGGCTGAGATCTGAGGATCACAGTTCAAAGCCAGCCCAGGCAGGAAAGCCCGGGAGACTCTTATCTCCAACCAACCACCAAAAAGCCAGAAGTGAAGCTGTGGCTCAAGCGGTAGAGTGCTAGCCTTGAGCCAAAAAGCTAAAGGACAGTGCTCAGGCCCTGAGTTCAAGCCCCAGGAACCACACACACACACACACACACACACACACACACACACACGTGCAAACAAAAAGGGCAACCCCCTCAAAGAGAGACAAGACTTCTTAGGCTTGATTTCAAATCTGTCTTAACTAACACAGTGAGCAGACACAGCAACACCAGGATCCTGGCCCTGCAGTTGTGAGTGTCCAAGTCCACCACTTACTGAAGGCTACTAACGCCAAGACTCTGGCTTCCAAGAAACAGACTTCCCACACATCCACGGGAACGCGGTTCCGGCAACTTACCCCCGTCCCTGTCCCCATCCCCAGTGACCGGGCGTACCACTTCTTCCAGCCATGATGCAATGTCTGCATCCGGCATGCGTGCCCATCTGCGTTCCTTCTATCATCCATCTAAAGGGCTCATAAGACACAGCACCGTGTCAATCCTGCCGCGTTATCACAGATCACCGTTCACAGAAAAACGTCATGGAAAATTCCTGGCCACTGCAGATGCAACTCTGCTGTTCCCTAAATCTGTGAAGCCCCAGAGGATTAGAGGACAGAGGACCCCAAGACACGGAGGGGAGGGCAGACATGATCAATCACCAAGCCCCGCAAAGCAAGTTCACTCTGGAAAGCTATGCGCCCAAGCAAACTCCTTAAAACTCCAGGCTCAGAACCAGACTTCTGAGTCGGTCTCAGCCTCCCTCTAGCAACTTCTTCTAGGTATGGGGGGGAGGAGGGAAGAAGAAAGGAAATAGACACCCAGACCCTGGAGAGAAACTTCTGGAAGCAGGCAGCAGGCTTGGGGATTGGCCCAGCAGCTGGTTGACTATAATCCACCAGCAAGAGCTGCATCTAGAGCCTGTGGGTGTCCCCTGCGCGTGCTGGGTTTCCGTTGCGTTCAGGGCTATTTTCAGGCAGAGAGAAAGAAGACAAGATCTCCCCCTCCACCCGGCCCCCACCGTGTTCACTCTGTTTCTGAACACTACTCCACCTTTCCGCCCCGAGGAACTCTGGGTAAACACCTGTCCGAGATGCCCGTGGTCCAGAGATGGGGGCTGAGAACACTCCAAAGGATTCCAGGACACCAGCCAACAGAACTATGATGATTTTTTTTTTGTTTTTTGAATGGAAAAAGAACCGTGGACGGAGCGATCCGCTTAGTGAATTGGGAAACGAACCCAGCTACCCTGGCTATTTTCTGGATTTTAAAGACGTAGCCTTTTCACGTTTTTTTTTTTTTAAAGAAATTCCCTTCTTACGACGTGTCCAGGGTTTATGCTCCTGCAAACGACCAGTTTATAAAAATGAAAGGTCTCCAAACAAAATCTGAGAACGTGCGTGTCCCATCCATATGCAGGCTAAGATTGAAAACCTTGGTCTCTGCCGACCTAAAGCCCCCTAAAAAGGCTGTGTTGTAAATATTACCCAGAGTTCACTGCCTGACGTCCTTTCCTCAGGCAGCGGGCTCACAGTGAACGCACCGGAACTTTCTCTCCTCCTCAGCCAGGGAAAAGGCAGCCTGTGCCGCAGGCAGGCTCTTGCTTTATAATTCACAACATATTGTCAACAGCACAGCTGGAGGGTTTTTACAAGCTTGATTATCTAAGACTAGCCCATGAATAGTTCAAAACCTATTTGTTTCATGCGTACCCTCAGTATTTATACGGATCAATAAGATACTAGAGGTAGCACGGTGCTGCTGGCTTACATTTGTCAGCCCAGCTACTGAGTGAGCTGCGATCAGCGTTCAAAGCCAGCCCCGGCAGGAAAGTCTGTGAGACTCTCACCTCCAATACACTGTAGACAATTCTTTCGAATAAACAAAAGGGTCCATGGAAATATCATACTGAAACGTCACAAATTTCCAAATAGTGACGTAGCAAAGCAATAAAAGCAGAAGTCACTTCACCCCAATGACGCTGCGAGGTGCCCTTGGCATCCGCGTGATTAACGGCTCTCCAGCAACTACAGAAGAAACAAATATTAAAGACTTTCACTCGTGGCTAAACACTAAAATTCCAAAACGGGTCCTGAAAGCATTTGAGAGGTATGCTATTTTAAACAAAGAACGGCCCAGATAAGATGACCAAGTTAGACTGAAAGCTAGTTCGGGTCCAGCAGCGCCACAGACGGAGGTTATCGGTTGCCCTGAGGCAGAAATGACCTCCATCCCGCCCGGCTGTCCAGGACGCAATCAGCGGAAGCCCGGCGCTGTAAGCAGAGAACGCTCCCTAGTTCGAGTAGCTGACATGCTTCCGAGGGGACATTAGCCCGGTTCTCGCCCACAGCTAGACCACATCTTGAAAATGTTGCAAATAAATGAGCAGACCCTGCTGCCTGGTACTTTTTGAATGTCCCCTACAAGTCGAGAAAACAATGAGGGAACAGGTGTACCCGAGGGTACCAAGGCTCACAGCCATGCCGACAGCCCCCTCCCAGCGTCCAATCCTTGCTGTTTGCATCAAGACAAACCCCACGGAAGGACTTACTTACAACAATCACACGTGCACGCTTTAACACATCGTGGTCGCCGAAAACCAGGACAGCCGGGAGAGGAGCCTCAGGGATCCAAGGGCAAAGTAGGGTCCTGCAAACTACCAAAAACGGCTTTGATACGGGTTCATCGATCATGGTGCAGTGAGCCACGATCCTAGATGACGCTAATGAAGGGTGTGGGTCATATTTCACTCCGTCTTTGTCGTTTTTGTGTGAGCTTATCGTCTCCTGTGTTTGGGTGGGATTTTTTGCTGTGTGTGTGTGGGGGGGGGCATGAACTCAGGACCTTGGACAGGCCAAACATTCTCCCCAAAATCCATCATTATTAAACATCATTATTTTTTTGTTTAGGTCTAAGATTTTCTAGGCTTAAGAAAAAATTATGTTGCTTCTATTTCTTTACAATCTTTCATTTGTGTTTCACACTCCTACAGTATTTCTTTGAGCTGATGGTTCCACAGGTTTTTCTTTCCCAGGGGGGGAAAAAAAAAAGGAAAAAAGTACCATGAGATGTGTTTCACACTGTGATTTTCTCCAGGCGGTCTCTGACCCTTCCTGTTTAAGAGACTTTTCTGCACAAATATGAAAAATGGCAACTTTTGTTATAATGAGATTTGAAATTCTTCACAGGACTCCCATGATTGATTTCCGATCACATAAACTATCTTCTGTAATAATATTTTACTTTACCAATGCCACCCTGACATCCAAGCTGAATCACTGAAGTTTTATTGGTTAAAAAAGAAGAAGAAAAGAAAAATCGTAAAAATATTAAACACAGACCTGGATTTTCAGACCTGCCAGCTGTCTGGCCTGCCAGCAGAACCTAATCCATGACCCCCAGGTCAGAGTCCATTAGGGGTCTAAACTTCACATTTACTGAGAGATCAAAACAGCTCAGTATTAATGCACTTCAAGAATAAACCGTGTGTTGCATGCATGTGAATGAACTTTAATCTTTATCTCAAGAGTAGCTTAGTGATTTGAAAATTGCAATACAAAAATCAGAGGTGTCTAATAAACACTTCAAATGTACTTGAAATCAGCACCAGAATCTTTGTTAATGAATGTAGACGAGGTCTGGGAAATAGTTGGCATTGATGAAGGAAATGAGAGTTGGAGCTATGTGCCCAGGGCTCACGCCTGGCATCTAACTTGGGAGGCTGAGATAGGAGGATAAAGGTTCAAAGCCAGCTCAGGCAACCAAATCCATGAGACTTTTTTTTGGGGGGGGGGTCCAGTGGTGGGGCCTGAACTCTGGGCCTTGGTGCTGTCCCTCAGCTCTTCAGCTCAAGGCTAGCGTTCTACCACTTGAGCTACAGTGCCACTTCCGGCTTTTTTCTTATGTGGTGCTGAGGAATCGAACCCAGGGCCTCGTGCATGCAAGGCAAGCACTATACCACTGAGCCACCTTCCCAGCCCCAGTAATTTCTTATTCTTAGACAAACTTGTATTCTTAGCTTGAAAGACCTTGGTTGTGGACACAATTCACTTACTTTTCTTCAAGTACATTACACCCACTACACTTCTTTCCCCCCATGTATCTAGATTGTCTACAATTCTATCTCTACTATGAATTAGAGTGGCAATTTCTAGTGCGGGAGTCATTGTTCTTTAATTTTTGGGGGGAGGGGGTCCGGTGGTGGGGCCTGAACTCAGGACCTGGGCCCTGTCCCTCAGCTCTTCAGCTCAAGGCTAGCGCTCTACCACTTGAGCCACAGCACCACTTCTGACTTTTTTCTTTTTGCTTATATGGTGCTGAGGAATCGAACCCAGGGCCTCATGCATGCAAGGCAAGCGCTCCACCACTGAGCCACCTTCCCAGCCCCATCCATGAGACTCTTATCGCTGATTGAGCAGCAAAAAAAAAGTCAGAACTGGAGATGTGGCACAAGTGGTTGAGCATCAGCTCTGAGTGAAAAAGCCAAGGGAGAGAATGAGGTTCTGAGTTCAAGCTCCAGTTCTGGCTAAGCATGGAAATTTACCCGGACTACAATCAATTTTACTGTCTCTACCACCCACTGACTGATTTAGAAGTGAAAATCCAGCACGCAAGCTAGATGGCGGAACATCATTTCAAAGTAACACTTCATAGTGAGTTGTGGTGGTGCACGCTTGTAATCCCAGCTCTTGGGAAACCGAGGCAGAAGATGCTTTTGAGTTGAAGGCCAACCTTATCCAAAACCACCACCATGAAAGAGTGCACACGCTGTTAAGATCTAACACTTGGGGGTGATTACCACTTCCTTGGCTTGATATGTTTATCTCGCTTTTATTCTGCAAGCATGTTTTGCAAGCTGGGGGACTGGTTGTTCGACGTCGTTTTTAGGTAAACGCCATCAGCGCCACTGAACCACGCCTGGATGCTCTGCAGAGAGAATTTTGCTTCCTTCCCAGGAGCGTGACTGAGTCAAAATCCATCTACTTTTGGGGGATGACAAGCAAGCAACACTGCCGCTAGCTTTGAGGCTTTTCTTCCAGGAGAGCCCGAGAACCACATTGTCCGCAGTTACAGCATTTCCTGTAGGCTGGGATGACAGGTGTGTGCCGCCGTACCCAGCTACAGCGTGACAAGGGGGTCTCACACACGTTTCTGCCCCCGCTGATCTCAACCTGTGATCCTCCCGTGCTCAGTCTCCCGAGCAGCTTGGATGACAGCCAAGAGCCACCTCACCCAGTTAAAACCATCATGTCTTGAATCCTTTTAACCCAGTTTTCTGTTTTCCTATGCCCCTCAGTAATGAGTTAAATAAACCCTCCACCCATTAAGGCTGGTTTGTCTTCCATTCTGATGACACCCTTCTGTTCCAAGTGATAAGAAAACATCCTCAAACAAAGAAAAAAAAATCCATTTTGCTTTTAGTTGAGAAGTCCAAGAGATACAGTGTGATCTCATCATAATCTAACCAGAACGCTCACCGCATCCCTCAAATGTTTGTTACTTATGATATCCCTGTAAGAAGAACACTCAGTATCCTTACTTCTGGTTGCTCTATGCGTTTACAGTGCTCTACAATTCTAAGTGTAATTGCTATGAGTTACGAAACCTGACCCCTAGTTGGCACAGTCTATTTATTTCCTTCCAGTCAGGAATTTAAATTTCCGAGCTAAAACCAGAGAGAGCGCGAACACTATGTAAATGTCACGTAAAACATGACATTTCCTCTCGCCCGGCGATGAATTGCAATTGAAACGCGTGATAATTGTTCAGTCTAGGTGTCTTTCACGAATACCATTCCCACACGGCCCAGATAATCTGAGAATGACGTGAATCCGTGTCATTGCGGCCATCACCAGCAGGTGTCCAGGGGTGAGATCTTAATCGGCTTCACTCTTCAGTTCTCAAGTAGGCAGCGCTAAAGAAGCAAAACAGAAGAGGACCCGGCCTGTGTGCAGAGGGAGATTGACGGAGGCGGGCACCAAGGACGAAAGGTGGACGGCTCCTTTCAAAGACACTTAGCTTGTGAGCTGGGGACAGGGGTCCGCATCCAGACAGGTAACTGATTGGCTCACATCAGGTTGATGTCAGTTCATTTTTGTCAGTGCTTAACCATTTGGTAGTTAACTGGAGATAAGAGTCTCACGGATTTTTCTATCCAGAACGACTTTGAACCACAATCCTCAAATCTCTTCCAGTGTCCTGAGTTACTAGGATCATACTGAACTCCCACTGAAAAGGCTGGGCACTGGTGGCTCAAGCCTATAAATCCCAACTGCTCAGGAGGCTGAGATCGGAGGATCACAGTTCAAAGCCAGCCCGGGCAGGAAAGTCGGTGAGACTCTTAACTCCAATCAATCACCAGAAAACTGGAAATGGAGCTGTGGCTCAAAGTGGTAGAGCACTCGCCTTGAACAAAAAAACCTCAGGGAGAATATCCAGGCCCTGAGTTCAAATCCCACAGCTGACCAAAAAAAAAAAAAAACATGACTCTGAAGAAAATCTACATGATGCTGATGGTGATTATCCAAGTATCGAAGAGAGAATGGCTGTGATTTCTTTTCCCTTCTTTTGAATCAGAGACCACTAGCTTTTCAGAGACAAAACCAGAGAGACCATTCTTAGCAAGGACCCGTGCCAGCAGGAGCTACCTGTGGGGTGTGGGGTGGAATTTAATAACAGCTCAGCCGCCGCGGGCAGCGGGGGCCTTTTATTTCAGCAAGGTCATCATTCAGGAACCGTGTGCCTCGGCCAGCACTAAACTCTGCAGCCAGCGCACAGCTAACCCTCCACCCGGTGTGGCCGCGATGCTGAGTGGGTACCAGGCCCTGTGATCAACGGGGGCTGCATCCCAAATGGGGCAGAAGAGATCACCTGGGGAGTAAATAAGGACAGCACAAGGACACAGGGGCCCTGCGGGAACGTTGCAGGTGACCGCCCCGCCATCCCGAGAGCCACTAACGAGGAGACCTTTACGTCTGCCTTCCGAAGGGCAGCAGGATTGTAACGGGGGAAGAAGGGATGAGCGGCAGCCGTCTGTGGGAGGGGTTGGGAGACTGGAAAAGAGAGGCCCAGGGGAAGAGGCCGGGAAGGGAAGGATGGAGACCCGCGTGGAGACCCCACTCGGGCATGGAGCACAGGTAGAGTTTAACCCCCCAGGAGAAAAACCCAGCGTCCACCCAAAGAGAAACAGGAGAATGAAGCACTGGGCTCCCTCCACACATCTACGTATGCGCATGGCGGGAAGCACTTGCTAACCACAGCCTGGAGCCCTGACTGGGGGGGGGGGCGGGATGGCTTTGGATCAGAGGCACGGGACAAGGACCTCATTTCTGGCAGCAGAGGAGGCCGGGCCTATAAACGGAGAAGGTTCAGGATGCACAGAGACCCCGCAGAGCAGGTATCTCAGAAGTCTGACGCCTAGCCAAGTGCCTGCGGAGATCTGAGCGGGTGAGATCAAAAGACTCCCTGCCCCCCTCCAGTGGGGCGCTCGGTGGGTGGCCTGGAGGGGCAGCGACCCTTCCCCTGCGTGCTGGTTTTATCTGTGCATGCATACACACACACACACACACACACACACACACACACACACACACACACACACACCTGATTGGGAAAATCCCATGATCACAAACCACAGTGGAGACAGCAGGGGCCACACACAAAGATGCTGAGGAAGCGAGCCTGCCCGGCCGACGCCCACCGCTCAGCCGGCAGACCCTGCCCGCCCGCGGCAGACACGCCCTTTTCCAAACAGCGTGCGAACACCACGGGCCAGCATCCCCTGTAAAGCCTCAGTGTCAGGCCGGAGAAAGGCATCCTTCTTACTTTTCTCCGGAAGAAGGCACCAGGGAGACATTCAGCAAATAAAAGCGGCGGAAAATATGAGTATTCCTGCAGGCCTCGCTCCAGAGGGACATTAAGCCCGGCTTCCTGTAATCCCTCTATTAATGAAGAGCGTGCGAGGGCCCCTGACACACTGATGCGCCAGCTCGTTCACCAGCAAGATGGGGGGGGGAACGTGCAAGGATCTCGCCCTGAGCCTAAGAACTTCCCATGGAGGTGGGGGGGGGGGTGGACAGAACACCCAGGAACACAGCGTCAGATCCCTGGGAGGAGGTAATACAGGCAAGAGAGGAGAGAGAGAGAGAGGAGAGAGAGAGAGAGGAGAGCGAGAGAGAGGAGAGAGAGAGAGGAAAACAAAGCACCGCAAATGCGATCAGAGAAGATGCACAGCATCGCCCATCACTGAGAGAGGCGTGAGCGTGGAGGAAGAGGAAGTGGAGGCCGGGAGGCCTGCGGGATGAGGCCACGCATCTCCTTAGGATGCGCAAATGATAAATGTGGGATACAGGAGCCCCGGCTGCCCGCAGCGGCCTCTGGACAACCAGGAAGGTGGCGGGCGAGGGGGCGGGGGAGGCGGGGGGACTTGGGGTTGAGTTGACCTGGGAGGGA
This sequence comes from Dipodomys ordii, assembly GCF_000151885.1. Lineage (NCBI taxonomy): Eukaryota > Metazoa > Chordata > Mammalia > Rodentia > Heteromyidae > Dipodomys > Dipodomys ordii. Next base: position 2,336,009 of record NW_012267340.1, read on the forward strand.
AACTGAGGCACGGGTCTCCTCCTCCCCAGCCCAGTGCTGGAGAAGAGGTCTCGGCACTGACAGCCGGCGGCTTGAATCCCTGCCGCTCACTTCCCGGGGCTTGGTGTGCTCTGACAGGGAGACCCCAATCTTTCCCTTCACCGCAAAGGAGCACAAGCCAAACCTCGCACACAGGTGGGCCCCGCGGGCTGGTGCAGAGGTTAAACACGCTCAGGAGTCTAGATTGCAATCAGGGGTCCCTCACCCCAATGCCTCCGGGACCAGCAGGTGATGTGGGGAGGGGCGAAGGGCGGGATCGAGCTTGGGAACTAAGCAGACAGCCTGAGTTGTCTGACTGCCCGGCCTCGGCGGAGGGGCGGACAAGATGGAGTGATCTTGATGTCTAGGGTAAATGCTTGTGTCTTCCAACTTCAGGAACTCCTTGTTGTCAATCAGGTGCCACACGGTAAGAGAGCACGGAGCTACGGAGAGACCAGCTGCAACCTCATCACCAAAACAGGAGGCTGGAGCCTCCTCCATCCTGGCAGAGTGGAGGGGAAAAGACCGCAACGCTAACACGAAGGGACGAGGCGCCGTTACAAGTCCGAACGGTTTTGCTTGCCGCAGCCCTGTCTCCTTGTATCTAGACAAGAGCGGGGAACGCCCCCGGGAGACCCCTGCCCAGCCCGACCACCTACCAAGCCTTGCGGCTCGCGGCTTTCACACTGACCAGCTGAGGCTCGAAGACGCTTTCTCTGAGACGCCCGCCCATCCACACCGCACACCGTAGGCGCGGTGCACGCGCCACTTCATGAATCCCATGAAGTTCCAGCTAGAGGGATGATTCTTCCAACATGTGTGCCAAGGCCCCCAAACCTCAAGAACTTGAGAACACCGGTGTGTCTGAAGGAATGAAACTGTAATCTGCCGAGCAGCAGTAATTGACTGCAGGGCCTCGGGCAAAGGAGCCTGAAATGTTCCAGACACATCAGCTAGCAGGGCACCAAAGACACTACCCACGTCTCTTCTACTGTTCTTAGACAGTAATATATATATATATATATGTATATAATTTATATACATCAAATTATTTACACTATATATGAAATATAATGTGAGATTATAGATTATATATACATTATATATTATGTAATTTCATATAGATAAACTCTTAACTGGTGCATAAAACCTTCTCTAAGCAAAACACACACACACACACAAAAACAGCTTCAACATTTGCTCTCAACCGACTCTAGTAAAAGCAGTAATGAATTGTTTGAGAGAGAGTGAGAATCCTACGGCTTTAATTAGATGTCAGGAAACAGTCACTGTGTTATTGCGAAGGAAGCGCGTACCTATGAATAAAATGAACGCAGATCTGCTCACAGGAGTATGTGTGGAGAATCGTCAGTGCGTGCATGCGTGTGTGCACACACATGGGTGGGTGTGTGCACAGGGGTGTGTATTCTGACAACACAAGGAGCTTTCCTCTGGTTGCACGCTGAATGTTGTCTCAAAGCTGGGAATGCTTGCTTACATGCTCTTTGCACTCTGTTGTAAATTTATTTTCCACATAAATAAATATTATCTCATTACCAGCCATCTCCATTAGAATCTAGCAGACCATGAAATGGGCTTTGGGAGATCAAGCAATACAGTTAGGCTGGGGGGAGGGGAAGGGGGGAAAGAACCCAAAACATTGTTTGGGCTGCTAGCTTAAAGACTCATGGGAAAAAAAATTAAATTTTACCTAACGGTGTGGAGAAATACAATATATAATGCTTTCCAGTTGAGGGAGATTCTAAAAAGGAAAGCAGATTACTAATCGTGGTGAAAAATAAAACCAGTTTCTATTTCTACCTACTTTAAAAAAAAAAAAGATCTACCTCCCTGGTATTTCTAACGCTTGCATTTATTTTTTTCTCCAACCATCCATCTTTAAGAACGTATTTTTCCTAATGCAAAAAGAGCCCCGGGACTCTCCCTGAGGTTGAAATCTACCAAGTTAAAAACCAAGTGATCCGTTCACTCCCATCATTAGTCTAACTACAACACCCCTTCAGTACAACGTGTGCCGCACAATCCTCCAGCCTTCGTTCACGAAGCTCCAACCTGCCGCAGGAGGGGGGTATCAATGATCCTCATTGATTAGGCTCATGATGCCCCTTAGCAACGCAAGCACATACATGCAGGCAGGCAGGCAGGCCGGGCTGAAGCAACACCTTTCAATCTGGTTTATTTTTTTCAGCTCGCATAACTTGTGGCCACTTTCATGTCTCCAAAAGTCCACATGCCCACGTCCAAACTCTAAAGGAATATTTAAGCACATTGCCAGAGAAACATCAAAGAATAAAAGATTTTGGGGGGGGGGAGGGTGCAGGAATTCAGCATCAGTGGGAAACACACACAGACACACACACACACAGACACACACACACACACAGACACACACACACACACACACACACACACACACACACACAGTCCAGTCTTCTTGCCAGGTCTGGGCCCAGAGAGGGACGGAAGCTTCTGGCAGGGCGGGAGCGGTCCGTTTTGATGGGCAGAGGGCGTACAAAAGCCTACTTGTCTCTCAGGTCCTGAAGAGGCTCAGAGAAGCGGGGGGGGGGGCCTCCCTCCCTCCCCACCACCCCCCCCCGGCCCCCGGGAACTTGCACGGCCAAAGCCATCTCAGTCCTGCAACATGAATGAAATGTATCAATATTTTTATTTGGCAGAACATGAAAGCTTAATTTAAAAAAAAAAAAAAAAGAAGAAAAGCTTTTGCATGTACCCGTACAGGGAAAATCAGTCACCGCTTAAACTCCCTGGCTCTATGGCCCTTTTGTATGGCTCCCTGCAGGAAGCCCACTTGAAGAAGCCATATTCCCGGAGCCCAGGGCACGGTAGGTGCCGTAAGGGATTTCTAACGCCACGTGCGTGTAACTGTGAACAGGGTTATCCTGCTTGCGGCCAGGGGGCCAAGGCTTCATGTTGGGAATGGCGGGGCTGGGGAAAGCATCGTCACGAAGGTGAACTGTGTGCCAAAGCACCCAGAAAGCACCAGGGCCACGACCCTGAGCTCCTGACGGACAGAAAAACACCACAGAAAAACAAGATAGAATGACACCCCCCCCGGGAATGAACCGAAGGGATAGCCCGGTTTATTTCTAACACAATGGGCCCAGTTATGGGGTTAAGAGGGAAACAGGGCCAGAGGCTCAGGGGTCAAGTTCCCAGCTCACAGGGAGTGGAGAGAATGTTCTAGATCCATTATCCTCAAATGCTACCGTGGATGTGCATCCATCTGTGGTAATTCTGGACAGACATAACACCTCCTAGTACTGTTCACTGCCCTGAACACCATGTCCCTCTTGCCTTCGACCTGGACAATGGTGGTTCTTCCATTTTTCCTGACCTGGAATTGACCGCAATCCTCCCTGGCGACGGGACTGCAGGACTGAGGCACCAGGCCCGTTGGCACATGCCCTTTCCAAGGACATTTCCCTCCCTCAGTAAACATCTAAGGTTCCTCCATGTCTTTTCATGGCTTCACAGTCTGTTATTTTCAGGGCTGAATAGTATTCCACTGCCTGGATTACCACTGTGTACCTGTTCACGACTGAAGGAGAGCTCTGTTACTCCTAACTTCGGGCAGTTACGAGTAAGCACCCTTGTGCCGGTTGGTTCTCCTATATCTAACTTTCCAGAGCTGCTGCGACTCTCAGTGGCTTTCAGCGAATCCCGGAGAACTCTAACAGGGGACAGAGATTTACAGCTGGCTTTTGCTCTGAATAGAATTTCCCAGAGATATATATAAAAAAAAATCCTAAATAAAGTTGCTTAAAATAATAAAAAATAGGGGCTGGGAAGGTGGCTCAGTGGTAGAGCGCTTGCCTTGCATGCCTGAGGCCCTGGGTTCAATTCCTTAGCACCACATAAGAAAAAAGAAGCTGGAAGTGGCGCCGTGGCTCAAGTGGTAGAGCGCTAGCCTTGAGCTGAAGAGCTGAGGGACAGCGCCCAGGCCCAGAGTTCAGACCCTACGACTGGACCCAAAATAAATAAATAAATAAAAATAAAAAATAGCACTACCACGTGATCTGGCCTCAGTATCCTGGGTATGTAGTAAAAAAACAACATCAAAGTTATATATACACTGGAGATCTCTGAACACTCATCACTGCAGTATTCTTCACAACAGGCAAGTTGTAGAGTCAATCTGAATGTCCCAATAGATGAGTGAAGAAAATGTCTCTCTCTCTTTCTCACACACACACACACACACACACACGCACACACGCACACGCACACACGCACACACACACACACACGCACACGCGCACACACACACACAGGATCTTTAATTTCACTTTTGGAGATTGAACCAGGGCCTCACATGTTTGGCAAACGCTCAGGCAAACCCTCGGCCCTTTTGTTCTGATTGCAAGAGACAGGGTCTCCTGCTGACTCTGCCTAGGCTGGCTTTGAACTCAAACTCCATCTCCCACGTAGCTGTAGCTCCCAATAGGCACGCACCCCCAAACCCAGCTCACCTGGAGTACTATTCAGCCATGAAGACGAACCAAGCCGTACCCTTTGCAGGAAAATGGATAGAATTAGAGAAAAATCAAGCTCAACAAAATAAGCCAAACTCAGGATGACAAGGATGTTTAATCTCCTAGGTGGAATTTCAATTTAAAAAAAAAAAGATCTTGAAAGCAAAATAGAACGGCTACTTGCAGTAGAACGAGAGCGCGATGGGGCGAAACACCACCTCCTGGCTGTTCTGGCGTTCGGTCTCCTGGCCCCGCCCCCGTGACCTGTTTTTGTCACGTGAACTGGGACACCAGACCACTACTTTCAACAGATTGGTTTGGGGCAAGCCTTCCTCTCACATGCACCTTGATGTCGTGCAAAGTCTCGGTGGGGGCCACCGAGGCACGGTAGCTACGCTTTGTTCTCCACGCCGCACCAAGGTGGGCGGATCCTCCCACTCCTTGCTGATGGGGTTCAGTTAGGCTACACCACGCATCCGCTTCAAAACTCCCGTACCAAAAAAAACTGCACCGCGAAAGGAAAACCAGGAGCAGACGTTAAAACTGTGTGAGCAAAGTAGTCCTGGAAACCCTCTCTCTCTCACACACACCCATAAAGAAAAAACAAACGTAGAATCTGTGCTTCCCGAGAATAAGATTCTCTGAGAACACAACTTCTGTTTGGACAGACTCTGTCCAGGAGGAGACCATCGTAGGCGTGCACAGAGCGTGACGTTCGGCCGATGATCACAGGTGCCCCCAAAGGAAAGGAGGGAAGGAACGTATTTGCGTGCAGCGAACCTTTGCCGCACACAAGCTCTATGCCCTTTATCAAGCGTGAATACGGTTTTGTTTTACAATTTTTGGGTGTGTGTGTGTGTGACTGTCCCAGACCTTGAATCCAAGACCTGGGTGGTCCCGTCCCTGAGCTTTTGTGCCAAAGGCCAGTGCTAACCCTGGAGACACAGCTCCGCTTTGGGCTTGGTGGTGGCTCATTGGAGATGAGTCTCGGGGACTTTCTTGCCCAGCTTCGAACTGTGATCCTCAGCTCTCAGCCTCACAAGTGAACCACCGCCCGGCACCCACCTTTGTTTTACAGATCTTTGAGGGGAATACGGTTGGAGCTCTTAGGAGGTTCAAGTCCAACTGAACATAGAGTTATTTCAAGCATTGCAAGAGTGTAAGCCACATGCCGCGTTATGAATAGCTCCCGTGAACCCAGAACATTAGCCGATTCTAGGGACTGGCATTTGTTCCCTGCCAGGTTCACTCCTCCCAACGCCACACCCCACCCCGACAAGCCAAAGACACGCGCACGTGTACACACATGTCCAAGGAAGCAGTCTTTCATTTAGATCATAAAATGAGAAAATCTGGAAGAGCAGGTCTGCAGAGAGCTTTATCCCTTCGGCTTACATTCCACACCCACTTTTTTTTTTTTTTTAAACCAACCACCTTTGGCCGAGTACAATTTCCACACCACCACAGAACCGCTCACATGCTTTGAACGCAGCTCTGCGAGTTATAGTCTCTTATCACCCCAACAGACTGCCAGCTCCTGCAGAGCCAGATACTGAAAAAGACCTTTCTCAGACCCAAACACCATTTTCAGTGACATGTACGCTATCACATGCTTCCTCTTCGTTTGGCTGGTTTTTTGGAAGCACTGGGGTTGGAACTCACACAACCAACTCGGGCGATCTACTGCCGAGCCACACCACCAGTCCCTAGGCTAGTTTGAAGTGTAAAAAAAGATCCGTACACCATGACGCTTAGTTCTGTCTCGGAGAGCACCATCAATTCAAAGCAGCTGGATGGAAAGGCGTCGCTTCTTCCCGAATGTCTTCAGCTGCGACCACAGCAGCAGCTGCAGACCCTCAGCCGCCCCCGAGTCCTCGCTTGGAAGAGGAGGAAGCAGAACACGGCACAAATGAAGTCCACACCCCCCCCACCCCGTTACAGCGCTCGGCTCAGTAGAAGCTTTAGGTAGAAGACCAGACGTTAAATTTAGCATCATGGTCTGGACTATGATTCAGTAGTTTGGGAGCAAAACAATCTTCGAATGCGTATGCTTGCCCTGGGAAGGAAGGGCGTGAGATCCACTCCACAGCCCCTGCCAGCACCCAGCGGCAGTCCTCAGTCCTCTACCCAAGCAGGCCGAGGAGTCGAGAGCGAGCGTTCAGCTCGGCCCCAGGTCGGGAGACACTGCGGATCCGTGCAGTAGCGCTCACCCCAGGAAAGCGAATTCTGCAAATCCGAAGCCATGGTTGTCCATGTCAGCCATGGCGGAGGGGCAGCGCCGAGGTGAGTCCAGGTGAACTTGGCTCTCGAACGCGCATTAAAAGATTGAATAGCCAACAGTTCTTCCAAGGCCCACAGGAGGCCACGGAAGGAGTACAGCGGAGACTCTCTTGTCAGAGAGGAGTTCACTGCATCTGGGGTGTTACGGGCCCAGGAACGACCGCAGGAAAAGTCCTAACACTCCCTTCCACACTCGAGTAGCTCAGAGAGCCAGGGGGACGGCCATCGCCACCCCCAAACTTTCCACAATGTGCCTAAAATACACGCCAGGCCAGAAATAACACACCAAGACCGACAGAGGCCAAGGCCGGGCCAGGCGAGCTGGCTCTGAGCAAGGTTTGGGGCGCAGGCACCCCAGTTCACTCATACTTGACACGTTGTAAGACAAGGTGGCCGCAACAAGACGTAAACGAGTCAGACTCACCGCTCCACGCGTGTCCTCGAACCCAGGGCCAGCAGCGCAGCACACGGGCTCCCCGCTACTCAGGAAGCCGAGACCCAGCCGACTGTGTGTGGCTCTATCCAGACTGGGCAGAAGAGTTCTCACAGCTGCTTCTGATTAGCCAAGCAAACGGCCGGGATGGAGGCGTGGCTCACGTGATAGAGCTCCAGCTGGAACTAAGAAAGCCAAGTAAAAAAACACCCAGTCTCTGAGTTTAAGCCCCAGAAGCCAGGCACATGCGCACAGACACCACACACACACACGCACGCACGCACGCACGCACGCACACACACACACACTACATTGTATTTAATTGCTCCACAATGCCAGAAAAAAAAATATACGTTATCGTAGTGCAAATATGGGTTTTATATCCGCGCTGTCCACCTGTATGGATACTAACCACTCGACTGCAGCTACCATAGCTTTAGCTGTTGCAAACATTCAGCCTTAAAACTCTTATTAAAACCAAACACAAAGAATACGTCAATTAAAAACTGATGGCGTAAGCCGGGCACAGTGGCTCATGACTTCATCCTAGCTACTCAGGAGGCTGAGATCTAAGGATCGTGGTTCAAAGCCAGCCTGGGCAGCAAAGTCTGGTGAGACTCTTATCTCCAATGAACTCAGGAAACCAGAAGTGGTGCTGTGGCTCAAACCGTAGAGTACTGGCCTTGAGCTGAAGAGCTGAGGGACAGCGCCCAGGCCCAGAGTTCAAGCCCCATGACCAACAAAACAAAACAAAACAAAAACTGATGGCTTCAACACAAAAAAGGCAGCAAGGTGATGTTTCTTAATTAAAGCAGTGCTCGTTTAGTAAAAAAAATATAATTCAGAGAAAAAATTATGGGGAATTTCATGGGACCCTCATCGCTGAAGGATTTACGTAGAAGCAGAGGAAAAGAGTCCTTTGTTCAAAGGTAGGATGTGAATTACTTTTTCTTCAGGGAACAAATTACCCAGATATGTTTTTGACAGCCTGGACGGCTTGTGAGAAGAACGAAAGCATTTTGCTAAAGAGCTAGAAGGCTCAACGTGTTACCCACGATTGACAAGAGAAATTCAGCTAGATTTTAGAGATGGCAATGGCACACTTAACAATTTAGAGCTTAATTCTGTGAATTAAGTCGAGAGGACCTGCCATTTTCTACAAATCAAGAATGAAATTATCAGTACTTGACGCAAGCAGCCCAAGAAAATCAGAATAATATATAATACATTTAAAGATGCATTCTGTAGGCAGGGTGCCAGTGGTTCACTCCTGTAATCCTAGCTACTCAAGAGGCTGAGATCTGAGGCTTCCAAGTCACCGAGGAAGCAGAGTCCATGAGACTCTTATCTCCGTGTTACTGCCAGAAAGCTGAAACTGGAGCTGTGGCTCAAGTTGGTAGAGCGCTGGCCTTAGAGTTAACAACCAAAGCTCAGGGACAGGGCCTAGGCCCTGAGTTCAAGCCCCAGGAGTGGCACAAGGGAAGATTCTGTAGACTTCTTTTTTAAAATTGTGGTTACCAGTAAAAATAAGATAATCCTTTCTTTGAAAACCAAGATGCATTTGATCAAGATGCATTGTACTCATAAATTGATGCGTTGAATTGGAACCCTTTATACAACGAAAGATAATAAAAAATAATGAAGCAGTATTTCCTAGTTCATTTATTTTGCAAAATGGAACATTTTTACATGGTGTTCAGACACCTGTTTTCCTCATGAAGTGAATCTATGGAGCTACAGCCTCTCAAAGCTTTTCCTTGGTCTCTTTCCAGTCGGTACTTGAATCCACTTTTTTGTTTTTTGTCCTAAACGATAGTCCCCAAACAAAAGAAACTACGGGAGCCCCCCCAAACCTGGATCCATCTGCATTATTATTTTAAGTGTCAGAGACTACCATAATATTTCGCCGCCCAGAGACTACACATTCTTGAAATCCTTAAGACAGATGTCTAGGTTTTCTTATTCTTTGGAATACCCGCCCCCAGGATAATGTCGGATGGGTATTGTGATCCGTGTGTGTTTTGTGACCTCCAGCTTCATATCCCGGGAGCTGGGTCCACAATCTAACACAGCTAGATGATGACAGTATCCGGTCGGAGGGGATTAGGCGTGGAGAAGAGCTCCAGGAGCGGCCAATTCTCATCTCAAGAGACCGGAATGAGTCACCACAAGGTCTCTTTGAGCGAGAGGGGTCACCCCAAGAACAGCTCATTTTACAGAAACATTATGAATATGTGTTAGTTGCACAAAATGAGTCTCAATTAGGGTATTTTCACTCGTGGCTATAATAATGTACCTCGATTCCATCCACCACCACCCCCCCAGAGCCCCTCCCCGCAAGAGCAGGCTCATAAAGGAAGGCGGCCCCGTTGGAGGTCTTCAGGAGAGCATTCATCCTTCCCAGGGGCGTCTGCCATGTGACGTCATCTAGTACTGGCGCAGTATGATGTCATTACATCTGGCTGGCTACCCAGTGGTGGAGATTTCAGCCTTCCAAACCATGAGCCAAAATAAACCTGTTTGGGTTTTTTTTTTTTTTTCCTCCTCCTACATTTTCTAGCCTCTGGTATGGATGGGGAAATATGAATCCGATTAAGAAAGCATCTTTCCAAGATAGATTGGATGTGTGTGTGTGTGTGTTAGGGGCTCGAACTCAGGGCCCCATACTAGTGAGGTCAATATCCGTCCACCGAATCCTGTATCTATCTTTTCTACACACTTGGTTCCAAAATGAAGTCCCACTCTTTGCCCAGGTGAGACCCCGGACCATGATCTGCTGCTTTTCTGCTTCTCACAGTAGCCGAGGTGACAGGTGTTGAACCACAGTGTCCATCTCCTTCAGTTTAGTAGAATCTTCTGTACTTCTCTGAATTTTTTTTGGAGGGGGATGGGGCTGGAACCTCAATCCTCCCGATCTTAGCCTCCCGTATACACCTGGGATTGTACAAGGCAGGTGATACTGCACCCAGTGATCTGGCGGAGAGGAGATCTTGTGTATATGCACAGGCCAGCCTTGAACCACAATCCTTCTGATCTCAGACTCCCCCAGTAGCTAGATTGCAGGCGGCCCGGCTGCAAGCTGTTCAGGTCACTCCACGGAGGGCCTTCATGTCTGCTCTGACCATGCCTGCACTCAGGTCCTCTTGATGGGAAACAGGGAGTGAATTTCTAAGAACTAAGGGCAGGCTCTTGAGGAATCCATGGGAAGAGGTTGGTATCAAGAATGGCATGTTGAGCCGGTTGCCGGTGGCTCACGCTTGTAATCCTAGCTACTCAGAAGGCTGAGATCTGAGGATCTCGGGTCAAAGCCAGCCCAGGCAGGAACATCTGTGAGACTCTTATCTCCAATAAACCACTAGAAAACCAGAAGTGGCACTGTGGCTCAAGGGGTAGAGCGCTCGCCTTGAGCTGAAGAGCTGAGGGACAGCGTCCAGGCCCAGAGCTCAAGCCCCAGGACCGACCAAAAAAATAAATAAAAGAATGGTATGTTGGAATTCAGCATCTCAAGGGTCAGTACAGGTGTGCACCTGTGCAAGTGAGCCTCTCAGAGCAAGAGAAAGATGTGCAGCCAGAGGTGCAACTCCAGGGGCAAGAAAAAAGATCCCTGGCTGCGGACCTCAGCACACAGGGCTACTCTGAAACAAAGCAAGAAGTATCCCCATGCAAGAGGAACGGGGCAGAGCCGGGGGCCGGGGGGGACGGAGGCGGGCTGGCATGCTGCAGAAAGACATCCTTACATTCCTCATCCTCCCTGGGGGCCCAGGGCTCCTCGCCGCAGACAGCTCCAGTCCCCCTGATGAGAGACACACACACGGAGCTGAGCGCCGGAGACACAAGTCCCAAGACACAGGCATGCAGAGAAGGCCCAGCAATCCGTGAGGCCAGGGCATCCGAGCGCACCCTGAAGGGGCTGTGCACAACCACGGCTTGTTCTCCACCATCATGGAAGGAAAAAGGGAGACGGTGTTCTCAGGTAACAGCAAATATGACGCAGAGCCAGCCTGGCAAAGGGGAGGCGTCTCGGAGTCAAAGCCCACCTTGGCAGCCTTGGGCAGTACACGGCCTTGAGCAAGGATAGGAAACAGCTGGACGCAGCGCCCGCCATCGGGTGTACGCTCACGAGGCGCGGCATTGGTAAAAAGGACACGAATTGAGTTCATTGCTCCTTCTTGCCCAGCCCCAACCCTTCCCTCTGGTATCTCAATCTTCCTCCCCCGTCTCACAAAGAACCACTTAGCTCTCCCTCTGTCTCCTTTCAGAAGATAGATTGTCTGGCCTATGTCTGGGCACAGGCTCACCCCTTAGATTTATTTACAACAGCTAATTGCGCTGTAACTAACAGCGCGATTAAAGCAGTACTGGCCGTAGCGCCAACTACGAAACAGAAACCCGCAGGAACATGGTTGTTAGACAGGAAAGTCCGTGAGACTCTTATCGCCAATAAACCACTAGAAGTCCAGAAGTGGCGCTGTGGCTCAAGTGATAGAGTGCTCGCCTTGAGCTGAAGAGCTGAGGGACAGCGCCCAGGTCCAGAGTTCAAGCCCCATGACCGACAACAATAACAACAAAAGTTACACCCAGAAAGTGGAAGGAAAAGGAGGGAAGAGGTAACAATGGTCTATAAGAAACGTGCTCACTACCTTACTTATGTAACTGTAACCCTCTGCACATCACCTTGACAATTTTTTTTTAAGTTACACCCAGAATTACCAGATGACCCAACCATTTTTACTCCTAGATACATAGGCCAAAGGATTTTTAAAAAGGGGGTGCCTCAAGCAAATGTCAGGACCCCAAAGTTGATTGTGGAGTTATTCAAAATAGGCAAAGATAACCAAGTATGTATCACCAGATGAATAGATAAAGAACCCAAGATGCATGCCTCGGATGGTGTATTAGCCCATTAGGGACTGGATTCTAAGGTGTAATACAGATCCATCCTGAAAATACTTACCCTACATGTCAGAAGCCACATACAAAGGGGACAGATGTTCCACGACCCTGCTGATACAAAGTGCCTGAACAAAATCCACGGATTAGAGACCAGCAGGGCTGAGGAGAAAGGAGAGGAAGTGTTGCTCCCTGCGTTGAGGAGGGTCTGCCTGGGATGTGGAAGTTAGCAATGGTGGTGATGGTTGCACGACACTGTAAATGCCATGAAGGCTACTCTTTTGGACTCGTTTGTTGGTGTGTGGTGGTTTTTTGAGACAGGGTTTTACTGTGACGCCCAGCCTGGCCTCCACCTCATCAAGCTCTGGCCTTTCTCCCATGTACAGAGATTACAGGTGAGTGGCACCACACCCAGCTTTACTGTATTTATAAGTGCTTTCAATGAACAATTTTGTTTTACATATTTCATCACAAGAAAAGAGGAAAGAAGATACGCAACCCTGGAGAACGTAGGGCGTCATCCATTATAAGCCATCTTTCAAGTTTTAACACGTCTGGAAGCAGCAACACTGAGCCCTTTCCATTCGGTTGCTCCTGTTACCTCCGACAGGGTGAAAACCGTTGGATTTGAGTCCATGGAACACTCCAGAACCATTTAGGGAGAAAAATAGGGGCCCAAAGATTGTTTTTGTCTGAAGCCTTTACTGCGAAGTCCAAGAAAACACTAGCATCAAAACAAAATTGGTGGCTACGAGTTGAAGTAAGTTCTGGAGATGGTACTTAAACGCTCTTTGAAACGGATGGCTCCATCAGTGCTGTCGATGGCCAAGGGATAATAAGAGAGTGTGGAAAAACACACTACAAGACTCACATGGAAAGAGTCGAGTGTGTGCAAACTCCGAATACAAACTGTCTTACCAATCTCTATTTATGCTTCCTCTTTTAACAAAGTACTAAGAAGCCATGTGCATGTGGTGTATCCTATAGTATGTATAATTATATAATTATATACTATATCACATAGTATATATATATTCATATATGATCAATTATCAATAATTCAATTATAATTGTTTTATTTGATGGATATATTATATACTCATGTAATTAGTATATACACTATAGGTCATATATAGGATAGACTGTATATAGTATTATAGTCTATGTAATTTTACATATAGATACAAGGTTGTGATCAGGGCTTACTACATCTGTTTTTACGATGGCAAAAGACAAGGAGTTCACACACAATTACATGGCCGTCGATCTCACAGGAAAGGTAATGGGCGTGAGGCTGGAGCCAGGGTCTGGGGCTGTTTCCGGGCTGGACTTGTGCAGAAGCATGGCATTCCTGCTGCCCTTCTTTCCCCTCCCAACACTGATTCATCTAACTGGTGAGCGTGGGAAAGGAACAGGGGAACAGGGCGGTCTGTCCACTCTCCCTTTCCTTTTAGGAAATGACTGTCTCATGAATCAATTTTCCACTTTTCCGCGGCTATGTCACAGGGGAAGCTGACCATGGCAAAAGGCCTAGTTTGTCAACTCTGTTACAAGCAGAGAGAGAGAATGAGAAAAAGCGTTACCATGGATAACACAGCTTTATCATGACGTTCTTGCACCTCCTTAATTACTAGTTAATACAGCAAAAATAAAAATAAATAAGAACCCCATGTGCAGGCGGCCTGTAATCCAAGCTACTCAGGAGGCTGAGATCTGAGGATCACCATGTGAAGCCAGCCTGAAAAGTCCATGATAGTCCAAAACACACACACACACACACACACACACACACACACACACACAGAGTCAGAAGTAGGCTATGGCTCAAGTAGAAGAGCGCTAGCCTTGAGCTTAAAGCTCAGGGACCGCGCCCAGGCCCTGGGTTTAAGCCTAGAACAGGCACAATGAAAAACTTAAATAAAAAAATCAGTAATAGGCTGGGGTTGGCAAGAAGGTAAGAGTCCAGTCTAACACACTACTTGGGAGTGTCAAAGTGGATGATCTACAGAGGACAACTGGACGCTAAGTTACGTGAATGTGTGCGCCTTTACACCAGTAATTGCACTTTCTACACACGCACGCAGCCACATATAAAGGGTTATTGTATAAGAACATTCATACCGCGTTGCAAGGTTGGACATGACTAATCGGAGAAATGGTTAAAATATAACCTATTTCAATTACAGAAATACCAGACAATTGATTTGGAATGCAAGTGCAAACTATGACCAACAAGCTAAAGCCAGTGTGCCGAGCGCTTCTGTTGTATTAGGCAGGATAAGGGCAGAGTGTCTGGATTCCTCCCACCCCTCCCCCAAGACTTCTCTTGGTGTCCTAACCCCTCACCACCCCTCCCGACTGGTCCTTCTCTGAGACTCAGGTTCTGCCAAGACATCATCTGTTAGGGCTGCTTGCTTCCCACGGTGAGGGCAGAGTAGACTCGAACACCGCTGTACTCCAATGAGCCTGCGCCTTTACCCTGATGTCAGCCCGTTTGCTGTCGCCTTGGCTTCCTGGGTGCATTAATGCACACTCAGCTTCTGCTGACAGCGTCTAGCTAGGCAGCCTGGGCTGGCCTCAAACTCCCCATGGAAGCCAGACTCCGGATGAGGCACACATGTTAGTTCTATTAAGTAACAGTCAGTCCTATTAAAGAGGTTCTCAAATGAAACCAAGGGCGGGGAAACAGTCATACAGTACAAGGTGACTGCGATCTTTTTCCACTTACTTTTGATATTTCAACAAAAGATGAAAAAGTGAACTTCAAGAATGAATGAAGCCAGGCACTGGTGGCTCACGCCTGTCATCCTAGCTACTCAGGAGGCTGAGATCCGAGGATCGCGGTTCAAAGCCAGCCCGGGCAAGAAAGTCCGTGAGACTCTTATCTCCAATATAACACCAGAAAACCAGAAGTGGCACTGTGGCTCAAGTGATAGAGCGCTTGCCTTGAGCTGAAGAGCTGAGGGACAGCGCCCAGCCCCAGAGTTCAAGACCCACGACCAACAACAAAAAGAATGATGATACTCACCAGTCTTTGAACAGAACCCCTCCTCTCCCCAAATTATTTTTCCTGATTATGAAGTTACTTTATGAAGTGCAAGGAACTGCAAACTTGAAATTCTAGTGAATAATATCTTGAGCCATTTTATGTAAGCCACAGATTTTCTAAAACTATCTGTTCAGTGCCTCTCCTCCCCCACCCCCAACTGAAACTGGCTTGTAATGGTGAGGTAAAAGCCGCTGGTGCTTGGGTCTGCCAGCTAGCAAGAAGCCAGTTATTTAATCCTGAATGCAACTCCTTCTTTCTCACTGGGCCAAACATCAATGTTTATTCGTCACTGCAACTATGTATTAGCACTTCAGTTTTCCAAGAGCTTTCCCATACATCGCTCCATCAGCCAGGTGACCTCATGCCGAGAGTCAAAGAAGGTATTCTATGGCTTGTAAATGTGGGTACTGTCTGGTGGATGGCCGGTAAGGCCGCTCCACTCACAGCTGAGTGGGTCAAGAAGAAACGCAAACGTCCCTTCTATTCTCACAGTTCTGAGCTATCTTTTTGAAACTTCCTGTTCTTCCCCCTGGGAGCAAATGGCCATCTTGTGCTTGAGATGTCTATTTGGTTTTCACAAGTGATGACATGATAATGGAAAATATTAGTGTTAGAGAAAGATAAGAAGTATTCTCAAAATGGCATTACACCTCACTCAAAGGACCCCAGAAACTATATCTTCTGAGGACCAAACTCTGCCTGTACCTCCTGAGCCTTGGTCATGTTGCTAACTTTTGAATATAAAATAATTTAGTTAAAAGCTATTAAACAGTATATATTAGCCTCTTATATATATTTGAACATTCACGATGTCGATTGCTAATCCCATTTTAGTTTGTTTGTTTTTTTTTGTCACAACACAACAACACACCTACCTAAGGCCAGATCACAACCAACCACAGTTTCCAAAAGTGTAAAGAAAAAACAACCAGTTTTCACTCAAGAAAAAAAAATTAAATATTTGAAATGAAGAGAAGTCTGAAAAATATGGTTCTTAAAGTATTCTTTATTAAGATCATTAAAAGTTGTAGAAACAACTTTATATTATAAAGGCACAGGAGACAGTTCTGATAAAATATTCAAATTAAACAGTAACTTACAGTACAAAAGACAACTTTAATGCACATACAAACCCCAAATGTCTGATTCAAAAATATTTTACTGCGTCTATTAATGGGCAATGATTAAAAATATAAATTGCTGCTGTATAATAAATATCTGATAGTGAACATCTTGATAGCAAAGTGAACAAAATATTTATTGCTTTTCACATACATATTTTTCCCTGTAATTTTATATTCCTAATTCTTTTACTTTCTTTTCCTCAATCTCATTCCAAAGATAAAAGAAACTCCACATAATCTCATGGGGAAAATGGTAGGTATAAAAATTACCTCAAGTAGTAATCACTGCTGACAGTGTCTCCTCGCTTTCTATACTTCAGTCACAACCACTCTCCTAAAAAGATAAAGGTTTGCTAAGCCACAGGCAACTCTATGGCTGGCATTGTAAGGTTAACTATGAACACTTGTCAAATATAAAAGATGCTCCCGTTTGAAATGGTGTATCACTTAGCGCTTTGAGGAAGAAAGAGGTGCATGTTGGACAAATGATTTAGCCTCTTCCCCTCAGAAACCTTCCAACGTTGTAAAAAGTTAGGCTTAACAAAAATCTTCCACGTGTACATGTTCCATTGAGAGCTATGCAATCAATTTACAGAGACATAAAATTAACAAAATGCAATCTATTTGAAAATGGAGATTTCTTAACCTTTGCCTTACAGTGTTTAGAAAGATTAACCTGATTGATTTCACTCACCTCTTTTTGTAGTGAACTCATTTTTGATGGGGCAGGTAAAAATTTCCATCTCAACAGTCGAACAGCATGAAAGCATCACTCTAATAATGCTACTGCAACTTAAGAAATACTTGCATTCAAGTACCTGACACAGTTACTTTACATATGCCATGTTCAGATGATGTAGAGCAGCTACTACACGCCTGGTACAGAGCAGAGGCTCAATAAATAGTATCTGAATGAGTGAAGAAGAACAACTTAGCTTTGGTTGTGCGCATTTTAATCACTTCTGATTTAGGTTCTGTTAGTCTAGAACTAACTACCCCAAACATGGTTGTAAACAAAAGTAGTAATTTCCATTAGAAAAATATCACCTAGATTAGCAACAATCCACTTAAATACTATAGCGTTTTCAGATAGCCTGCAAGTTTTACACATGTGTTGATTTCTATCCACATATTTAAATTGGATGTTCTGATGTCTGGCAAATGAATTTTTAAAAAGCCTGGTTTTCTTTAATTTCTTTAAAATAACTGTCAGATTGGCTAATTTTCAGCTTAATAGGAAAAGATTCTATCAGTAAGTAAAAGGCTTGATGCCCGATTATAAACTCCAATGACTACCATGTTAACTTTTCCAAACTACCAATGAACAAAAGGGGAAAAGATCTTTTAAGTTACATATTTTCAAGTAACAGTAGCTTAATAGTTAACGTTAAAGAACAACCAGGGTAACTTCCATTTGATCATTACAAAGCTACAATATTTCAAGCAGGGTAAGAAGAAGGTGATCAATTCTATTTTAAGTTCTAAAACAGAATTAATAAAATTGCTAGATCTAAAATAGAATGACTAGATCTAATATTTCTTTGGCATATGCATTACTATCTTCAACTAGTTAGCATTTTTAAAATACTGGATTATATTTTTTCTCAACCAAAATTACCATTAAGGTGTAGATTGCTAATGTTCTCTTCTTAAAGCCTTTTTAGTAAGGAACAAAATGACCTTTTGTAACATGCTGAACTTGATGTTCAGTGTACACTGGGTTAGTGGCATGGAGGAACATACCTCTCAAATAACCTCAAATGGTATCATGCAGCGGTGAAACCAAAGACTGGAAGAAATTATTTACACAACATATTCAGCTTTCTGAAAAAAAAAAACAAAAATAAAACAACAGTAAACCTGGGAATCCTGCCCTAATGGTGAATATGTACCGCATAGCACTGAATGAAAACTAGTTTATTCAAACAAACACCTCTAGTAACCTGAATGTGTAAAGTTTAATAATAATAAAAAAAATCCCCTATACATCAGAAGGAAAACTTGGCCTATAAAACAGGCCAATCTAACATGACATTCAAAGTAAATACAAGAGATTCACAAAATCATGATAGCAATGCAAACTAAGTACCAAGTACCCTTTGATACACAAGCCAGTAGAACTATCAGACTTCTTTCCAATAGCGTCACGGTACCCATCCACAAACTGGGGCCGGGGCAGGGGGAGCGAGGGCAGTCAGCCACGGCTCCCATCTCCAGAGTGTGTGCGGAAGCACTGTGGGGGTGGTTCTGAAGCGCAGTGATGTCTTATTTTGATGGATGTCCACCTAAGAGCCATCGGTGCAAGTTCACCGTCTCCTCCGAGTGTAAGTACCTCCCGATGCCGCTGTTCTGGTTTGGGTGGGTTCGCTCTGCCAGGGCTAGGTAAGTGGAGGAAAGAGATCACGGAGCTGGTCCAGCTCAGACTACCTCACGTTGTTACTCAACTGCGCCAGGTACTCGCGCAGCTCCTTGGCGGCCTGGAACCGGCCGTAGCGCTTCTTTGGGTTGGCACATTCGTCCAGCAGGGCCTCCAGGCGGCCATCTTTGGCAATCTCACTGGGCGGATCATGGAGGAGCCCTCCAGACGTGCCACGCCAGGTGGCGTGTCTGGATAAGAGATTCTGACAGACAGCATAGTAATTGTGGTCCACGGTGACACGGGCACAGAGAATTTCCTTTGAGAATGACAAGCAAGCCTCCTTATCACACTCATCAAATTTGCTTTCATACCACACATCCCAATTTTCAGGTTTATCTGTGGAAGGGGGGGAAATGGAAGGAGAAAACAGTGCAGTTTTAAGTCCTTATTGCTCCAAAGACAGGACATGTCTCAAACACATAGTATCTGTTCTAGACTCCGTACATAAAAGTGTATGACAAATGTCAACGTCAGAATACACTAACTCTCATGATTTACTGAGGGCCCACCGACGTCAAAGCACAAAGGTTCAGCCCTCAAAGCCCAGTGTGATGATTTTCTATCATCACAGACTGAGGGATGCTACAGGACTAGGGAAGATAAAGCTCTTCTGCTGGTAGTGTACAAGCCTACAGAGAGAACATTTGGTTTTATGTCGGAAAAGACAGGGTAGAAAAGTGCATTCTAGCCAGGGGTACAGTCTATGCAAAGGCGTACACCTATGAGATTAGTCCAGTGGACAGAGGAAACAATGACAAAGTAACTGTGGCTGCTGGAGACACAGGTACCTAGATAGGATGCGCAGGCTGGGTGGAGGAAATGCTGCAGCGTCTGTGATCACAGAACTAACATAATGAGAGCAACAAGGGGGGGGGAGGGACAGACTGCATCTCAGACAACAGTGAACGGAAAAGCGAACCAGCAAGCTTTAGGATTCTAACTGGATGACTAGGTAGGTGCGAGTGACATAATGGGGCCAAAATTTTATCATATAAAGTAGCTCTGTGGTATCTGGGTGGGCCTGACACAGAACTAGAACCAGACTTGAAACCATCAGCCAAGGCTGGAAGTATAGATAGAGGTACCCACGTTTAAAACGCTTCAACTCGCGGCTGTGTACGATGGAGCCAAAGCCTGAAGAACAAGACGTCCCTGCACACGGAGGAGGTGGCACCTGATAAGCAAAGCAGCTGGCTGCAACAGGAGCAGGCAGGGGGCGTGCCGTGGGAAGGCCCGGACACAGACAGGCTCGTTGAAAAACAAAAGGCCGCCACCCTCCAGTACCCAGGGTAACGGACAGAGCAGATACGACAAATGAAGCAGAATAGGCCGAGTCTTGCAGACTATGTCCTGTGGAGGAATGTGGATTTTATCTGAAGAATGGGCCGCTGTGATAAGCCACGTAAGCAAGGAGATTAAATGTAGGTACTGGGCAGAAGGAAGGCCAGCGGGGAGGTTTTACTAATCAGAGTTTGCTTTCCTTGCTTGCCACGGCCTGCGAACAGCAAAGCAGCCATCTGAGTCCTAAAGAACTACGGAACGAGGGGAACCCACGTGACTCACGCAAGGGTGGATCAGGAGCCATTTTTTTTTCAAGAGAAGGTACTCCAGAAGGAATGTACGTGACGGATGTGCTTTCCGAGATGTGAGCGGAACTGCCCACTCCACTGGCGCACCTCCTGTTCACGGTGAGCACGCTCTAACCTTGACGCTGCTTCCATTACAATGCCGGCAGACCAGGCACGCCTCACAACTGTGGCTGGGAGTTCCACTGCTTGATCTCCCGTGGGTGCACACAAAAGCTCGGGTCATGTGCACGCCCCTCACCCTCCTACCAACAGCCCCCCTCTGACATTTGTGCCTCTTTCTTTAAGGTCTAGAAGCTGGATGCGAGAGAATACGTGTGGCCTTTATCTTTCTGAATCAGCAATACTGTTAGTCCCAGTTGAAGAGCCAGGCAAGGCAGAACGGACTGTTCAGGCCTGCGTGTCTGTGAGTGGGGAGTTAAAGATGAATGGTAGAGCAAATGCTCAAGGAAGGGCCTGCTGCCCGAGAGGAGGGGCCGGCCACACGCGTGCTGGTGTACGTGTGTGTTAGGATGAAAGGAGAAGAGCCGGACGGAGGGGCCACGGCAAAACCTTCATCCCCTCCGAGGACAAGACGCCGTGAGTTACAGTGTGAGGAAAAGGAGGCGAGTGAAAGCTCAGAGCCTTTTCCCGGTGGCTGGGTAGCAAACCCTACCGTGAGACGTGAGTGGGGCCGGCCAGGAGGCATGTGGCCCCGGGGCACGCTCACTGGATAAAATGCAAGACTAGCTGTAGAAGCGACATACGTGGACCACTCCCAAGCCAGGAACTAGTTGGCATAAAACAATCAGCCCTGGTCTGTCTGCACGAAATGAAATCAGATCCAGTGTTTAGAAACACTGGAACACCTGCACTGCTCAGTGCCTACAGGAAAACCCCAACTTGTACCATTTTATAAAAAAAGATGAGGTCCTGGTGTCTGCTGCTACACCATTCACCACACAGCAAGAGGCGAGGAGGAGTAGGAACCCTCAGCAGAGCATTCACTCGCTGTGGGAAGATCTCCACAGCCAAGTCAAGAAACAATCCAAAAGTAGCATGCTGAGAACAGAATCAGACCAAGCAGTGGGAGGAAGAAGCTCCTAACAGACCCATGCTAGGAACATGCACAAAAGCGAGTGTCAACCCAATACACGCTGCCAATTCCCTGCCCCCACCCCCACCCCAAAGTGCCTGGTGCTCCTTAGGCCAAGGGAAGAGATAGGATTAAAACGTAAGGCTCCAACGAGGCCCAACAACCCTTCCAGAACTCTACACAGTCCGGGCAGCCTAAAATCTGACAGACCCAGCCTCGGGGGAACTGTAAGCATGCATCACAACAATGGGTCTTTCCCAAACTGAACTGGTTCTGGAACACAGGCTTTATCCTTGACATTTTTAAATTCTGGGGACATGGGCTGTAGGCATGGCTCAGGCAGTAAAGCACCAGCCTTTGCATCAGGCCCTGAGCTCAAGTCCTCATCCCCAAAGAAAAAATTCCTGTGATGTCTACTTTTCAATACCCTTCCGATATTCTTCCCGGGGAAGAGCGCACAAATAAATGAAGAGTAAAACTGTGGGGTGAATTGTGGCAATCCAAATGAAGTGTTAGTTAGGAATTATGCAAGTGATTAAACAAAAACGTAGGGACCTCGGGAAACAACAGACGCAGAACATAATTTAAGGGATCCTACAGGAAAACAAGGCCTTGATGTAAGTAGTAGAGGTTCTCTACTGCCTATCCCAAGGTGAACTCACTCCTGCAGCAGACAGAACACGGCACACTGTTAGAAGAGGGGTACACACAGAGACACCTCAAAAGGTATTTACTAGGGCTGGGAATGTAGCTTGGTGGTAGAGTGCTCACTTAGCATGCATGCACGAAGCCCTGGGATTCAATTCCTCAGTACCACATACACAGAAAAAGCCGCAAGTGGCACTGTGGCTCAAGGGGTGGAATGCTAGCCTAGAGCACAGAGAAGCCCAGGGACAGCGCCTAGGCCCTGAGTTCAAGTTCCAGGACTGGCAAAAGAAAAAAGAAAAAAAAAGGGGGGGAGTTGTTTACTGAACATGAAGAAACTATGACTAAGAATCCAAGTACAGCAAATTGGCGAGCTTATAAGAAACAAGGGAACATGCAAAATTACCATCTCTGGAAAAAACTTAAGCCAAGCATCGTTTTTGACATAAAGTACACAAGAAAACAAACCTAAGCGTTAGATACTTACTTTGTCTAATTAATCTTTTGTCAGCAACCAAAACGTTCTCAGCATCCACAATGATGACCCTCCCGTCCCGAGGACCGACTGCAAAATTGTCAAAGCTGACGTCCAGGAGGTACAGTGCGAACTCAAAGTCATTGTTCGTTAGCTGCTCGGCAATTTCCATCAACTGCCAGGCGAGGTCAACGCGCTTTTCCCAGGGTGCATGGAAGTAGCTCCACAGCTCTTCTCCCACGTAACTGACGGCCACCATTCTTCCACAAGCTCCCAGATACTTCGCAAATGGCCAGCCTTCATCAGATGGAAAACTCTAATTGAAAAAAAAATCACCTTATTAGAATAGATTCTGAGAATGGACTGTATCCTAGGTCAGACTCAAGACTTCTTTAATTTTTTTCCTGAGCTCAGAGGTAGCATACAAGGGTAACATGTAACATGCCCATCATTCTCTTCTAGATACTTGTAACAGAGACAGTTATTTGGCGTGAATTTGGATTTTCTTGTTATATCCAACAGTTCAGTAGAGATGGCCTATTTTTCCTAATTCAAACATGACTATGGACCTGAAAAGTGAAAGTAACTTTTGTGTTTTAAAGCCAAAAAAACAGACCAATCTTGCTTAAAACTCTCTGAGCCAAAATTACAAATAAAAAATAAGAGACACTGTCTTTATTACCAAATCTACAACATATTTACATTTTCCAGTATCTCCTTTGTATAAAAGTGCAGGCAACCAATTCTTTCTTTATGATAAACACTACTGTACCATGCTGGAAATACATGTAAACAAATAATCTGCTAGCCATAGGCTTTTTTTTTTCTTTCAGTTCCAGTCCCAGATCTTGTTCAGGGCCTGGGCACTATCCCAAAGCTTTTTTGCTCAAGGCTAGCACTCTACCACTTGAGCAAAACCTCCACTTACGGCTTTTTTTTTTTTTTGGTGGTTTATTGGAGATAAGAGTCTATGGACTTTCCTGCCCAGGTTGGCTTCAAACTGTGATCCACAGATTACAACCTCCTGAGTAACTAGGATGACAGGCTTAACCCACTGGCGCTTTCTTTTCTTTTCTTCTTTTTTTTTTTTTTTTGGTCGGTCGTGGGGCTTGAATGCTGGTCTGGGCACTGTCCCTGAGCTCTTCAGCTCAAGGCGAGCGCTCTACCACTTGAGCCACAGCGCCGCTTCCGGTTTTCTAGTGGTTTATTGGAGATCAGATTCTCACGGACTTTCCTGCCTGGGCTGGCTTTGAACCGCGATCCTCAGATCTCAGGCTCCTGAGTAGCTAGGATGACAGGCGTGAGCCACTGGTGCCCGGCAAAAGAGGACTTTTCTAATGGGCTTTATAGCCACCTCAAATCAAAACGTAAGTCTTCCACAACCATAAATAGTTGTTTTCATCTAAAATGATATGTTTTTATCTAAGATCCTTTCTCCTCCTAAAAATCTATAACTACAAAATAAGTGTTGGAGAAAAAAGGAAGGTAAGTGATATTTTAAACAACTTCATACAGAAGAGCACAGGCCACAGGTGTTTTAAGTGCCATTCCTCACCACCTGGTACTTTTAAGTTAGGAGGGAAAAAAATTTTTTTGAGAGGATAATGTTTATACTAAGAGGGAGTGAAGGGGAAACTCAGAAGGATAAACTTGTAACAAATCACTGCAGAATATCAAGACAGTTTTTTCATTCCTAAACACTGAATGATGTATTTAACAGCCAGAGAGGAGGAGCTGCTTGTATCACGTAAAAAAACAGGGAATGGCAATTTTAGCCTGTGCTCTGACAGAGTACAATATCTGTAGAATAAAACTGTTGTCCACCACAAAACAAAAAATACCCGGAGAGCTGAACTGCATCTGTATTTCCCAGGTGTCCATTTGTGCTTCCTGTTAAGCACAACAATCACACTTTGTGTGTGTGTGTGCATGTATTTTTTTTCTTTTCAATTTCAGTATCTGTGTTTGGTGAAGCATTTATTTTTAATCTTGTGACTGAGAAATTATTTCCTTTGGGGAACTAAAAAATGACAGCTGGTTCATGTCCAGCGTGCAGCCAAGAACTCTTCACTAACCTCACATTTTTAACATTTCCCCTCATTTACCGACACCTCCTGACCTTGACATTTTAGTTAGGCTAACCATTACAAAGCACTTAACTATTTCCTCACGATAAGCAAACATGAAGGTAGGTAATTCTGTCAGTCAGGAACAAAACAAGGAGCTCCACACACCACCACCGCCATGTGATTCGCAGAGACACAGGCACATCTTTGTGAACATGAAATGGTCTCTGACAACAGGAGAAAAGGAACGCTGCCAGCAGCTGCCCATGTACGTCTGCACTATGTACAAACACGTGGACAAGCTGCCTTGCTTCTGGGGCCTTCCCAACTGGCCAGCAACCAACAGACAGACAGACAAACAGACAGACCCAACTTCATTTTCCCAGCCCCTCACCAAGCCCCGGGAGCAACTTAACATTCACATAGTGACACTGGGCGACTTGGGCTGCAATCTCAGCATGCCTCATTTAAAAACAGCACTACACTTCTCTCCTGTATCTTTTGGAAGAATTTTAATAAACTAATTCACAGCTTTGCTCCTATAACAAGAACTCTTCATGGTATAATCAAAACAGTCAGATATCATTAATGAGAATAATATGCTATTGAGCACAGGGCGTATAAAAAATGCTCACGAGGGGCTGGAATAGTTATGGTTTGCATTTAAAGCGATTCTGGCTTAGAATGGAAATGCCACGTGCAGAACCTGAAAGAGAAAAATTTTGAGACCTTCGAGGTTATTCCTTCAATAGATCAAGCAATATAAGAATATAAGTTCTTCCCGGTCATCAAACTCCTACAGGACAGACAGAAAGCACAGTAATCTAGTGCAACAGGTTTACTGTGGTGCTCCACACTTTGATTTAAAATAAAAAATCTAAACAACAGATTTTCCAAATGGGGGGAAAGCGAAGGAAGGAATTGTACTCATTACCTGATTTGTGACATGGAAACACCTCTGTGTACAACACCTTAATAAAACAATAAAATTATATTTAAAATAATAAAATTAAACTTAAAAAGATTTTTCCAACTGCCTAGACCAAGCACAGAGCTTCATACAATCTAAAACAGGATTGTTTTTAATCAACTATTTAAAGCTGAT
This sequence comes from Dipodomys ordii, assembly GCF_000151885.1. NCBI lineage: Eukaryota > Metazoa > Chordata > Mammalia > Rodentia > Heteromyidae > Dipodomys > Dipodomys ordii. The sequence continues at coordinate 2,361,688 of NW_012267340.1, forward strand.
AATATATATATATATATATACATATACATATATATATATATAAAATCTTTGCAGTTAAAGAAACTTTAAACTTCAAATAGTATCAACTAGTTACATGAGAGGTACAAAAACTTAATTTCCCAAGGTTTTAATCAACCCTGAATATGTCATAAAGTGTAATATGTATATTTTAAAAAACAAAATTGTACAAAGGCAGACACCAGTTACACAACCAAGTATTGGCTTGTCTATAGTGTATTTCAAAAAACACTGTAAAAACCCTGTATTACCTACAAAACAAAGACGACTAATCACGTATTACCACACAGGGGAGCTGGCACAGAGCTCAGTGACGCACTGTTTGCCTACAATGTACAGGGCTTTAGCTTCAATCCCTAGCACTAGAAAGATAGGAGAGAGAGGAGAGACACAAGAAGAAAAAAAGAAGAAAGCTGAAGAGTTAACACAAACATGGTTAACCTGCTAAGCTTTAAACCCATTCGATAACACCTTCGCTATTATTCTGGAAAGTACTTGGACATGAACCCTCACAGAAATGACAGTGCTTAGGTACTGGGGGCGGGGGTACAAAGCCACTGGCTACCTGCACATCCTAACACTCGGGCGCACGCCCCGCTAAACTATATCCACTGACCTCGTCTCAAGCCACACTTCCAGGAACCAGTAAACAGAACCACCAAGGTCATCATCCTTGTAAGAAAACACATCGTGGGAGGATGCCTACCAGCTCTGTATGGTCACTGCTATAGTGAAGATGTTACATTTTCACTATATACTTTTTACAGGACGCACCCAAGAAAGCGTCTGTATTTAAAGGACGAATACAAGTAGAGTAATGGACGCAAACGCACGAAGCTGAGTTTTCTACACTGGACCAGCTGACGCCATGGAAAATGGCAACTTCCCTGACAGCTTTGGTTTCTTCCTTTGAAAAAGGGAACTATTTGTGCCATGGTATTATCAGGCAATCCAAAGGGCCAAAGGAAAAAAACAAACAAACATGACATTGTACTTTGAAACCTGACAGCACTTTCTAAAGAACTGTTTACCCAAAATACAGTCATTTGTCGAGCTGTGCTTATTTTCCCAACATCTGCTAAATAGCATCTATGTAGAATACCTTACAAATATAACCAAGAGCCACAAAATTTAGAAACATCTTTGCTGCTGTGGAAGAGTAATTTGTAACAGAATATGTAAATTAGATACCAAACTTTCAAAAGATTTATAAGAACAGAATGGAAGATCAGTAAGCACAGCAAAAACCAGAAATTAAAAATGTGGTAACATGCATACATATAAACAATATGTCGACTTGCTTTTCACTTGCAAACAAACAGTAGAGACCACAAAGCAAATTCCAAATGCTGCAATAATCTATTACTCCCTAAATCAAGAGCAAATTTTGATGATCAGCAACAGAGGATGTAAACTCCAAGCAATGGGGGTGTGGGAGCACCTGACTGGCAAGCCTAGTTCAATCTTACCACACAGCGTTCATTTGCCTGTGTTCACACAGGCAATAAAAGACAAAGCCAGGCCAACAGTCATTCTTTCTGCAAGAGCACAACAGAGTCAAAGATAGACTTTCCAACTGAACTGCCTCCTGTTTGAGAATTTTTATATTATAGAAGGGGAAGAGTGCGCAGCTATCTAAATAGCAGCCCCTTTGCAGGAGTCGCGTGAGATCATTCACCCTAAGTGCTCTCTACTTAGAACGCCTAAGCCGTGAGTGGGTTAGAAAGACTGAGGACAGAGCAGAAAGAACATTCCAGACATTTGTTAGAGCCAGAGAGTCTCTCGCTTTTAACAAGGTAAGTATGGCTCCCCGGGCCTACAGGGAACTGGGTGGGTCGCTCCCCACCCGCGCAGAGCACAAGCTTCCCAACATCTTCGTGCTGTGAAAAAGCCATACGTGGCAAAACCTGAACATCAGAGTCCTGTGGTATGTGGCAGTATTCCAAAGCTAGACTTCTAACACACACACAATGTAACTTCTGATCAACAGCTATCATCTGTTAGGTAAATAAACTATCACTTTATTCTAACCTGCCATAACACAGTCATGCAAAGGGCAGACCAGGATGTATGAGTAAAAGCACAGAAAGAGTGTCTCTGTATCTGTTTGCTTTCAGAAGATGAATGCCATGAGATGAGCAGTTTAGAGAAAGGGTTTCAGAGTGCATGTGTTCCACTGCCTTTTTTTCTTCCTGAGTGACCAGAAGAGGTGTTCATGTGCTAAATTTAAAACACCGAAATTCCTTTCATATAAGAAATACACAACACCTTACAATCATTACCTCGCAACAGTCCACCGAAAGGAATTAAAGTTCACGTCTAAGACTTTGTAAGTTCATACAAAAGGGCAAGATGAATGAAAACAGAAGAGGATGTTACCACTAAGTACTGATTTTTTTTTAAAGGAAGGAAATACTAGTAGGAACAGACTTTGGAAGAAATCTATTATAATAACAGACGCAGACATTCTAAACTCTGGCTCTCGTATTTTCTACATAGCTAGCATTTCTCTATGAAACGACCCACAATTTAAGCTGGAGAACACTCTTACAAAGTAAATGCTATAAAACACATACAAACACGTTTCAAAGGTTCCATTTAAGTTCTGACATTATTTTTCAAGGCCCCGATCTGAATGAAATCCCACTGTGGTAATACATGTTGTAACAGCTGTTCATACAGATTAGTCAACTGTGCTGCGCTGGTGACAGACTAATGTGTTCACAGCTTCGTGAACTGTCTGGAGGGGAAAATGGTAAAATTACTGGGATGATTTAATGGTTACCTAATTTGTGCTAGAACTTCTCTAAGACCCTGGCTTCTTAATTACACCTGCCAAGTATGGCCACAATCCACTACAAACACTGCCAAAGCTTAACCAGCTCAGGATTTTTAAGGTCTAAGATCTACCCCAGTTATCGTGAAATATAATTTTCTGAATGCCATTTTCCACCCACCTCGAATGCCAACAGTATTAAGCAAGGCCTTAAGAATAGCCAGGCTGTGCTAGTCACTGAAAATTATGTCACACAGCTGTAGGTAAAGTTGGAAACCAATGTCTAAACACATTAGCAAAAAGAAGAAAAAAAAACAATACCCCAATTGAATAGAAATAAATAATCTTTGGGAATAAATAGTTCAAGAAATGCCTCCTCCCCCTCTCCCCCCCCCCACTTAGCTGCAAGCTCTAAACACACACACACACACACACACGCACCGCTCTCGGCTGGCTCTTTCTTGTACAGTCACAAGCGGCAACTGCTACCCATACTTCTAACTCGAGTTTGTCCAAACACATGCTCAACATTTGCTCCTACTAAGAACACAAATGTAAAGTAAACCTATGTTCCTCATAGACCCTGTAACCTAAGAATGCTGCTTCGCTTCCCTCAAAAAGGCTCTCGTTTCTACAGCCTGACAAGTAGAACACACTGTTCCAATGTGTCTTGTGCCTTTAAACACAGAGTGACTTAGCGGAGGACGCAGAAGCCCGGCAGGCAGGCAGTGTCTCCCGCCCTTACGTATTTGGAGCCCGGTGTGTGTAGATTAGTATTCCTGTTAACACAGACAAAACTGAGCTTCTCAAACTGTTTGTCCTCAGGGTCTTCCCACCGTAATAAACAACATCCACACAGTTTGTTTAGACAAGAAATCCTTTATTCTTCATGCTCCCTCATTGCCTTCACCCAAGAGGAGGAACTGCAAGTTATTTCTCTGAAATAAAAGTCTTTTCACCACCTCTACTTTCCACCATCTTTCCATGAACTAGGACACAAGCCCACGTCCCCAGCCTCTCTCCTCCTGGTAATGCATTCTCCACACAGGCCTGGCTAAGACCACTTCCATTACAGCGCTGCTGCTGTAAAACCCTAGCTCAGGAAGCATGGCTATGCAGGTTCTGCTAGCTCGGCTGCTGACCTACCTCCGCCTCCTGTTCCACCACACTCCAGCCGGGCCTGGGCGAGGCCAGGGCCTCTGGATTGGCGTGCCTCTGGTCCCCAACTCTTTAGCCCTTGGCACTTGGCAGCCCTGGCTTTTTATCCACCCACCTCTCACCTAAATGCCACCCAACCCAAAGTACTAGGTATTCCATCCCTGGTTCAATTCTTTTGTCTCCAGAAGTCTGCCTTTCTCTCTTCCTAAGTGTGCAAATCCTGAAGCTACCTTGCTCTTGCTCTGTGCAGATGTACTGCCCCACAAAGCAAAAGCTGTGCGAGCCAGGCCAGGGTGCTGTGTTCCCAGAGCACAGATCCGCAGCGAAAGTCACACGGTTCCGGTCCCCGCTCCTCAGGGCTGAGGCCCAGAAGGACACTGGAGAAAGAAAATGTAAAGAAGATTGGGAAGCCTCCCGTCTACGTCAGCTAATATTTTCTGCAGGTTCTGGGCCTAACACTGTCCAGAAACAACCTCCATCTTTCAGACACATCCTTCACCGCCATACTAAACACAATTTACAGAGAAAAATAAACTTTATGCTTTCTATTTCTGCATCATTCCCTCAACCTGCTCTCCTATGAAATTTACGCTATTTTACTTTTTATGGTACAAACCTCAAGCCCTCCCTTTGATTTACTATTCCCAACAACACATAATCTAAAGTAATAGCTAAGAATCTACGCATGGTGTCTACATAAGAGAGGTGACATTTGAGCCTCAGCCATGCTAGTCAATTTTTATTATATCCCTCACACAGAAGTCAAAAAGCAAATGTGCTGAAGAACTTTTCAGCTACTACTGCTGTTTAAAAATTGATCAGCTAACTTGCAAAGGACTTACTGTAAAAAGCTTTATGACATTTTACATACATTGTTTGAATAATGCTATCTCCCTTCATGTTTAAAACAATCCTGTTAGGTAAGTATTAACATCCCTCACCTTGCAGATAAAAAATCTCAGGCTGTGGAATGGAAAGTGATTTGCTCAATGTCATTCAATAGCTTTGTGGTAACGCAGACCAGGACTAGATGCTATTTTAGTACTGTCCCCAGCCACGGCTCACACCCTTCTACCATTTGTCCTGCAGAGCTCAGTGCCCCTGACTTCGAATGGCCTCTCCTCCTACTGAGACACACCCAGACGCCCTTGCTAAACATCTGACAGGAGGCACATACTTGTATTTTAAGACTCGTGTGTGTGTGTGCGCATGCATGTGTGTGGTGTGCGTGTGTGCGTGCACGTGTGTGCACATGTGTATGCATGTGTGCATGCTTTCTGCATGTGTGTGTGTCCTACACATTACTGCCAGGATAGTATTTCCATCCTTTCAGTCCAGGTGCCTGGTCACAATGCTACCAGACAGTTGACAAACAACACTCCACTGGAGTGGCTCCACACCCATCCAGTGAGCCCCCGGCATGGCCCCCTCCCCCGACATCTTTCAGTCTGTAAGTGGAAGGTTCCAAAAGACAACTTAAAGCTGGGATGAATAACTGTCCTCATCTCACACTTGTCATGTTTCGTCTCAGGACAATCTTACACGGTTTACTAAGTCTCACTGTGCACAAGACAAACTCAGGCTTTCCATCCCCGGGCCATCGCTGGTCGCAAGCATGTAAGAATCCGAATTCTGTGAAGGGTTGGCGCTGACAGCAACTCTGGAAGCAGGCCCGAACCAAAGCCAGAAAAACAGAGTTAGAAACCAGTCTGACCATCTCTTGGGCAGCGGGCCACCTGTGTCCGGAGAGTAGGAAACGGAAGAGCAAGGTTCCTGCCGCCGGGATTGGCGCGAGCAAAATGTGCTAGCTCACACCTCAGAGATGTCACGTGCAGCGCCGAGCTGCCCTCAGAGCGCAGGACGAAACTAACTAAGGTCAAAAGGTGGATGACCCAGGAATGGACCAGGGGGCCCAATGGCTGCCCCACTGACCCTTGCCTGACACTGTTTCAAGGGATAAACGTCTCTCTAATTTGGGGGGCCTGAAGTACAATTATTTTAATATTCAAATGTCAAAAGTGTCCATGAAACCTTAAATAAAAACACAGGAAACGCTCAAAAGGCTTATACACTTACTAGGTTTAAAAAGTGTTCTCATACCTGTTATCCTAACTACTCGGGAGGCTGAGACTTGAGGACTGCCCTTAGAAGTCTTGTGCGACTGTCATCCCCAATAAACTACAAAAAAAAAAAAAAAAAAGCCAGAAATGGAGCTGTGGCTCAGTGAGAGAACACCAGCCTTGAGCAAAATCAGCTTAGGGACAAACAGCTGGGCCCTGAGTTCAAGCTCCGGGACGCACACACCTACATCCCGAGAACTCAGGACGCTGAGACAGTAGGTCTCTCAAAATTGAGATCACATCCAAAAAGGGTAACTTAACTGACTCCCTAAACTGTTGTTTGAAAAACACCTGAGACAAAGGTTAACAACATCTCCACTATCTCCCTAAAGAATGCGGTATCTGGCTTTTGCTTGGTTTTAATCTGATTTTACATGTGTGAATCTCGGGGGCAGAAGAAAGGCTTGCAAGGATGATATTTGTCCTGGTCTCCAAGTCACACCCCAGAAGAAGCCTTATACTCAAATCTCAGTTATTGGGTCTAAGACAGGTCCTGACCCGACAGTCCTAATTCGTGAGGAGGAAAGGGAGTAAGATAAAAAAAACAAAAGTTTACCAATAAGAAGACAAGGGAAAAGTGGCATTGGCCAAAAAGAAATATATGTTACCTAAACTTACATAACTGTCACCCCTCCGTACGTCATCTTAATAATGACAAGAAAACCTGGTAAGTTTACCAACTCGTCCAAAGTAACATAATTAGCTATGTAGCCATAATCTTTTTTGCCTACTTCCAAAACTATGTTTCAGTAGTGCACTTCCAATGTATTCTTCTCCGTATAACTTATGATTGACACAAAACCACCATTCACTCCAAGTCCTCCATGAAGTTCCCCTCCCCCACCCATAGGAATGGAAGAAACCGCTAGACCTAAGACACGCTTTATATTCTGAATCACCTTCGTTTTTAAGACAGAATACTCCAGAGTGGCAAAAGAGTCAGCCGCACACACTGATGATTAAAGTTACTATTTTTACCAAACTCACCCCCATTTATTCCGTTTACTATGCACCCGGCCCTATTCTATTCATGCTGTGCATCTATTTCGCCACTTACAAGGAACTGAAACCCTGAACGCCTCACTTTAAGACGATAAAAATCAAGTCTTCTTAGTTAAAGCCATGACTCAGAAAACGTTAAGGCAAATAAAAGTCCTACAAATATAATGGTTAAAAAAAAACCTTAATTCTTCCCTCTTAAGCAACCAAAAGAATCCCCCCCACCCCCGCCACCCACTTTCTGGTTCACCACGTAGAACTCCTAACTTGTTGTGCAGCTGGGACTGTCCACAAACTGGCGGCCCTCCTAGCTTTCCCTGCCCCCGGGCGGGCCTGCGCCATCACCACGCTACTTGTACCTTTCTTCATATTCTACAACCAAGACCATCACAGCAAAGTCAGAGACAGGAAATGCAGAGCCAAACCCCACCTCTGCAGATCGAGGACGGGTGTGCACACGGATGGGAAGTGCAAATACTAAGCGCAGACTGGGCAGCTCAGGCACCGGCCAGCTTCCCGAGCACCACGATTCTGAGGCTGTGGTCATCACACAAGAGAAGACATAAACATAAAAATCAACAAAGCTCTTCTCTTCCCTGTTTGTGTTCCCGTGGCACCATAACGTTCTTGGCATTTAATGAAATGAGGAGGAGAACAGATAAAGATCCTACTCTAATTAGCTGTTGCTTAATGTGTGGGTTTTTTTTTTTCCAGAAGATAATTCTATGGCAGAACAACTTTCCTAAAAGCCAGAAATGCTGCTATAAACTGGAAAAGCTACACGTTTGTGCAGCTTCTGGCTGAGATGTTTATATTACGAATCGATGTAGCCTTACAGAGGGGAGGCGTGTGTGTGTGTCCCACAGGTCCCTGTCATGTCTCATTTCAAAGCATAACAGAAACAAGCTTTTTTACTGTCTCTTAAAATCAAAAGAGGCCAATGGAGCATATTCATATATATATATATATATATATATATGTGTATTATATATATATATATATATGAAGTAGCTTAGGATTCTACCAGAAGGGATTTTTAAATGCGCATCTTCGATGCATGTTTACGAAATGGAATTTTTGTTATGATAATTTGACAAAGTTCACAAGACTCCCCTCCCCCACCCACCCTCATTTTTCAACAAGAGGTAAGAAAAATCTAGATTGTCTTCCACCATCTAAAAATTCAATAAGTAGCTCCCTCTCCTGGAAAAAAAAAAAAAAAAAAGTTGAGTTCCTCTTTAAGCTACAAAACACACAGTACTCTTAAGACAATTTTTTAAATGACATGAAACAAAAATATATGTACCCATATAGAGCCAAAAAAAGTTTTTTGTCTGTATCAGTATCGTAAGACAACAGATACAGTTTCACAGAAAGCTGTACTTACCAAAATGAAGTCTGCCTGGTTCACAAAAAAGTAGTGAATGTCATGATTTTACTTAAAATCCTGTGGGGCTGAGCACAAAATGAGATTCTTTTCTTTCTAGTGGTCTTGTACCATCATCAACCCTCAATTGTGTTGCTCTTGCTTCTACCTTTGAGCTCACTTTTACCCAAAATTGAGTGGTTCTATAAGGTTCTATAAGCAGCTCCATGAAGACATAAAGTAACATATGCCATTATGACTGACTGGCAGAAAAATACCCCAAATTTATGTTTCACAGTGTCTAGTTGTCACAGCATGAACTATTTCTGGGAACTGGGATGTCTAATAAGAAATGCAATTTATATAAAGGTTAATCAAGAGGCAGATTGCTGTTTTTCTCATGTGTTAAAAACAAACTCTTCTCCCACACTCCATTCATCCATCTGCCCACAGCAATTATGTCATAAGCTTAAAATGAAGTCACTGCCATTTTTTTTAAAATGTTATCGCTGAAGATGAGAGAAATGCAGCCTGAGTGTGAAGGGAGAGTTAGTCAGAAGAGAAGCCACAAAAGCACACTGTCTCAAACTATCGGGCTCCCGGGGATGCCAGGAGAACTTCAAAGCCTGGATGCTTCCCAGAAAGCAGGTTTGCCTGGGTGTGAGTCACACAGCACACCTGCGGCCCTCAGCCTCAGATGCCATGACTACGGCTATTAAAGAAACACAAACTACACATGTGCTATTTAAAAAATCTGTATTAGTCCTAGCAATTGTTTTTTCAATGTATCAGTACTCAGAAGTGCCTGGGGAAAAAATATGTCAGCATGTTAACTGCAGGAAGTAAGTATTACGGAGCTTTCTGGGAAAATGTTGGGTTCCAGAGAGCCTGCCTACTTCCCCAGACCACAAGACAGTAACCTCCAGCAAGCACAGCATGACACACACGCTGAGGCTTCTGCTTCTCCCCTGAAAAGACAGTTGAGGGAAAACTGTTCCCCTTCGAGCGTGTGCCTGTGTGGTCCCATGGACTCCACAGTGTGTGTCTGTCTGTCATCCCATGGACTTCATGGTGCATGTCTGTCTGTCCTCCACACTGTGTGCACTTGTCATCCCGTGGACCCCAGTGTGTCTGTCTATCCTCCTGTGGACTCCACAGTGTGTGTCTATTTGTCATCCCAAGGACTCCAGTGTGTCTGTCTGTCCTCCCGTGGACTCCACAGTGTGTCATCTGTTGTCCCGTGGACCCCAATGAGTGCTGTCTGTCCTGTGGATTCCACAGTGTGCATGTGTCTGTCTGTCATTCTGTGAACTCCAGTGTGTGCGTGTCTGTCTAACCTCTTGTGGACTACACCTGCCTGCCTGTCTGTGTCATCCCTGTGGACTCCACAGTATCTCCGTGTCCGTCTGTCATCCTGTGGCCTGCACTGATGTGAACTCCTGCACTAGTTCTGGGCATTCCTGGCTGCGTGGTGATGGCCGCAGGGTCCGCAGGGGACACGGACTGGACGGCCAGGCAGTGGCCCCCTGTGGGCGTGGCATGGCCTGCCCAGGCCGGCACCTGGGCCCGGGCTGCTGCTGGCCTCCTGTGGCCCAGCACTGGGCCGGGCTGGATGAAGCTGCACAAAGCCAGGCTGGAGGAGTTCCTCAGGGGAGAGACACACCCTGCCCTGGCCCCCCCCCCATGCTTGGAGGAGGAGGGAGAGGAGGAAGAGGAGGAGGAAGGTGAGGGGGAGGAGGAGGGAGAGGGAGAGGGAAGAAGAGGGGGAGGAGGGGAAGGGGATGGGGAAGGAGGAGGAGGAGGAAGGAAGAGAAGAAGAGGAAGAGGAGAGAGAGGGGGAGGAGGGAGGAGAAGGAGGGAGAAGGGGAGGGGGAGAAGGGGGAAGAAAGAGGTGGAGGGAAGAGGAGGAAGAGGAGGAATTGAGAGGAGGGGAAGAGGGAAAGAAGAAGGGAAAGGGAAAGGAGGAAGAGGGGGAGGAGGGGAAGGAGGAGGAAGGGAAGGAAGAGAAGGAGGAAGATGGAGGAGGAGGAAGAAGAGGGGGAGGAGGGAAGAGGAAGAAGAAGAGGAGGAAGGGAAGGAAGAAGAGGAGGAAGGAGGAGGATGGTGGAGGAGGAAGAAGAGGGGGAGGAGGGAAGAGGAAGAAGAGGAGGAGGAAGGGAAGGAAGAAGAGGAGGAAGGAGGAGGAGAAGGAGGAAGTGGAGGGGGAAGTGGAGGGAGAGGAGGAGGGAAAGGAGGAGGGAGGAGGAGGGAGGAGGAGGAGGAAGAGGGGGAGAAGGGGAAGGAAGAGAAGGAGGAGGGGAAGGAGGAAGGAGGAGGAGAGTGGAGAAAGGAGAAGGGAGGAGGTGGAAGAAGAGGAGGGGGAAGAAGGGGGGAGGAGGAAGGAGGGGGAGGAAGAAAGGAAGGAGGAAGGAGGTGAAGGAGAAGGAGGGTGGGGGAGAGGAGGGAGGAGGGGAAGGAAGAAGGAGGATGGATAGGGGGAGGAGGAAGGAGAGGAAGGAGGAGGAGGTGAAGGAGGAGGAGGAGGGGAAGGAAGAGGAGGAGGAAGGGAGGGAAGAGGAGGAAGGGGAAAGAGGAGGATGGAGGAGGAGGAAGAAGAGGGGGAGGAGGGAAGAGGAGGAAGAAGAGGAGGAGGAAGGGAAGGAAGAGGAGGAGGAGAGGGAGGAGGAAGGAGGAGGAGGAGGAAGTGGAGGGAGAGGAGGAGGGGAAGGAGAAGGGGAAGGAGAAGGAGGAGGAGGAGGAGGAAGGAGGAGGAGGAGAGTGGAGAAAGGAGGAGGGAGGAGGGGGAAGAAGAGGAAGAGGAGGAAGGAGGGGGGGAGGAAGAGAGGAAGAGAGGAAGGAGGTGAAGGAGAAGGAGGGTGGGGGAGGAGGAGGAGGGGAAGGACGAGGGGGGAGGAGGAGGAAGAAGAGGGGGAGGAAGGAGGGGGGAGGAGCAGGGCGGCCCTGGCGCGGGGTGGGGGTGGGATGTGGGGGGGCGTCGTGCGTCCTCCCCCCCGGCCCGGCGCGCGCGCGCACCCACCTGTAGCACCAGCGGCTCGGGGTTGAAGGCCAGCGTGAGCAGCAGCTGCATGCGCTCGGCGTCCTTGAGGTTGCGCAGCAGGAAGCTGCCCGAGTCGCGCGTCTCGGCGTAGCGGCGCACCAGGCGGTCGAGCAGGCGCTGCGAGGGGCAGTGCACCAGGTCGGACCAGCCCTCCACGGCGGCGGGCGTCAGCAGGCGCACGGCGCCGTTGAGGCGCGCGAACTCGGTGCGCGGCAGGGCCTGCG
>NW_012267340.1:2374285-2374956 GCF_000151885.1 Dipodomys ordii
GGGCCGAGGGTGTCGCGCGGGGCCCCGCGTAAGCGCGGGTTCGTGGGCGTGGCGCAGGGGCGGAACCCTGGGACTTGGCCCGGGAAGGGCGGGGGCTGAGGGTTGTGAGGAGCTTGTAGTAGTAATCCTCGTGCTTTGCTGAACGTCGCGGCCTGGCCGTTAGCGTCGTGGAAAGACCCCCCCTCTCCCCCACCCCACAAAGGAGAGGGGACAAATAGACGCACCGTGGAAACCCGCGGCGCGGCCGCTTCTCTGCCGCCCCACGGAGGGCCCCAGCCCGGTGGGCGGGGCGGGCCGCGGTGGGCGGGGCCTCCGCGCTTGCCCCCCTCCCCGCCGCCTCATAGGGCGGAGCCAGAGTGGGCGGAGCTTCCGCGCTCTTCCTCCCTCCCCCTCCCGACGCCCCATAGGGCGGGGCTCGAGGCGGGGCCTGGGTGGGCGGGGCCTCCTCGCTCTTCTTCACCACCTCATAGGGCGCGGCTTTGGGGCGGGGCCTGAGTGGGCGGAGCCTCCCGGGCGGGAGGGCGGGGCGAGCGGGGCGCTCGCTGCCAATAACAACGCGGGCTCCCCGACGAAGCGGCGCGGGGGCGGGGCGAGCGGGTCGCGCGCGGCCAGTAACAACGCGGGCTCCCACTCCGCGAAGAGGCGCGGGGGGGGGAGCAGGGGAGGGGCTT
>NW_012267340.1:2375332-2397224 GCF_000151885.1 Dipodomys ordii
CGCTCGGCCCCGCCCACCAGAGCGGTGGCCACGCCCGACCCCAGCTCAGCCCCGCCCACCAGAGCGGTGGCCACGCCCGACCCCGGCACCGCCCCTCCTGGGTGAGGTGAGGAGGCCACGCCCCCTCCCAGCGGAGCGGGTGGCCACGCCCCCCTCCCCACGTCGCACAGCGCCTGGCTTTGGGGACCCGTTGCTGTGGCGGTAACCATGGAGACGCTGGCGGCCGCGCGCTACGCCCGCGCTGATTGGCTGGCCGGCCGCCAGCCCTTGGCAGGCGGCGCCGCGCCGCAGCGCTTTGTTTGGTCGCCGGGTGTTGTGGGGACGCAGGCCCCGGCGGGGCCCGGCGCTCCTCAGTATGACGAGGATGGGGATGAGGATGGAGACGATCATGACGACGATGATGACCGCGACGAGGATGGCAGGCCTTTCCCCGTGGGCGCGCGGCGGCCGCTCCTCGCTCGTCACTCCGTCCCCACGTCCCCCGTCCTCAGCGGACTCCGTCCCCACCGGTGGCCGCGTTTTAGTGTGGGCTGCTCAGGCATTTCAGCTGAGCTGTGAGCACCTCCGTGTCGTACCGGGCTCGCGCCCGCCGTCCCCGCGTCTGTGGGCTGTCCGTCTGTCTGTCCGCCTGTCAACAGGTGGGCCTGTCCTCGCGCCTACTGTCCTGAAATCCTGTGGGGGCTGTCTGTCTGTCTGCCTGTGAACAGGTGGGCCTGTCCTCGGGCCCGCCGTCCCCGCGTCCTGTGGGGCTGTCCGTCTGTCTGTCCGCCTGTCAACAGGTGGGCCTGTCCTCGCGCCTACTGTCCTGAAATCCTGTGGGGGCTGTCTGTCTGTCTGTCTGCCTGTCAACAGGTGGGCCTGTCCTCGGGCCCGCCGTCCCCGCGTCCTGTGGGGCTGTCCGTCTGTCTGTCTGCCTGTCAACAGGTGGGCCTGTCCTCGGGCCTACTGTGGTGAATGTCCTGTGGGTCTGTCTGTCTGTCCACCTGTGAACAGGTGGGCCTGTCCTCGGGTCCACTGTCCTGAACGTCCTGTGGGTCTGTCTTTCTGTCTGTCCGCCTGTGAACAGGTGGGCCTGTCCTCGGGTCCACTGTCCTGAACGTCCTGTGGGTCTGTCTGTCCACCTGTGACCAGGTGGGCCTGACCTCAGGGACAGAGCTGGTGAGCCTGATGATCATCCTTGGGGTTGTAAGAACTCAAACCTGGAAGTTGGGAGGGCATCCGCTGTATTCAAGGCGGAGAAGTGGGGTTTTGGTTGTTTTTTACACGCTGTTGTGTTGACTACAGATCCGTTTTATGGTTGGATCTTCAGAGCCTCAGCTGCAAGGACCCCGCACCCTCTGCAGCCTCCACCAGTTTGATTTCACGGGTTCTCCCACCCTTCCCCCCTCACACACACACAAGTGACACAACACGGAGTCACCAGCAGAAGCCCCCGGCTGGGGGGGGCGGGGGGGGGGGGGGGGCCTGGCAGTGATGGGTCCTGAGCTGTTACTGCTAAACCAGAGACTAGGCAAGCGGTTAGTAAGCTACACACATTATCTGCAAGGCTCACTAAATAGATCTGTTCGACTCATGCTATACAATCTGGGTAAAAACAACAAAAGGAAGACATAAAATGCACTATGTTTCACTAGAACCAGTGACTGGCATTCTTGCCTATAAACTGATGAAGCTATGAGAATTAGAGTACCTAGAACAGAAAAAAAAAAAGGCACTGCTTCTATGGATTGGAAAGGGTTGGAAAAGGCCTAGTAGAGTCATAGTCCGAAGTGAAAGTAAAAAGCCACCAGTCTGCACAAGTCGAATTTCAAAGAACATTGGTTTGCATGTACTTTGCATTTGTTTAAAGTGTGGTTACATTTTCCAGTCATTTAATCTAGTCATCAAGAATTTAACACAGTCTTCCAAAAGTAAAGTAAAATTTTAGCAGTGTTTGAGATAAAGTCAGAGATGTGAAAGAAAAAAAAGATGAGTGTTAATTTACATTCCTAACCTTTTAGCTTTTTAGCATTTAGCTAATGGATCATCAACTATTATCAAAGTTCTTGACCATTGTTTTAAATAATGGCAAATCATGTTTCTAGTATAATGATTACTACTTAAACACCACAATATTTGGACATAAATCATCTGTTTTTATAGTTGAATTTTTATATTGTACCATTTGGAGACACCTTTGGTGTTATAACTGAGAGGTGGGAAGTGGAAAAATAGGAAAAGACATAGGATGTTTATAAAAAAAAAACTACCAAAAAACTTCCCCCAAAAGAGTTAACTCACCCAAATGCCAATGAGATACCAAAAACTCTTGTGTATAGAAATCAGCATGGGTTGTAGTACATAAAAATATGTGTGTATATTTAAACATTGACTATTTATAGCCATAGTGTTCTAAGTAAGTTACTTTGGTAAGAAAAAAAATGACCATTACTACTATTACTAATATGCCACCAAGCAGATATCCTAATTTTGAATAATAAAAGTACTGATATTTCATTGTCTTGTATTTTACTGAAATGTGCTAAAAAATACATTTAATCTCATGAACATTTGGAACATGTTTTATTACCAAGTCATTGGAATTATTTTCTCATATTGATTCTGCTTCGTGTCTTGGCAGTGATGTCTTGGCCGTGGGTAAGAGAAGGCCACATAAAGCAACTCCTGTGTGCTAACGCTCCAGGAACGGTGGAGAAGCAGGGTTCCATTAGAACGTAGTAGAGAGGTAAACAGTTGAAGGAATAAACATTTTAGGATTAAATCTGCAATAATGCTAAAACCAAGATGATGACGCGTGATCATCACGATTCGTGTTTGCAGTGAAGAAATGAGTGTCAGCAACAAAACTGCACTGGCGCATTCTGGAATCTTCTGAAGATAGAACTGAGTTAAACGTATCCAAGTGTCACTGTGTGTGTGTGTGTGTGTGTGTGTGTGTGTGTGTGTGTGTGTTCCCTAACTTACCCATAAGTGTTACCCTTTGTGTGAGTACCAGTTTGGAGACTACTCTTACAAAAGCATCGTGATGGAGTTGCCTATAAACACTCAGAAATGCATTGATCACTTCTCTGCAGGCAGGAAGTCCGTGATCACCAGGGCGGATTTGATGTCTACTGCGAGCATGCTTCTGTCTCAGAGATGTGCACTTTCATTTATTTATTTCTGCTCTTCTAACAAAAGGATCGAGGGGCTCTGAGATCTCCGATCACCCCTGGAAAATCCCAGCTCTAGACACCATCATGGTGGGAATTAGGCTTCAACACAGGAGTTGCGGTGGCGTGCAAACATTCCAACCATGGGATCGTGTGCTCAGGTGGGAGAGACTGAGGAAGATAGAAGCATGATTCTTTGTCCTGGTCATCTTCTTCAGGGCCCTATTAGTCTGGTGAAACCGAATTTACCTGTTGAGACTGGTACTTGTCTATCAAAACATCACTAATGCATACACTACACATCCTCTCATTAAAAGACCTACGCAGTCACTTCCTGCAAAATGGTTGTGGAGGGTTTGTTCCCCTGTTCCTACCACCAGTGTCTAAAATTCAAACACTGGACTACATTAGCTGTAACTCTTCCACTAAGTCCTGGTCCTTATGGTTTACGTATGTTAGGACATGTACTGCAGAGATAGGATCTGTTGTCAAAGAATCTTCTAAACTATTTGATCCTTTGGTAGATTTTAACTCATATTTAAACCAATGGATCTCTATGTAAGGTATTTTCTGCCATCAAATATGGTTATAAAAAATAGAATGGACAAGCTCATACATACCACATCCATGGGTTTGCTTGAAGTAATCGAATCATGTCATTGACCGATCTGAATGGTTAGAATGCTGGACATTAGTTGAGATAAAACCATAAAATTATTAGACATTAGTTATATTGATTTAAATTAACACACAATGTTATATGGAATTTTTATATTGGCAAAGTTAATTCTAAGAAGTGCGCATCTTTTTTGCTCGTTAAAAATTTTAAACTTGCCAGGTTTTTTTTTTTCCTTCACCTTTTTTCAGCAGGGAAAAATAATACTGCAAAAATTACCATTTTAATGAAAGGTAGTTTGTCAATTTAATTAAACGTCTTAATGTCTGACATTTTTACTTTGTTTCAACTCAAGAATATACTAAGGCTCAAATAAGCATGGTTTACCACTCATTATTTCAACCGACACCGTGCTACCAAATAAAGTAGATATTTGAAATAATAACTCAAAAGCAATTACCAAGTGCTGTTCCAAAGACTGTACTTTGGTACAGGGCAGAAATGATCCCTGCATATCTTCCATTGACAATATGCGGGAAAACCATTGAATGAAGGAGCCCAAGGCATGACTCGCGTAGTAGAGGGCAAACAGAAAGCCATGAGTTCAAACCCCAGCATCAAAACAGAAGTTAAAGAAATGTATAAAGATTTTCTTAAAAGTGACACTCTTGCCTGAGACTAGCTCCATTTTAATGGTGCGGATGTGCCAGGGAAGAAGACTTGCGTCATGCTGGAAGTGTTACTATTGCTTCTGAGTCATCAATACAGATGTTCACACAGGACTTCCAAGATAAACTGTTATGCTGAAGTTGTTGGGGTTTTTTGTTTTTTTTTTTGTTGTTGGGGTTTTTTGGTTTTTTTGGTGTTTTTTTTTTACAATTTCAGCATAGTTTGTGCATAATACAACACATTCAAATAAAAAAATCTTTGGTTACTTGGTGCGGATACTAGACAGATACAAGGAAAACAAAATCCAGCAAAATCAGTACATCTGCTGACAATAAAACTACAGAAAGCCATAGGCAACATATATATATAAACTATTCAAAAAAACCCATAAATTGGAATTATAAAAAACTCAGATATAAGCTTTATAACCCAAAAAATAAGACATTTCAGAAACAAGTAAAGCAGAGGGAATATTAGATAAAAACAAGTCCTGTATGTTGACACATATTTATGCACACACACCACAAATACTACAAATAAATGCCTTATAAGACAGGAAGGAATTAAAAGGCAATAGCAACAAAAAGTGGAGAGGTAAAAATGTATTTGAGAGAAAATGGCAAATATTGAAGATAAGACTCATCATCCAAATATAGCACTCCCTGAAGAAAAAAGAAATGTAGGCAATGGAATAGTTAGAACTTGCGAAACTATCACAAAACATGCATTTAAAAGAGCAAGCTAGAACCTGAGAATATTAACTCAGAACAACTAAAACCAAGACAGATCCTAATAAAAACTGCCAGACTTTAAATAAAACCAAACTGCTCTGTGGGTACCTAGGGAAAATATGCACGTGTTTTAAGGCTGAATTTCCTTAAGCTCCTCAAGGAACAAAATGTGAACAAGACAGAGTCAAACTATTAGCATAATGGTGATAGTGTAAATATTGCTTTTCTAAGACATGGGATCATGTGAATGAGTTATTACGATCGATTCTAAATCTCATTTTCCAGACTTGAGAACCAAGAGCTACAGTGTAGAAATACAGTACAAAAGAAATTTAAAAGAGTTTGAATTTAAACCATCTCCACCAGGTACCCTAAACCCCAAACTTTACAGTAAGAATAGGACCTCGTTAACCCCCGAAATGGGGTGGGACCTACCGAAATGTCTCCTGTAATTTTTCCACTTTCTCTCTTGACAAGCTAAAAGCAAAGGATCCAAAAACACTATGCAGAGACTATAGAGGTTGGCTTGAACTAACTTGTTCCTTTCTAGCCATATCAGGATATCTTGTTGATGGCTTATATTTATTTCTCAGAGTGCGGCCTTTTTTTTAAGCACAGATAGCATCTTGAGGATTTTTTTTCCTGCCCTCTGGGATCTGCATCTTCTCAGATCCCTCTTTAATCTGTTGAAATCGTCCTGGGTAGAGCACGGTGAGCCATTTTCAATCAGCTACATTCTACGGTGTAGTTCTGAATCAATGCCTTTCTAATGTAATATTTTCAGACCAGACCAGCCATTTGATGAGAGTAATATCATCTAATCAGGTACCTTTGTCTGGATTTTTTCTTGTTTTGTGTATTATCTCTTGACAAAGGGTTTCTGCTTTTTAATAATAATGATAATAAAACAGCTAATCTCAGAATCCTCGTGATCTTTTAACTATAAACTTGCTGCTTACTCCTGCTTACTGGGTTTTGTGACTAAAAGTATCTCACATGTTACAATCTCCTGAAACCTCTTTTCAAATGGTTTAGTTAACCCAGATGATTGTCACGATTTTTTTTTTCCTCTTTAAGGTCTAAAGAAGCTGTGATAATGACATTTATAGATTTTTTTCACTGACTAGTGGTAATAACTAGTGATACAGTCTGGAGTTATATGAATATATTAAACTAGGCTTGAGCAGTAAAATAACACCATATCTTATATATCAAAGTTTCTGTGAACTGCTCTAAAATCACAACCTTAGCCAAATCACTGTTGACAAAATGATGGATGTTACACTCCCTTAAAAAGTTTCCTTATGGAATTACTTAAAATTATCCCTTTTCCCTTCCCCCACCTGTCAAGTATCTGTCTGTCTTGGCACAAATCAAAATATCGCTTTAGGAGTCTGGGCATGCACGCGCGCACACGCGCACACGCACACACACACACACAACACGCCTTCATCTTTTAGGCCTTGGGCACTGGTAAAGTTTGAAAGAACATCATTGGATGTCAATTTGTCAGTCATTCTTAAAACATAGACTCACGTTCCCCAGATCTAAGGATTTAATTATATATATATAGAGAGAGAGAGAGAGAGAGAGAGAGAGAGAGAGAGAGAGAGAATGCTTTTTTTAACTTATGAAATACTGTCACATAAAGTCCTTTGAAGCGGATTTTTCACATTTTTACAAATAAGGAAACAAATTCAGGGTACTTAAATGATTTGTCTTTAGTCAAGTAATTTAACGACCAACTTTCAATCCAGTTCTGGGTTTTTTTTTTCTATTACTACAGCATCATGATAACCTTACAAACTATAGGTCCTCTTGTGACTCGTTTGACAGAATGTGTTTGATTCATATTTTCTCTCGAAGCATTCACAATGTGTGAACCTCATTCTGAGAATCACCACCTTAGTTTGAAAGACTTTTTATTCATTTACTTATTCAGATACTTCCATTGTTTGAAACTAAGACATATGCTGAATCAGTATGGAGGGGGGAAGTAGTTATAGTTTAAAACTATTTTTTATTCTCAGGAATAGTCTTAAAAAACACCTCACATATTATCAAATAAAAGTTCACAGTTGCTCCATTCACCCATCCAAGGGCATGAAAGAGAAGACGTGGCCGTTACACGCTTTCTCTCTAGTGAAGGGCTGTGATTCACAGGGGCCTACATCGTCTAGAAGCCTACAGTCCTGTTGTGAAACTTGGGGAAAAAGTGAACCTCCATTTACGGCTCATGATCCGCATGCATCTGCAGCCCCGATTGCTGCTTAGAGTTCCAAGTACACACATCCTCCACACATCTACCTACGAGCGGAGCATGAGGTACCTCAAACTTGCTACAGCCCCCCCCCAGAACGCTTACGTGAGCTCCTTATCCTCATCTTAGTAGTATCCTCATCTTTCTAAACAAAAATCCTGGTGTATGTATTTGGAGAGTCTGTTTTGAGTCCGGTTACATCTTGGAGCCTGGACGGCTACAACTCTGGGCCGAGTCGCCATCCTGTCTCACCCCAAGTGTTCACGTCCACCTGCTTCCCCCGCAGCCAGCATTCTGCCAGCTCCTCCACACCGAAGCCAGAGGAAAACTTTCTAATGATGGATTGTATTCTCGCCACGCCTGAGCCCCAGTACCGGACCGTGTCCTAAGGCCTACTGATAAGGCCCAGCCCCTTCCCCGAGCCGCAGCCGCACCCTTGCTTCTGGCTTTCTGGAGGAACACGGGGAGCTTACCCGGCTGCAGCCTCAAGCCTGCCTTTTAGCCTTTCTTGGGAACACTTTGCCTGATTTCCTTTTCCGTCACCTCTCCCAGGGATCTGCTTTGCTGCCACCTGCTGCACCCCCTTTGATTGCTCTCTCTGAGATGCATGGTGTCTCCCTACTCCATTCATGTTCACCCTTGGGCTTATTTTCTTGGTAGTAAGGAAGCATTCCTTTCTTTGTTCCCCTGTGGACCGTTCCTTCTAGGGGGACAGAGCCTTTGTCTTGGTGTAGCTTCACACACACACACACACACACACACACACACACACACACACACACACACACACACCAGGGCTTGGCATCCTTCCCAGCCTGGAGACAGAAATGAACATTTTTTTTTTTCTGGAGTGGATGGAAGAATGCGCTTGTTTAAATATGCGTTCTAAAATGGAGGCAACGAGTTTTAATTTTAATATGGGTAATACTAGCTTAATGAATAGCTATTCTGCTCTGGAAAAATTTCAGTCAGCTATCATTGAAGCCAATTTTTTTTTTTTAATCTGCTGAAATAGGCAACGATGAACTACCACCCTGGTGGCAGGCACCTGTACTGCAAACACATAAGGCCTAGGGAAGAAGAAATCGGCTGTATCTGTAGCAGTGGTTTTCAGCTTTGACCCCTTGTAAAAATCACGCGACTCCAATATTTTAATTTCCCAGCTAATTATAATCATCAACCAAGACTGGATATCACTAAGCCATGAAATAGGCTTCTTGTTTGTTTGTTTACAAAACTATTCCCAATGCCAACAATGTTGTAGAAAGTATTCAAATACCAATTAAATAAGTAAATGAGCGAATTTGTGGATGTAAAAAGAGTACGATAGCTGATTGAACTCATGAAGACTACTTGAAAAAACATTCAAAGAGTTTAGATCACTGCTAAGATGGCCGGATTTAGCAAGATACCCACTTCAGTTTAAAATTTAGGTAAACAGGTTTTAGAAACACATGTCTCAGATATTGCACGGGACATAAATATACTGAAAATCTATTTATTATTATTAAGGGCCGGTGTGAGTTCCAGATCCTCCCTTCCCAAGTGTCGGCAGATACCTCTGAACCACCAGGCGGTGGGATCGTGTGTTCGGTCATTCTTCTGTGAGTGTGTGACTCAAGAATCAAAGGTAGCCCATTATGAGTGCAGAAAGAAAGACGGGATAAACACGAAGAATAGAAAAGGCTGGATGTCCGCTTCACGTGTCCCCAGCCAGACTGTTAAGTCTAGAATGGCTTCTCCGCCTCCTGCATAAGTTGCAAGGAGGCTTGTTCAAATAATAACGCGTTCCTGCATACCCAGTGCATCCCCGACCCTAAACCGCAGGGCTGCTAGAATCTGGCCTCCAGTCATGCTTGAGAGGAAGGACCGGCGTCTAGCCTCCCACGTGGAAGCATTTCCAATCCACCACCCAGGTCCTGGCTCCCTTGTCATGTTCTCTTTTTACAGTCAGGTATTGACTTCACCGGTTCCAATCCCACTACGATTATGTCACCATCCTTGCTTCACTCATAGTCTCAGTGTAGTTTGATTTACTGATGCTCCCTGTCTCAGGTAACCTTCAGTAAACTAATGTTAAATATCAGGGGGAAGAAAGTTTGCGGGGTCATAAACATGACCTCTAGGGATGAGCTTCGTTGTTCTCTGCCGTGCGGCGGATTCTTAACGCAATGCTTGACGGAGCGGACATGCTCCATAACTATGTTTGAATGAATAATTAATACGAATGGGAAGGGAAGGACTCTATGCATTATTTAAACCTTGGAATGTCATGGAAACAGATCCAACTCACAAATAAGTGGAGGAGATCTTGCCCAGACCTGTTTTGGGGTGTTTTAATTTTTTTTTTTTTTTTTGCAGGGAGGAGGCAGTAGACTTGGTGATTAGGATTGCCTCACGCTAATTTTTTTTTTCACTGCAAAACAAAGAAAAATTGTTATCTATAAACTGGGGTTGGTAGTGGATGTCTGTAATGTAATCACGTGAGAGGTGAAGTAAAGCAAATGTGAATTTAAGACTAGCCTGGGCTGCGTGGTTTCAAAAGTAATTCAGCACCGGGGATGAAGCTCAGTATTAAAGAGCGCTCACCTCGGTTACCTAGCTTGCCTAGTATGAACAAGGTCTTCAGTTGGATTCCCTGTGGCCTCCCCTCCCTCCCCCAATAGTTAAGGGATCTCCCCCGATTCCATGTGGACTTAGCAATGAAGAAACGAGGGGAAATCTTACTTTGGGACCCGAAGAAAACACATGAGGAACTCCTTGGTAGGAATACTTGCAGAAAGCTGTCTTCTATTAATCCGCCAATGTTCAAAGCCTCAACCTTCAAGACTGAATGCAATTTTAACCATGCCATTTTACACACATAAAAACACCTCGAGGTGTGGGAAGCTAAGAAAATCTGTGTGCTTCTTTGGCATATAAACCTGAAGATCAGAACCCAGGGTCAAAACCACGTAGATAAGCAAAGACAGTGGCAAGTCAGTAACCTTCCAACGGACTGAATCCACAGGTCTAAACAAACACTAAGCTAAAACTATGGAGGTTGCTCCATCAAGGGCCATCTACTTAGCCATCTACTTAGTCTAAAGTTTAGTGGGCTCATGCATGCATGCATGCATTTGAAATCAAGACCATTTGGATGCATGTCAACAAAGAACCTTTTAATGTTGTCCAACTCGGGCTCCTCTACTTTGCTGATTTCAATGAGTTTGGGTCCTTCTTGCTTCCTGTGACAGAGGTGTGTTAAGGTGAGCTAAGTCAATGACTTCTGATAGAGTTGAGGCCAAGACGAGCTAGACTTGCTAAGGTGACGATGATGATGGTGATGACGATGATATAATAGAGCAAAGGAGTCAGAATCCCACCCGTCAGGTTCTGGGAACAATGCTTCTGTACCAGGCCTTCCATTGATCTTGGTGTGTGTGAGCAAGTTGGCATTCAGTGCCAGAATCATCCAGCTCAGAATCATTTTAGGAAAAAATAATAATAAAAGAACCTAGCTCAGTCTTCTTATTCACAAATAAGGGCAAAGCCAAGTCTGAGACATTGTCCGCGGTTAAAAGCTTGTCCCGAATCCAGAATGGAACAGATCCACGACCCTCCAGCCGTCCTCCATTGAGGAGCTGAGTTTGGTTATCTCTTCTCTAGTCTGTCTTCCCTGAAAAGGGAAATGTTTTTTTTTTAA
The DNA here is from genome assembly GCF_000151885.1 of Dipodomys ordii. Classification (NCBI taxonomy): domain Eukaryota; kingdom Metazoa; phylum Chordata; class Mammalia; order Rodentia; family Heteromyidae; genus Dipodomys; species Dipodomys ordii. Next base: position 2,386,446 of record NW_012267340.1, read on the forward strand.
AAACACAAAGCACAAAGTCAATCTTAAAGAACAGCGTGGACATTCATTCCACAGCACGCTTCACATAGCAGAGTTCCCTACAGCTCCATGAACGATTTCCCCCCAATTTCTTCTTACCAGTGCAGCTCTTACAAAATGACTCTCGCCCACCCTCCCACCGTGTTCCAGTTCTCAGTCGGAGCCCGGTCCCTTTCTGAATCTGCCTTCTGATCTCCTCTCCCTTGTGGAGAGCCCCCGAGGTTCTAGAGAATAAATCCTTTTGCCTTCGAACAGTCGTAGAAACTAAAACTGCCTTACAAAGACTGCCTTGGAAATGATGCATCCTTTTCTAATTTGAAAACAAGCCAATCTCGAGGGGGCTGTTTCTCATTTTAGCACAATCAGAAATCCTTTAAAATGCAGAAATAACATGCTTTCGCCACTGGGTTCGATAAGAAACTCTGCTATCCCAGGAAGAGAGAGAAGGATTTTGAACTTGTGACGGAACATGTATCTTGACTTTGATCCCCAGGGCTCAAGAAATGGAATTTATTTTCTAAAAATTTAAATATTGAGAGGCTTAACTTTGCAACAGTGGCTCATGCTGCTAATCCTATCTAGTTAGGAGACTGAAATCTGAGGATCTTGGTTCAAAGCCAGCCCAGGCAGGAAAGCCCAGGAGACTCTTCATCTCCAATTAACTACCAAAAAAAAAAAAAAAAGCCAGACGTGGATCTGTGGCTCAGTTGGTAGCGCACACTAGGCTTGAGCAAAAAAATAAATAAATAAAAGCTCAAAACCAGCACCCAGGCCCTGAGTTCAAGCCCCAGAACCGACACACAAAAAACGCTAATAAAAAGGGAAAGACTTCAACAAAAATTTCCAGGGCTCTTAAAAAATATTTCTTAATGAAGGATGTCTTTCAAGTGCTATTTACTTTTGATGTGATCAATCCAAAGCTGGGGGAAAATTTCTCCTTAAATCTCAGCCTTTCACTAGGTTAGCATATTTTGCTTTTATCCTAAGGAAAATCACTTGGCGAGACTTGACCCAATTTCTTAATTTCCTGGTGATATGATACTAAAGCAAATTATTTTGGTTCTTTGAGCTTCCGTTTTATTATGCATAACACGGGGTTAATATTTGTCCTGTGGTAAAATATAAATAATTAGCCATCTGACATTTTCCATCGACCCCCTTATTCTGTCATATAAAATGGCTCCCTGTTTGCATGCGACCTGCATGTATCTTCCAAGGTTACTGATCTCTAGATTATTGATAATACCACATACAATGCAATGCTGTCTGGACAGTTACCATACTCCATTAGTTAGCAGATAATGACACACAAAAAGGTCCACATATTTCTAGAACAGACTTTTTGGATACTATATTTCTCTCCCTGCTAGGTGGACTCTGTGGCTACACTAGCACCAACTATAAAACACATGTGTGAAATAAGAAAAAAAAAAAACGGAACCAACCATAGTTCTCTCTAGGGAGAAATAAGAAGAATTACCTTTAAACGGGAATGCAAAATAAACCTCTGAGGGGTCTTTTTCCTCAAAATTATCTTATTTGGAGGAATAAAACATGCCTCAAGATCATGTCCTCACAGGGGGCACAGGGCAAAAAAAAAGAGAGAGCAACCTTAAACCCAAACCTCATGTGTTAAGACATTTTTTTCCCAGTAGTTTCATGTTGGAAAACAAAACCCTCTCCTTGGGAGAGATTTGGAGAAGATTCCTAAAACATCTTCCACCGATGTTAATTTTAGCTGTCTGTGAAGGCCACCAAGAGACTGGTTACAAAACAGGAGACAAAGAAATTTGAACCAGCTGCTGGGACTGTCCACAGGACAATCTCTCAGGGGCAAACGGAGATCACCGTTGTAAATGAGGCTTAAAGATCACCTTAAAAGTCAATCAATTGTGTGTGTGTGTGTGTGTGTGTGTGCGCGCGCGTGCGTGATGAAGGCTATATATAACAAAGGTTTGTTATGTCATGAGACAAAAATTGCTATTTTAAAAAGCCTGGTTGGATTAAAAATGTGGTACTTCAGACTTGTGAGAAAGAAATGCACTCAGTGTGCTTTGGAAAAACTCTGCTGGGAGACTCAACAATGGCTCTATTGATGGCAAAAACACCCGTGTCAAATGCGAAGAATTTTCATCAACTGTGAAAATAGGAAAAGTATATGTATGACTCCTATCTGATCTATGCCTCCAACCCTAATTGTGTGATTAAATTAGCCAACTGAATCCTGTTATAACCCGCTTGTTCATTTCATCCATCACAACCCTATACATACTTAAGCGGACCAGAAAACCAACTTAAAGGAGATCTTCTTCTTTTGGAAAAATACATTTTGGGATCCTTCATGTGACATCTTCATGAAAAGCCTCTTAATCGTATGGCTCTGGAGATGAGAGAGAAGCTCGTTTCTCAGAGATAGACAGAAGAAAGAAGAGAGAGGGAGAGGAGGAGGCTAGAATCCGGGGATTCTGCCCGTGTGCTTCTTCCCGATCACGTACCCCCGTGAACTGTTCTGTGCCTTCCCGTGCTTTATGTGAGCCAAGTTTCTAGAAGAGGGGTGGTGTTTCGCATCTGTGTGGACACGGAAGCGAAGGCCGGACTCTGGACACCAAAATGATCTTCATGTGTAGGATACCCTCATCCTCCCTCCTTGTACTTGTAAGAAACCAAATCGTACAGAGCTCGGGTCAGCCTCTCCCAGGCCTGAATGACTCCCGGGGAGCCGAAACATGGGGTCCCCTGGTAAACCAACAGCCCTGTCCTTCTGTGCAATAATTACCTAGGCTGGATGCAAGTACAGCGGAGTCGTTTGTGTCTAATTCTACCATTAAAAAAAAATACATCCAAGGCCTTCCTGTGTGTTTCCATCTCCGGTTCATTTTCTCTGTCTCCTTTGCACTGTATTCTCAACACGAGGACTGTTTGAGGTACCAGCCGTTAATTTGGAAATGAGTACTTTATGAAATTAGGTTAGAGTGTTACATTTGTATTGGAGACAGACTTGTCCCTGGGCTAACAATGGGTTCAGATCTTCCTTTGCCAGAGACGCACACTCATTTTATAATGATCGCCCTTATTTGACAAAGGGCCATGTCAGACATCTTTAGAATTAGATGTTTTACCCGAGAGGTTTCTCCAGACATAAAAATAAAATATAGAACATATCTGACTCATAGAGTCTCGGTAGGTGAAGGCTCCTAGGCTGTTAGGGAAAATTACTATGTGACCTCAATGGGAAAAACATGAGAGCTAAATATCACAATGTCTTAAAAATCAATGTGAGAAATTAGAACATTTTGTGATTTTCTTCTAAAATAACCACTATATCCCTTTCTGGTTTTCATAACAATGAAAAGCCTTCATCATTTTCAGTAAATGACAGTGAGGGTTTTTTTTTTAAATGAGTTTTAGGTAAGAAAGTGAATTATATGAATTATGATGGAATTGTCAGATTCATCTTCTCTAATCCATTTAACATCAACGTGAATCTGTTTTGCAAACAGCTGACTATAGTCAGCTGACAGCCGACTATTGGGTAGAGTGGGGATTGATTTTTCAGGAGGTTTCAGATTGGGGAATAAGGAGGCGAAATACCACTTCCTTAGCCACTGAAGTTCTTACTGGGAGCCTTCCGTCTCTCCTTCTCTTGGCTCTATTCTCGTAAAACTCACAGTGGTTATTTTCTAAAAAAAGAATCTGAGGCCTAAGTGCTGACATGTAATTACAGTGGTATTATCATGCTTCTTGGTATAATCCACTATAATCAAAGTTGTGTACGCTCTGATTACATGTCCAATTGTTCTTCCAGCTTTGAACCCGTGGTTAGGGATATTTCTTAAGAGCCAGTATTTTTCCTCTCTCGCCGGTCCTTCATGAAATCTGCTCTAGGGTGGAACACAAAATCTTGAAAACTTTCTCCTCCAAACACACGCCATCTTCTAGACAGAGATATTTCACGCGGAGTATTTTCTTTTAGAATTCCGTCTCCAGCACCCCGATTTCCACAAGAGAGAAAAAATAAAAAGACAAGAAATCTGAAAGCATCGGCGAGAGAAGTACCATACAATGAACGTTAAGAAGAAAAACAAACACCCACCACTTGCCTCCAGCCAGCCCGGGGCTGGTGTCAGTCTGCTCAAGTCAGGGTGGCACCAAGGGCCCCCCGGAAGAACTATGCTACCCACTGAACTTCCAGATTTCAGTGGTAGCTCTGCAGACCCTCTTGATACTACGTTCTCTGCTGTTGCCTTCCATGCGTGTTCTTGAATAAGGCGGTCAGCCTGGGCTCACTCTCACTCTCCCTTTGATGCTGGCTAGTAAGTAAAATTATGTCTCCCTTCAAAATATTTCCTCTCCTACTTTCTTCCCTGTTGGACAAAAAGAAAAAAAAAATCATGATTTCAGACACAGACGATGTGTCATCGCTAGCTGGGCTCCCTGTGGCTAGTTTTCCAGAAAGTCCCTTAATGAAGTTCCACAGCGTGGTGGCCTACCCTACGTAAATGTATTCCCTCCAATCCTAGAGGCTGTGATCAAGATTCTGTGTCTTCTCCCGCCCGATTCTCTCCAACTGCATGGACACCGCGCACTAGCACCGCAACACAGGTAGATAGAAAGATGATTTTCTGAAAACAATACACGTTCCTTTACAGGGCTTTCTACAAGCACTTATAGTTTACGTGGAGAGCAAAGGCCTCTATAACTTCCAAAATGAAAGTTATAATCAAATTCAACTGTTAAGAAAATGAAAGAAGAGCACAAATAAAGGAAGACTGGTTTGCTTTGGGGGAGAGTTGGATGTTTGGTTTTTTTTTTCCCTATTCGTTTAACACACTAATTGTAGAATGAAGCAATTCAAATCGTGTTCTCTGATCGCCTTTGGTGTGCGTTTTAAGAGTTGAAGAAAGAACAAAGCAGAAAAGGCAAACCTGTTGCTGTAACAGGTTTCATTTTTTTCTTCTTCTTTCTTTTATAACCGAATCTATCTGGAGTGGGTCCTCATAGGAGTAGAACCTTCCTCGTGAAGGATGAAATGAGACTGAGAAATTATCCACAGTGATCCCACCCTGCTTTCTTTTTAACTCCGTGATGAGACCGGTGCCCAGCTAAAGGGAATTTGAGCATTAGCGTGTGGGTTACCTACAGGCTCTCCTTGGAGAATTTGGTGATCTTTGGTGTCCCTTCAAAGTAAGTATTTTACCAGAGCATTTCTGATTGCCCTATCCCGTGGACCACTGTACTGAAAAGCTGAGAAATACAGCTTATTACCTGTAATATTAGGTTGACACTATCAGGTTGTATCTGGCATGCTCCCAGACGCTGAGAACCAATCAACGCCTGGAAATAGTCACCATCTATCCCCCAAATTATCCTGAGAACGAGAAAGCTGGTCGAGGAAGGCAGGCCTCTTGATTCTCCACCCAGTCCTGCTCTTTCCACGCCACTGCTCCGTTTGCTTGTTTCTAGAGATACTTCACGAGTCTCGTTGCCTCTTCTACCAAGTAGGCCGGCATCTGAACCCGACCTATGGTGAACGCAGGAGGCAGGCCCCATCGCTTACTGGGGTGTGTCCCAGGAACCCTCCCTTGCCCTGGTACCTTCTTGCTTGTCCCCCTACCCTGCTATCCAGGGGCCAGGTTGTGGTCTGCTCTTCTCCCACATCCCCTCCCTAGCAAGCAGGGCTGGGACCTCTAAAAACCACCAGCCGTAATAAACCTCTCTTCTTCTAAGCTGCTTCCCTCCATGTGCATTGGACACCGCCACGCAAAAGCTGAACGCAGGGGCTCGCTCTCCCCGCGCCCCTAAAATCCCCATTCCCCGAGATATTCGGGGATCCTCCTGTTTCCAGGGAGAAGCTCAGTACGACGGACGCACGGATTTTCAAAGAGAAGGCAGTCCTTTGAAGAACATTTTATTGATGTGATTTTCGCCCCCCTCACCCTGAAGGAACATGAAAGGCTGGCTCTGAGAAGCCCAGGTATGAGACAGAATCATTTATACTTTGAGATTCCCAGGCACCAAAGTCAAACATCACAACCCTCGGCGGCAGCGCATTCATATTTGGTGTCTATTAGTGATGCGTGCATGTACAAGTCCCCCCATTAATGTTGGCTCTCGATTGCCGCAATGTCTAATCTGTTACTCATCAAGCGAGTCAAATATTATAAAATACAGCAACACGTCGGACTCCTCTGAGTCACGGCTTTCCTGCTGGCTCGCTTGTTCATTTTTTTTTCTTTCTCTAAGCACATGTAGGAACACACACACACACACACACACACACACACACACACACATACACATACCCCTTCTCAACAATAATGCTGCAGAGCAGTTTGCAAGGCAAAATTTTGGATTTTCCAGGTTTAAAGTTTTCTTAAATCATTAAGTCTGGTCTGAAATGACTTAAAAAAACAAACATCTTATTTGCTTCTTCTTTTTTTTTTTTTTTTGGTAGTTTCAGGCTGTGGTATCCGTTGGAACTTTTCCATCATCAGAGAAATATTAGAAAGTGACCTTGGTTGCAAATTACAACTCAAAATCTCAGTGTTTCCCCCTCCCTCATTTATTGGTTTTTAATGTCATGTTTGTAGTCACTGTTGAAGAGAACAGATGTGACTTCCTTAATTCAGTGTCTGACATCTGATAGGAAGCCATGACTTAGTATTAATACTAATGAAGACATAGAGGCTCATGTCTATAACAGTAAGGAAAAAAACAGACTGATTTTTAGAGTACAATTGGGATCATTATAGTACCTGGCAAGTGTTTTTTCATATCAATCTATAAGCAACATCTTTTTTTTTTTAACTCTCTAAGAATCTTCAAACAATTCTTGGATGTTTACATCGCACTGCACATGATTTTCTGGAAAATCGTGCCCCAATTATGTAGCAAACCGACAGGATTTGGGGTTTTTTTGGCACCGTAACAGTGCCTCACATTTGCTCGAATACATTGTTCTCTTGATTGACACGTTTGGTGGAAGCAAGTCTAGAAGCCAGCGTGGGTGAGCCGATGATGCATGAACTCTTCATTAGCAAAATCCTGTGTTTCTACGTCTTTTACAGATTTTCTTCTTCCCTTCTGACGGTGCACGGCTAGTGATTGACCTCATCTCGCATTCTGTGTACACGGAACACGCACCACTAGGAAAGTCTCGTCACGTTAGTCCTGAGCACGCTTTGATGCGCTGGCCGCTTCTACCGTGTGAGTTCTGACAATGGAGAGGCGGCTCGAAGGGCTTGAGCTGCCTGTCTTTACAATCTAGGGGAGGTGGTTGCAACAAAACAAAAGAAAAACTGTACCCAGCTTTTCCATGACTGAGCCGTACTATCTGCAAAGGCAAAGCTCCTTTAGTTGATATTGTCTTGAGCCCAAGAGCAATCGTGTCGAATACGGCAGCTGAGTGCCGTCACCTTTTCCTTCCAGCTCATCCAGCATTCAAAGACAAACCGCTGGGCCTCGGGCATTAATGATAACCCGCCATTCTCTTCTTTGGATATATTTTCTAGAGACTAACGTCTTTAACATCAAAAGCACTTAACAAGTGCTAGAAATGCTACCTAGTGTTGGGATTTATATGTCAGCTTGTGCTACAGTCACAGCCTGAAGAATGTCTGAACAAAGAGAAATTACTTTTTTTTTTTACAGTTGTAGAGACTGAGAAGACCAAGATTAGGTCTGATTTGGTCTGTAGAGACATTTCCCCCCTGTCTTCTGTCCGCTGACTCTCTTCTTATAAAGCCAGCAGCCCTATGAGAATGGGACCCGACTCTGAACTCATCTCATTTTCACATTTGGGGAGGGGGGGGTACCAAGCCTTGAACTCAGGGCCTTGGGCTCTGACTCAGTTTACTTGCTCATTGCTGATGCTCTACCCCTTGAGCCATACCTCCGGTCTGGCATCGTGCTAGTGCGTTGTAGATGGAGCCTTGAGGATTTTGCTGCCCTGGCTGGCTTCGAACCGCGATTCTCCAGGTCTCAGGCTCTTGAGTAGCTAGGCCTAGGGAAGTGAGACTCCGGGGCCTGGCTCACTTTTAAAAGCCCTGTCTCCAAGAAAGAAAACTCAGCAGAACTGTGGGTTAGAGCTTCACCACGTGAGTTTGGGCAAGACGCCCTTCAGCCCGCAGCAGCTCAGCTGTATTTTTAGTATCGAAAATTAAACAGCGAGAGAAAAAAAAAAGCACAGGGAAAGGTATAATAAAGACGGGGTGTGAGGAATGAGCGTTAAGATCTTCGTTTCTTTCACCCCAGAAGAATGGGGGTCGTCCTTAGGTTTGCGGACTCTGTGTTTAGCGTTGTGCACAAATATGCAATGAGAAGCATCTCCCAGCAGGCCGTCTGACAGGAAGGTGTGAAATCCCACCCTGTTCACGAGTGTGCCTGGAACCATCCGCTAACTGGCATTGTTATAGCAACAGGAGCGCCAACGGGAGCTGTCATGGTCATGGTAATCATGAAGTGTCACTATGGTAACAGAAACCTCCAGAAAGTCAATGGGGGGGGGATCTCTGACTGTCAACTGCAATCAAAGAGGTTTACAAGAGGAAAACAAGGTGGCGGCTGAGATGAACATGAGGTTGGAGCAGGGGCCAGAGCAAAGAGAAACGAATAGACAAAACCTTACCAAATCAGAGAGAGAGAGGAAACAATACACAGAGCAAGGACAGAGATGTGTCTTGCATGGGAAAGAGGCACACCAGCAGGAACACATCGCTACATGGTGGACACACACACACACGCACACGCACACACACACGCACACGCACACACACACACGCACACACACACGCACACGCACACACACACACACACACACACACACGCGCACACACCCCAGATGAAACTGATTGCCATCGTCCACAGTTAAGAGGATGTGTAGCTCAGATGTTGGATACGTGTGAGATCTCGGAACTAGCTACTGGCCAGCACGTTAATATTAGTATTGAAGAAATACTGAGAATGAGGCCACAAGTGGGAACAGCAGAGCAAACCAATTTGCAGAGTGTTTGGCGTAACATCCCGCTGACAAGGAATTCTTGTAATATTGAGCGTTTGACTATGTATCTCCCTTTATTGGACGCTCTGATTACTTCAGACAGAGGGCATGTTGCCATTTGGTCCATTACAAATATATATTTCCTTCATTAAAGAATCTTAATGGATTTCTTTTTCCGTGAGAGAATTAAGGTAATTGCGGCAGTACTATTACCGAGTAAGTGGCACGGGCATTTGGAATGAAACGTTTTCACTTAGTTTTTTTTGTTGTTGTTTTTATGATCGGTCAGGATTGTAGTTTTATGGCCCAATATTAATTTGGTGTGAAGGGAAATATATACTTTATTTAAAAGTGTGACTAAAATGTTGATACTTTCTTTTTTATAGAAGGAATGATTCTCAGACATGAGTGACTAGCGAATGAAAACAGAGCCAGAAAAGACAGAATAGGTTCAATAGGTTCAGTTAAAGAAATGAAGCAAAAGCAAAGAAGAGAGAGAGAGAGAGAGAGAGAGAGAGAGAGAGAGAGAAGCTCAAAAATCAAACCAGAAGCCTGGATGTGTTAAAGAAATATGGTTCCAGGCATTCGAGTAGGACTTAAAAAACAACACTTAACAGATATTTCTGTCACGTTTTAGGAGCCATGTGCTAACATGGTAAGAGTAGTTTGTGGGCCACTTTCCATTCTGCTGGCTAGGCTGGTGCTTTACCCTGTGAGCCACCTCCTCATGGGAAGCAATTACTGGGTAATCTTCATTATGACTGGACCTGGGTGCTGTCCCTGACCTTCTTTTACTCAAGGCTAATGTTCTCTACTTCTTGAGCCACAGAGTCACATCCTGCTTTTTCTTAATTAAAGTCTCACAGACTTTCCTGTCCAGGCTGGCTTTGAGCCGCGATCCTCAGATCTCAGCCTCCTGAGTAGCTAGGATTGCAGGCGTGAGCCACTGGCGCCCGGCAGTGATCATATTTTTGTAATAAGCTTTTTTGAAGTATGATGTATAGCAAATTTGAAAATGCATCAATTATAAATATGCCACATGGTAAGTTATGACATTAAGAGTATGTTTAAAGATTTCTTAGATTGTGATACATTATCTACTTTTTACAACTTTCTTGTTGTTGTTTTCCTTTTAATGGTTTTTTTGAGACTGGTCTCCATCTGTAGCCCAGGATGGCTTTGAACTCTTAACTTTCTGCTTCAGCCTCCTGAGTACCAGGATGAAAGCTATGTACCACTATAGTTGGATGGTAGAAGAAACAAGTTTCTACTTATTTTGAAGTCGTGTCTTTTTACACGGTCGGATGGGTGAATGCAATGAACGCATTGAAGAGCAACTGCTGGGAATTCTTTGTATCGTGTGCACAGAGAGACCCCTGGTGGAAGAAACGGTCTTATATTCAGCAGATGATCTCAACCCACAGAGACAAGGTGTACGGCAAAGGAAGCAGCCAGCATGGGGACTTAAGAGAAACCTTCTGAATGCATTTCCATCTCAAGATACCGGGATTTGTGCACTCCACCTGAAAAACCCATTCGCATAGCAGGGAAGGGTTTGGCGTTGCCCTGGATTTTAACTTTTCTGCTTATTTTCTCTTAGTCTCCAAGCTTGAGTAACAAAAGGGTATTATCTCTTACCTGCATCCTTCCTTCCTTCCTTCCTTCCTTCCTTTCCCTTCCTTCCTTCCTTTCCTTTCTTTGCCTTCCTTCCTTCCTTCCCTCCCTCTCTCCCTCCCTCCCTCCCTCCCTCCCTTCCTTCCTTC
>NW_012267340.1:2397459-2402658 GCF_000151885.1 Dipodomys ordii
CCTCCCTCCCTTCCTTCCTTCTTTCTTTCTTTCTTTCCTTGATGGGGTTAGATGAGTAGTAAGGAAAGGGTGGAGGGATTTTATTGTTACATCTTGTTACAATCTTACATTATCTTGTCCTCTAACTGTTTTTTTGGGGTCCTGCCCCTCACATTTCCCCTGCTCCCTCCCCTCCAAGTATTCTCATATATCTTATATATCTGGAGGTCTCTCTCTCTCTCTCTCTGTCCCTGGCTGGCTGAGCCCTCTACTTACCCAAGGTGGTTCAGGAGACCCTGTCCCTGTGGGGTGCCATGGCTACTGTCCTTTGGTATTGCTGTCTGGCTCAGAGCTCCGAAGGGCTCTCTGGTCACACTCTTCCATTGTCAGATTTGATGGTTGGTTCTTGAGCTCAGGACTGGAAGGCCGGTGGGGGAGCTGGGGGATGAAGGCCGGGTTTCCGGGCGGTCCCTCGGTGCCCACAGGACAGCCAGGAGAACCTGGAGACCGAGTGCTCAGGGCCCATGATGGTGTCCAGCCAGAAGGAGACCGGAAGCTGGAGCGGATCCGGCCTTGAGGCCCAGGCCCAGGCCTCGGGGAAGTCCTCATCAGGGGCTCCTGTGGCAGGAAACAGGAGACGCAGAGGGGGACGCAGGCACAGGGCCTGGTGGCGTCACTTCCTCCCCTCCGGGAGTCTCAGGGTTGTACTGTGCTCCGTCTTCCCTCCTTTACTGGAACCACTCTCAAACAATCCCAAAGCTCTGTGGATCCCTGATTCGTTGTATTCGACTTGTAACGTCTGCATTTCCTTTCCTTTGTAAACGTTGTAACCGATGCCCAATAATTGCACCGACTTGTGGTATGCAGGGTGGTATCTGGACACACGTGTATTGAGCATATAATGGTCATTAATGCCGGGCGCTGGCGGCTCAGCCTGTAATCCCAGCTACTCAGGAAGCTGAGATCTGAGGACTGTCTCATCTCCAATAAACTACTCAAGCTGGAAGTGGCACCGTGGCTCACGTGGTAGAGCACTAGCCTTGAGCACAAAAAGACTCAGGGACAGAGCCCAGGCAAAATAATAATAATAATAATAATGATGATGATGATAATAATAATAATAATAGTAGTAATGGTCATTAGCAATCCCACCACTGGAAACATTTATGATTCAAAAATTCTACATCCTCTAGCTATTTCAAAACAGATGCACAACAACATTCACATACACAACAACAACCCCATCATAGCTGGTGACACGGCACCCTGGTGTCTCCTTTGTATGTTGGTACCCACAGTCTGCTACACCCCGTTTCTGCTTCTCAGAGACTTCTCTGTGTGTTCTGTGTCTATTCGCTGTGTTTCAGAAATGCTCGGGGAAACCTGTGTCAGAACTTCTCGCTTGGATACCACGACATCTAAGAACAGGCCCATCCCCATGACAGGGATAAAAATCACTCCCCCCATCCCCGCATTAAAACAGTCCATCTCGGCCCTCGGCGCCCGTGCTCAGTACTCCTCACACTCGTCAGCAAAACCAGAAAGGCACTTCATCAGCCAGACTCCGCTATGTGTGTGTGTGTGTGTGTGTGTGTGTGTGTACATATATACATATAGCAGAGTCTTGCCAATATATATATACATATATATATATTAGGCCAAACACCATTGGCTGGCCAGAGAAAAGTATCAACACAAGTAGATGGGCCCCAGGCAGCCAACCAGAAGCAAAGGTACCTGTCCTGTCCCAAACCAAATGATTTCCAAGGCCTTCACTGGACCCAACGGCTCCGATCCCATCCAGTCTGTGTGATGGACAAGAGCCCGAGACACCACTAAATACTCCCGGGTAGCCGCAGCTCTAGGCACCATCACTGGCCATTTCTTAGCAATCTAAAGGTGTTTTATTTTGCTCTTTATTTGCCACATCCTCTCCCTCCTGTATCTGATTTATGCATTTTATGTTTGGCATCTTTGCAGTCTTCGCTGTCTTTAGTGCAGTATCTCTTACCCACAGAGTAGGAAATGATGTTTTCAGAAAGGCTCGACAAGTGAAGTTGGAGTCTGACATCTGCCACCAAACAACAACAACAAAAAAAACAACAGGAAAAACAGACTCATCACGAGAACCTGCTTGGTATTCACCCTGCCAATCGTGGCGCGGGGGACTCTCGTGTTTTATGGATCATGTACAGCATAGCAATCTCCACCATCCACCTTGTTAAAGGAAGAATTTACCTGTCTGTGTATGCCTGCACACGTACAAGCCTTTTGTTTTGGAAAATGACAGCGAGGGTGATTAGCATCAACAAATCACGTTAGTGACAGCTCTATAATTAACAATCACGTCTGCATTGTACCCACAAAGATTCCCATTTGCTTTTAACTGGTGTGTGCTCTTCTTATCATCACTGTAACACACGTAGAGGTATTTGTACAGGCAGGATACTTTTTGAAAGGGTGGGGCATCTCTTGTCTCTACAGCGCCTCGATCATTCATTTCAATCACTATTTGTGGAGCGCTTTCCCAGGGCCGGGCAGCATGGGGGCTGACGTACTAATTAGAGTTCAGTGGATTGTAAATACTGTCTCGATTGTGCCTTTGAGCCCCTGGTTTTTGTATTCGTTCTGTGAAAAAAATCTAAGTTGTGGTAACAAAGCACCCAACAAATCAATGGAAGATGCAGGTGAACACAGCCACCAGAATCTCACACCCTGGTTCGAGGAGGAACAGCTACTCTAACTTCAAGGGTCTGAGTGGGTTTTGCTAATGCTGTGTCCACTTACTGAACTTCTAACAGGAGACCAGACATGAACAACGTGTAAGCAAATGAACATGGCTATGTTGTAATAAAATGTATTTATCGGCACTGAAACTTGAACCTTATATAACATATATACATACACACATATATACGTATATATACATATATGCATATAGACAGACAGACAGACAGACAGACAGACAGACAGACAGACAGACAGACAGACAGACAGATAGATAGATAGATAGATAGATAGATAGATAGATAGATATTTTATTTTACAGGTCCTAGAGCTTGAACTCAGGACTTGGGCTTTGCCTCTGTGATTTTTTTTTTTGCTCAAGGCTAGCTAGTACTTTACCATTTGAACCACAGCTCCATTGAAGATAAGAGTCCCACGGACTTACCTGCCCAGGCTGGCTTCAAAGTACGTTCTTCAGATCTCAGCTTCCTGAGCAGCTAGGGTTATAGGTGCCTGACTTTTAATTTTATATAACTTTCTTACGTCCTAAAACTTTACTCATTTGATATTGCCTAAGGATTTTAAAATGTGCCAAGATTTGGTGTGTAGCTCATAAGAAACGGTGGCAATAATTGGACCCAACTTTCCAACTAACAGAAAACCATTTGCATCTGTCTATTTTAGAGGACAAAAAGCATTCTCATTCAGCAAAACTACTTATTCATTCTTTGTTGTTGGGTTTTTTTTTCACTTACAGCCTTTCAAAGTATGATTTGTGTTATGTGTTAAATACCAGTGGTTCAGCTAAGAGCTGTGGATAAAGAATAGCCCTTTTATGTAAGCTACAATGTTATGTTCTGGTTATTAAGAACCGAATTTTAATAGTCTCATGGACTAAGGAGAATTATTCTTTTTCTTAAGTGTTTATGATTTGCTTATTTAATCTCTTTTTGCAGCTTTCTTTGCTTCTGTTGGATCACTGCGAGGTTCTCAGAGCAAAGTCAGGCCCAATTTTTTTTTTTTTTTTTGGTTGGGGCTGAAATTTCATCGGGGGCAAGCTCATTCATATGCCGGGTCACTTACATTTCAAGCCTGCAATTTGATCTGATTATCACAGACGGGGCGGGGGGAGAAACACTAAGAGCTTCATTATGTGCACTGCTACCCTCTCTTACGGGCCTGGGCCAACATGGGAGTTCAGAAAACGGTTGTTTTCGTTTTCTTCCTCAGAAGTAGAAGATGGTTGATGAGTTTTACGAACACCGTCTCCCAAAGGATGGCTGAGAAGAGCTCAGGTTTTTCTGATGAACCAAGAAAGTGACAGCACTTCCTGATAGAACTATCAGGGGTTCCCAGACAGACCATAAGGGATTGGCAGGGGACAGGAAGCAGAGAGCTGGGAAGCCAGGGTCCCTTCCCCCGGACGGCCCCCCAGGACGCCCGGACCCACGGAACCTCGCTCCTTAAAGGTGGACAGCGCTCACGGGGAGATCTTGCTCCTCTGTGTGGGCCTTCGCAGGTTACTACTGAGGTCCAGAAGGTAGCGCCTGGCTTTTCCATATCGTCAGTCATTTTAGGAAATTTTCTCTTTTTTCCCCCCCTGTGGGTTGTCTCAGGGCTGAGCAAGACTGAAGTCACTCTGCAGCTTGACTATGTTAAAAAAAAATAGAAGAACAAGAAACTGGTGTCGGTAAAGAAAGTTGGGGCTGAGAGTCAGGCCCTGTCCACCGCTCTGGGCGTCCGCGGACCCTCACCCTGCTTCTGCTTCTGCTCCCCCCGACGCTCTGCACTTCGCCCTTGACCGGCTCGGTCACTGTCGGGGTCACTGACATTGACCCAGACGCCTCCTGGGAGGAGAAGGGTCACAGTGAACCCCAACGCCTTCCCGTGGTGGGCTGGATGCGTGCCTCCCCACTCCCCCACGCGTAGGTTCTAGGCTTAGATCCCAGCGGTCTGTCTGTAATCCCAGCTCCTCGGCAGACTGTAGCGCGAGTGGCCATCACATGCAAGTCCCAGCTAATACAGAGCGTACCCCGGCCTCACGACTAAGGGGTGCCCCAGTCTCACAAGAAAGAATGGAAGCGTCTTGTTGGGAACTCAGGGAAGCGTCTGAACAAGCGGGCGTGACCGGTGAGTCTGCCACAAACCAGCTTTGTGACACCCAAAGGACCCTGGATGGTTTTGCACACCGTTGCTCCGCGTCTTATAAGCCTTCAACCCGACCGCGCGCTGCTACCACAGCGGCTGGGCCACACAGAGGCGTCCTGGCCTTCGCTCCTCGGGTCCTCTCCGCTCCCGTCCACCGACCCACTCAAGGGCCATCAGGATCAACGTTCTGACGTTCAGAAGTTGGCCTTTGGAAGGCCCTTGTGTTTGCAAGGACCCTTGTGTGAGCTCCATGCTGGTGAAGGAGAGCGTGGAGGACCCAGAGCTGGCATTTCCGCCTCCGTGTCATGGGAGAGGGAGAGAGGGAGGGAGGGAAGGAGGGAGGGA
>NW_012267340.1:2402713-2404636 GCF_000151885.1 Dipodomys ordii
AGGGAGGGAGGGAGGGAGGGAGGGAGGGAGGGAGGCAGAGCACTGAGAGGGGGACAGTGATGCTGCCAGTCCTTTGCCCAGGATCGGCCCCCTCCCGTCTACGCTGAGCAGAGGCCGTGCACAAAGGCCGCGTCACGCACACGGCAGTGTGCAGACACGCACGTGCGGTTTTGTGTCTGTGCGGGAGTCTCAGGCGAAGGTCGTGGATGGCTTCCAGAGCATGGCTCTCTCCAGCAAAGCACATGATCCACACTCTCCGTTTAGAGAAAGGCCTTCAGGCGCGTAGTAGCTCTGTGCAACTTGTAAAGACTCTCTGCTGCGGTTCTTATTTATAACTTGACACTCATCATCCCCGCCCCCCCCCCCAAGACAGTTGGAGCAGCGAGATTATAAAACGCAGACACACATGGAGACACGCCGACGGCCCAATGCGGGGCTTATCTGGTCAAGTTCTACCTTGTGAGCATTTCCTCAGCGGAGGAAGTGGGCGGGAGGTTGGGCAGTCGCTCAGGCCATTTTATAAAGGCTCCCGGAACGGCTTGAGATAGGATGGGAGGGAAAAAAATGTCTTTCCCCCGCCCCCCTTTGAACCTTCCATGAGTCCACCGCTTCCTCTCATCCTCAGACCTCCTGTCCCCGGAGAGAAGGGAAATCTCAGGCCTGGAAGCACCCAGCTCCCACGCACGCCTTTCTCCAGCTCCCACACTCCTGCGTACAACACCCCCCCCAAGCTGTGTGTGAATGTCCACCCACATTTACTCATGATCCCAGACACCAGCAGACACACACGGTCTTCAAGCTCAGGAAGAGTCCGAAATGAACAAGCGAGCAAATACTCACAGGTCAGGAAAACATTCACAGCTCGGGAAAATACAGATGAGCAACACACACACACACACACATTCCTTCACTCAGGTGTGGTTAGCACAAACGTTGTATTCTAAGCCATTTCCTAACAGCTTTTAGAGCATGCATCTCCACGTTGGATGCATCGAAGAGCAGCACAACCCTTCAAGAAGTCTTGCCCTTCTCCCTAAAAGCGCAGCGCTGGAGGTTGAAAGTTCGCCAACGTTAGCATCTATCGGTTCTGTGGTGTGCGAGTGGTTCCTCATGTGTGGACGCTACTAAAGTAAAACAAACAAACCACATGGAAAATCTTCCGGGTTGTTTCTCCTGCTGAGACGTCCGTCGCTGTATTGAATCTCCCGTCCACCCTCGGGCCTGTCTCTGTCTTTGCCTCTGAGCTCTTCACGGGAAAAGGAATTCAGGACGGCGGTTTCGGGTGTCTGCCGTATCTGATCTGAGCTGGTCCATTACAAAGAAGCTAAGTAATAATAATAACATGGGTAACGATTACGAAAGTGGCTTCTAAAACACTCTTCGGAAGACAAAAGCTATGAGCCCACAGCTCAAAGAAAAGCAAACACGAAGGTCTCTTCACGAACAACCAAAGAACTGCTCATGACCCAGAACTACCTCTTAATCAGCGCTTGACAGACACCAAGATCTGATTACATCAGGGTCTCCCAAAAGTCCTTCAAATGCCCTCTCCTGAAACCCCAAGTCTACATGCATCCGCGCCTCAGCTCCACACAGTTCTTGGGGGGTTCTCTCAACAAGAACCCACCTGAGCGCCCTTTCCCACCACTTTCTTTATACTTAAATTTCTTTTCTTTTTGTCTTGTTTGTTCGCTTCTCTGTTTGGGGGAGGGTAAGGGGGAAAAGAAGTGGAGAGGAAGGGCTTGGGAAGGTGGCTCAGGGGTAGAGTGCTTGCCTCACATGCATGAGGCTCTGGGTTCGATTCCCCAGCACCCCATAAGCAGAAAAAGCCAGAAGTGGCGCTGTGGCTCAAGTGGTAGAGCACTAGCCTTGAGCTGAAGAGCTGAGGGACAGCGCCCAGGCTCAGAGTTCAAGTCCCGTGAC
>NW_012267340.1:2404946-2410780 GCF_000151885.1 Dipodomys ordii
CTAGCCTTGAGCTGAAGAGCTGAGGGACAGCGCCCAGGCCCAGAGTTCAGGCCCCACAACTGACAAAAGAAAAAAATTAAACAAAAAATCCCTGTTTCCATATCTTGGAGTTGGTTTCGATCAGCACGATTGTGTATGGTCACACGGACATAGCTATGGAGCTACTGTAACCCCCGTTAGACACAGACTAATGATCACGAATGAGGGAAAGCACAGAGCCTCATTTCTTTGGGTCTGGCTTACTTCACTTACTCTGATGGTTTGTCCACAGGTCTTCCCGTTTCCTTATGAACAGGGCGGTGTCATTCTTCCTGATGGACGCGGAGAATTCCAGATCCCTTTCTTGTAAAAGCCCTGGCCAGGTGGCTCTCACAGCCCGCTCTGTTCAGAGATTTACTTCTCCTGCTCACTCATGGTGGCTTTCTTTTTATGATGGAGAACACTAGGGAAGAGAAGAGCAGGCTGAGGTTTGGGATTGCCCATGGAAGACACTGGAAAACAGGGCTGGACGCATCCTCCCGGGGGGAGCGACCGATGTCCTCCCCGGAGTGCGATGTCCTGGGCCACGGCGTCTCTGCCGTCATGGAGGGGAGGAATCCGGTGATTTTCCGAGTAGCCGCTTAGGGAGACGAGGCGGTCAGTGCGCACGCCGGCCTGTCTTCTCTGCGATGGGAGGAAGGCCGGCTTCTCCTTCAATTATTCATCACCCCATTAAGCGCTTCCACGGTGCCTGGCCAGCGTTTGATATTTTCTCCTCAGCATGTCCCCGGCAGAATGTCACAACTCCTGTTACTGTGGCAGAAGTGAAAACAGGGTTTCTCAAGAGACGCCATATGCCCCTGACAGACTCAGAACTAAAAGCATCAAAGATCGGAGCAGTGGAGAGACAGGCTGCTTTCCTGGGTCATGACAGCTCGGGGAAGCTCTAGGTGTCTCGATATATATTCTTCAATCATAAGAATAAATAAAAATCTAATGAATCACGTAGTCTTCCTTCTTGGTGAACGAAACATCTCCAAGCGCAGCCTTAGAGGAGGAGAAGAGAAGCAAAGCTTCTACTAGTAATAAATAGTCCGCTGCCCGCTGATTGACCCATCCAATCCTGGGTAGGAAAGGAATCACGTTAGAATTCTTCCTAGTTTCCTCACGTCCCAGGTAATGAGCAATAAATTGTCGAAGGTACACAAAAAGCAAGGGCAACATAAAGAGACAGATCTCATTGTCTCTACAGGATGTAGAAGCATGATCATCTTCTTTAAAGAAAAATAAAAAGACAGAGTCAGCTAGGCATGGTAGCACACACCTGTAATCTCAGCATTCACTTGTTCATAGGTATGGATTATCAGTTCCACGTTTGAAGGGCAAAGAAGAATAGGAATCTCTTCCTGTAGGGAATAGGCTAGATTTATTTATTTATCATTTTGTCAGTTGTGGGGCTTGAACTCTGGGCCTGGGCGCTGTCCCTGAGCTCTTCAGCTCAAGGCTAGCGCTCTACCACTTGAGCCACAGCACCATGTCTGGCTTTCTCTGCTTATGTGGATTGAACCCAGGACCTCATGCACGCGAGGCAAGCACTCTACCCCTGAGCCACCTTCCCAGCTCCCTACGCTAGATTTTTTTAAGCTGAAGTAGAGGCCAAAACAAAATAAGGCCACTCTTACTCCAAACCAAAGGCTGATAAGAGCCATTGTAAGGTTCCTGTTGAGATCCCTGACTTTGCTCAATGACTGACACACGAAAACTATTTGTAAAGATGTGAGATCCTGAATGAAGAACACCTCAAGAGAAAGAGAACGCAAAGCAGAGGCCTAGAGACTGAGGGGGGGATGGAGGGAAGCAGAATCCCTTTGAAAAAAGGTTGAATTCTTTGAGGGGGGGGGAAAGAAGGTGCCAAGAGAAAGGGAGGGTTTGGAAGGAAGGTCATCCCATAAAAAGTTCTGAGGCTAGTTTAAAGGAAGGAGGGACGTTGGACGTAAAACGTTGCTGTTCCTTTTTCATAATTTAACAATAAAGTGGTGTAAATTCAGTCTGAATCTTGTTTCCACCACGTGTCCGTGGGTGCCTTCCTGTGGGTCTGCTTCACCTCTTCCTTCTGAACTCAGCGCTGTATTTTTGTTTGTTTTTGCCCATCCTGGGGCTCGAACTCAGGGCCTGGGCTCTGTCCCTGAGCCTCTCTGTGCTCAAGGCTAACGTTCTACCACTTAAACCTACTTTCCTGTTGATGGCACAGAGCCGCATCCCAACCTGTGATCCGCACAACTTTCAAAAGAAGCACTCAGTGGAGAAGATGTGGGTTTTCTTCCATTCACGTGGGGTGGAGTTGAGGCAAATTGAATGGGGCCTGAATCTCCTCCTTGCCTTGTCTAGCCGCAGCTAGAGCACACAATGGCGGGGCCCCGGGTTAAGGACCCTCGGGAGTGAGGGCACCCACAGACCAGCCTGGTCTCCACCCCACCCCCCCATCCACTGAGCAGCCACGGGCCCAGCAGCTGCGGGGTTCAGAAGATGGCTCCCTTTGACAGGAACTGGAGGAGCAGCTCCAAGAGACCTCTGCTCCCACCCTCCAGCGTAACTCCCCAGCGGCAGCCGGGGGGCTTTCTCTGTCACCCCCGGATCTGAGCGGGGAGGGAGTGGGTCACTCTAGTCAGCCATCCCAGGAGGCTTCTGACATGGCCTTAGCCAGCCAAGATGAATCCCCAGAGAAGACAGCGAAGGCTGCCCAGAGAGCCCCGGAGCTACCTCAGCCCCGGAGCGCTCTGCTCCTGAGAGATGCTGTTGGCCTCACACAGCAGCCTTTGGGTCCACGCCCTACCGTCCCACAGCTCCTCTCCCGGGGCCCCCACCACCATCCGAGCTATTGCCAGTTCCACCCCTTGTCTACCCTGCGTCATTTATTCTCCTCTGAAAATTCTTGGCCCTCCCTGGAGGACAGGCCTGGCACCTGTCCCGTTTCTCGGAGACTCCCCGACACCTGCAGAGGGAACATGTCCGCTCTCTGGTTAATACGACTGTATTCATTTTATTATTATTATTATTATTATATTTCTTTCTTTTGGTGTCAGAACACAAGCTTGAACTCGAGACCTGAGGACTTGGCTTTTGGGGCTACAGGCTGGCACTCCAGCTGAACCACAGCTTTAGTTGAGGCTTTTTTTTTGGTGGTTTAATTGGGGCTAAGAATCTCAAGGGATTTTTCAGGCCCCACGGGTGTGGGCTGGCCTTCAACCAGCTTCCTCCACCCTCAGCCTCCCTGAGTAGCTAGGATGACAGGCGTGAGCCACGGGCCAAGAAGCATTACTGGACGGAGCTCACCCCACGCTTTGCGTTCTCCCTTGGTTTTGGTGACGGGAGGCTGCTGTCTCTGTCGTTCACAAAGAGAGAGTGTAAATCCAGTTTAAAGGGTGAGGCCCAGTACTGTTTGAATGGCTGACCGTCCGCCGGTTCTTCTTCCAAAGCCAACAATTCTCAAAGTTATAGTTTCTCCACGGACACAGTTGAAATAAGTTCAGAGGATAGTCGGGAACATGTTTTTTGTTTCTGCTTTCTAAAACAGATTCTTCATTTAACACGTAAAGACTGTTTACCCTCATTGATTTTGAACCCCAGATTTACCCAAGAGCAGTCATTCCGATAATCCTCGTAGCAAAGACCTGAAGGGCAAGAAAAACCATAGCGAGGCACATCTTTTGTGATTTTGTGGAGGGATGCCTTTCCAACAACTTCCGGAACACAGGGTGCTCGGTGATCACCTTAATTGTGATCTCTGGGAGCTAATTGTAATCGGAGACACAACCCTCTCCCACACCTAGACTGGGAACTGCGAATGGGTTATTGGGATGCTCACCTCTTCTGGCTGAGTGACAAAACTGCTCTTATGTATCGATCCACTCTTAGCCTAGGCTACCTCGGGACGGTCTGGGAACACGTGATGGCACCAATCTAATCACCAGCAGGGGCTCTCTCTGGCTTGGAGAGATTGTTCATCTTTTCTCACGGCAATGCACAAAACACTTCTGCAGAAATGGAATCGCATTGTCCTGGGGCACCCCTAAAAACCTGTTAGGCTGGACTGGGGTGCATAGGGAATTCCCTGATGCTGGTTCAAAATCCACCTGGAGGAAGATTTGAGACAGAGGCGTGGTGTGCTCACGTGTCCTTTGACGTACAGGTGCCAATTTGCAGGCTCCGAAGAGTCCCCAGATCATTGCCAGCCGTGTGCTTTCCATTTGTTCGCTTATTTATTTGACAGTACTGGAGGTTGAACTTTCACCTGTCAGGCAGATTGTTCTATCACTGGAGCCACGCCCCCTCACCCTTTGACCTATGACATTCCAGGTAGGTTCTAGATGGACTGGCCTAGACCTCGATCCTCCTGTTTGCATCCCCCCCCACCAAACACCAGGGACACACCGCGGTACTGAGCTTTTGTTTGAACTCCCTGCTACAGCTGGGCTAAAATGGCAATCCTCTCAGAATTATAGGCATGGGATTATAGGCATGAGCCACTGCAACTGGCTGATAGTCATTTATTCAGATTTTTAAGATAAGGTCTCACTATGTGGTCCAGCTGGCTTCAAACTCACACATTCCCCTGGATGCGGTGGTGCTGGGAATTCAGGGTGCAGCGTCTTACCCTACTTGTAAAAACAAAAAAAACCTAACTAAGAAGCTTATATTTTAGTTAAGCTATGACCACAGGAAATGGTATTTCAGGGCAAATTGAGTTTTCATTCCACCGATGCTGTGCAGTTTTAACGTTGCTGGTCTTAGAACATGATTGGCTTTAAAAAAGAAAAAAAGAAAGAAAATGAGGAGAACCACATAGTTTGTCACCAAACTATATCACGTAGTTGCTGTCCACGTCCATAAGATGTGTCTGCATTCCGTTTGGGGAAGGTTCTCAGCGTCTTTATAAGTGAGCTTTTTGTTGTTGTTGTTCTTTTTAAGTTCACAGATCGTGCAAGGGTCGGGGTAGCAGGGGTTGATGGGAGTGGACATTTGAAATGAGGAAAGGTGTGGACTTACCACGCAGGCGTGTAACGGGGAAGCAGCAAAATGCATTTTCTCAGGCCTTGGGCCTCAGGAGCCTGGGGTAGAGCGGCCTCTCTCCCCTCTCCTCCCTCTCCTGTGTCTCTGTGTTTCACCCATGGGGTCCCTACGTAGGGCGGGGGGCTTGTTCTGTCCAGGGTGGTCAGCCCACACCTGCCCTCGACAGACGAAAGTGAACAAAACAAGAAACCCAGGGCTATTTTCCCCCTCTTTAAAATGTGCCGAGACACAGAAGGGACCAGTTTCCTTAGCTTAGTATTTCCAATTGATGAGGTGCTTGGAATGAAAGGCCAGCGACCCAAGGGGACAAATGGCCAGAAACTGGGTAGCAAGGGGCGGAGGTGGCCACCCAGGGCGCCATCTTGGGCTGTGGCATTTCTGATGCGTTAGCACCGAGGAGGATGGAGCTCGGGGTCCACCTGGGCCTGGCAGAGTGAGCTCTCAAGAGTCATGATTTTCTTTAGAAAGCGGAAACTTCCCAGTAGTATTCCCCCCCTCCCGAGGCAAGCTTACCTGACTCCAGTCTTCCAACCAGCCATGTCCATTGTTCTCTGACAAGAAGACAGGGCTCCTGATTGGCTGGCTGATAATCCAGGGGAGGGGACCAATCCCGGCAGCCGATGCCCAGTGCTCCAGCAGGTCATGCCGGCCTGGGAAGCCCTGCAAGCTGAGTCAGGACAGCACCGGCTGCCACAGGCCTGCACTGTCCCGAGCCTCCTCCCACAGGCCTGCACTGTCCCGAGCCTCCTCCCACAGGCCTGCACTGTCCCGAGCCTCCTCCCACA
>NW_012267340.1:2410830-2444863 GCF_000151885.1 Dipodomys ordii
TGTCCCGAGCCTCCTCCCACAGGCCTGCACTGTCCCGAGCCTCCTCCCACAGGCCTGCACTGTCCCGAGCCTCCTCCCACAGGCCTGCACTGTCCTGAGCCTCCTCCAGGCGGCCTCTCCCCAGCCGGCCCCCCTTTCTGTTTTGCAGAAAGTTCCGCCGGCCCGCAGATGTATACATTGTTTCGTTGTTGTTGTTGTTGTTTGTTTGCTTTTGGGGGGTTAGAGATGTTAGAAAACCATTCTGTCTGGGCTTTAGACCCAGCCCATTCCAATTTCACCGCAGAACGTGGCACTGGCGTAGCTACCACCGCCAGAGAATCAAACATCGCCTTCAGTGTTCATTGACGGTCTTCTTCATTTGAATGTCTCAAGAACAGTTATGGCTAACCGTACGGAGGACCCCCAGTTAATGGCGGGATCAACCACCCATCTCCCCCCACCCCACCCACCCACCCAGGGCTCAGGGATCTCCTGGGGCACAGAGCTCAGGGGGCTAAAATCCAGGAGGCCTTGGCAAGTTAGGATGAGTTCTCTCGACGTGCAGCCGTGAAGTGTCACACGTCAGTTCAACTTCTACTGCGTCTGCGGCCTTGAGTCTGTTGCTTACTTTCCCTGAGTCTCAAATCCTTCATCAGCAGAAGTGTTTTCTAAATAGTAAATTAGACCAGATCGCACTCCTTCGCGTATTTCCTGGAAGATGCCTTTTGTCTTTTGTTTCTATTTCTGTGTGTCTGTGTGCTCACATTTTTATTAGTGCACATGAATTGTACAGTGGGGGCTCATTGTGATGTTCCATCCATGTATATATTTTCCTCATATTCACCCCCTTGATTATACTTTCTGGCTTCCCCTCAGCTAACTCTCTCTACTTCATTTTCTTATTGTTGGTACAGCTAAAAAAAAAAAAAAATAGAGCTTTGGAAGGCTTTTATTTTTCTTTTTTTGAGACAGGACCTTTTCTATATAGCTCAGGCTGGCCTTGAACTTGTGATCTTCCTATCTTCCAAAAGCTGAGATGATGGGCAAGACTACCTTTGTCCTTTTATTTTCAAGTAGCATTCTGAGAAGAAAACACAAAACAGGAGGAAAAGAGTTACTTGTGGGGGTGGGGGCGGGAAATGCGAAGGTTTCCTGGCCTCCTCCCCTTTTCTTCTCAGCCTTCCTAGCTCAGCTTTAAGCAGCATCCAGTTAGGTCTGGGAAGTAGAGTTGTGGATATATTCTAGTACCGGAGTAAACGGGGGGGGGGGTCCCAGAGATGAGGAGCGGCTCTATCAGCTTGTGTCCACGCGAGATCTCAGGCCCGGCATGCCAATCCTGATTATGATCTTTGGTGTGAAATATTGATTG
The DNA here is from genome assembly GCF_000151885.1 of Dipodomys ordii. Lineage (NCBI taxonomy): Eukaryota > Metazoa > Chordata > Mammalia > Rodentia > Heteromyidae > Dipodomys > Dipodomys ordii. The sequence continues at coordinate 2,412,179 of NW_012267340.1, forward strand.
CCGTCAACTTTAGGACTTGTCTACACACTGTACAGGCCGATCGACACAGTCCACAGCCCCTTTATGTCTCTTCCGTCTCTTTCCTGGGTAAGGGCGTATCCAAAGTCCACGGAAGACCACTTCCTTTCTGCAGCTGGAATGATTAGGAGAAAAGATGACCCGAGAAATTTAACGAGGATCGTGCAAATACACAACCACAAAGACCGGACGCTCCCTGGCTTGGGAATTCGCCTTTATCTCGTGAATCTAAGGGCGCGAGCCTCCACCTGCAGGGCTGCCCAGCTCTGAGGGTGGAAGCTGCCGGCTGAGCTGTGCCGGTTTCCAGGCTGTCTGGATGATATCAGTCCTTCCTACCAGCAGGGCCCCGCGCTGACATCCGCACACCTCGAAATACCCCTGCTGCGCCCCGGGGCCGCAGGAAGTGTGCTCCCACATCGCCTGAGATAAAGAGGCTGACGCAGCAGCAAGGCACATCACGTCGTTGACAGACCTTCTCTGAGGCTTGATGAGTGGGTCATCACCCCTGGTCTGCCAGTACTAGTGCCATCTTTGCACCCCATCGCTGAAGCTGCCCGGGAGTGCTTCCAGAGACATAATACTCCAACCTATGCAACAGTATTATAAAGTCCTGAGAAGCCGACCTCGCAGATCCCCAGGACACTCCTAGCCTGCGCTAAGCGGATGAATTGGTCAAGGCCCACCAGTCAGAGTACTGGAAACAGGCAGAGGCCATGGTTCTATTTGTCTCGCGCCACCGCGTTTCCTAAGGCTGAGAAATAGAGATGGGAGCGGAGCCTTCCTTCCACGTGGAGGCCGGGCTGAACACCCATCACAGCTGTGGCTCCCGTGACTCTGGAACCTTCCTGGCTTCGGGGATCCTCCAGGAAGCATCTGGATGTCAGAACACAAGCCCACAAAGAAATCCATGTCTAGATACTGCCTAGTGACCATCCATGATGGTCGTGTGGCTTCTTCCTTCAAAGATAATGTAGTTTAAGTTTGTTTCCTTCCTTCCTTCCTTCCTCCCTCCCTCCCTCCCTCCCTCCCTTTCTGTCTTTCTTTCTTCCTTCTGGCAATGGGGTTTGAACTCAGGGCCTTAGGCCTGCTAGACAGGTGCTACACCACTTTGTACCACTCCTCAAATCTCTGTGGTTTATCTTATATTTTAATAGAGTCTGGCCTCATGCACAGGTCAGCTGGAACTGTGATCCTCTTGTCTATACTTCCTGCTTCGCTGGGCTGATCGGTGTAGAACGCCACACTGAGTTTATTCATTGAGATGAGGTCTTGCTAATTTGTTGCCTGGCCCAGCCCTGGTCTATCTCCTGAGTATCTAGGATTACAAGCTTCAACCACCACACCCAGCTCCTCCTCATTTTTTTTAACTCAATATAGTCTTAACTGCACAGTTGTGGCGATAGAGAATTTTCTACTTGCCTTTCACTTTTATTTTTTCTTGTTAAAGGAAAAGACAGTGGATTCAGAGTTCCACTCCTGCTTGATGACTATGAAGCATAGAAAGAAAAAAAAAACAGCCTTAAGATTCCTAACGCTGTGCCTCCCCACTGACAAGCATTCCTGTGAAGAAGTTTCGGGTCTGGTTTGCTCTGACATGATTCCAGGCTTCGGCTGGCAGGAGGGGAAATAAAAACTTCACAAATGAGTGTGCCCAGTGACAAACTGGGACTGAAGCTAGAAAAACGTGAACTCACGAGCATGTGGCTGAGGCAGGGTGAGTAGTTTCACCCTTAACTAGACTCAACGTCCCAAGATGATCGTTTGCAGATTTGCCCTCCCCACCTCCCCCCACCCCCCAGAAAACAATAAAAAGTATTTTCACCGGAATGAAGCCTTTAAAGACAGAGTTCACGGTGAAAAACCACCGTCTGGGATTGGAAAAAGAGACGAGGCTGCTTTAAGAGAGAAACAGGAAGTGGTAACTAGAAGCCAGCAGAATCCTAAAGCCAGAATGCAACGCTGCTCCTGAGCGCAGCCAGCGCAGCTGCAGTGTTGGTTCTGAAACTTCCCGGGTGCCAGGCTGCCTTGGCAAATCCTGACAACGCACGTGGTGGTCCGCCTCCAGGATTTCTATCTAAGCAAATCCGGAGGATGGACGGCGGGCCCCGCCGGCTGCCGGAGAAGGCTGGGTATCACTTCCATCACCAGGGGGCTGTGGAGCTGCTGGTCTTTAATTTCTTGCTCATCCTGACCATTCTGACAATCTGGTTGTTTAAAAACCACCGCTTCCGCTTCTTGCACGAAACCGGAGGGGCCATGGTGTACGGTGAGTGTGTCCACCGTGAGCTGGAACTTGTTGTCTGGGGCGTAATTAGAGACGGGACTGTGCTGATGGCCGGGCGGGTCGTTAGCCTGATGGGGGGTGCCTGGGTAGAATGGGTGCTGATCTCTCCGCCTCGGGTGGGAATTTGCCTTGTCACCAGCGTGAACGGCAGAGTCACGTTTCTGGGGGCAGCCCTGCATGCAAGTCTGTTGCTAGCTGAGGCACAGACCACACCCCTCCCCGGTGGGGAATAGGGTTCGGTGTTGTTATCATGAAAGCATGATCAAATAGGAGCCAGCCGGGGCTGGCTGCTGCAGAACTTTGCATTCCCTAAGATGCTCGCAGCTGCTCCCCTTTAGACTCATTTTCCTTCCCGGCCTTGTTTGCCTCTCCCCCCACCCCCTCCACCCCACCGCCCCACAATGCAATATTCAGAAAAGTACATCGGCAACTCCCAAAGCACATCATTTTGCAGAAGTTGAATGCGCGACCACAGAGTTTTCTAGACCCCCCATGATCATCTTTTCAAGCACAGAGCAGGACACCTGTCGTGGTGGATGAAAAACCAGTTCTCAGCCTTGTCATGGAGAGAGACTCAGTGGAAACGGATTGCTACAATCTGTAGTAAAGAACATACTTTTTGGTTGCCTCCTCCCCTTCCCCATTTTGGAAGCCCTGTGGCCCCTCTTTTGCCTGAGTTAGAAGGCAAAGTTCTACGCTAACCTGTGATGTGGTACGGTGAGACCGTACGGCGTCCTACATCTCGACTAAAGCCTGGCGTGGGACGCTTGCGTGGAGAGGCAGAAGTTTCAGCCCCAACAGTGAGATTTGTCTTTCTGCCCTATGCCAGCCCATTCATCCATCCAGGGCCCAGCATTAAATGTCCTTCGTAGGGGAAGTCTTAAGGCACGCACTAGGAACTCTCCTGGGGGAGAGGACATTTATGATCAGGTAGGAGAGGAAAAGCTAACCGGTAAGGGAGCAAGGCCCTCAGTGACCACCTTAGCCACACTCCAGCAGCTGCCTCCTCCCCTTCCGCTCTCCAGCAGACCAGAACCTTCCCTAACAAATAATAGATGTAGGATGTCATCTGGGAAGCCAGAAGCAATGAAGTCTTTGGCATCATATTAAAGATATACAAATAGATAGATAGATCTATATATATATCTATATATCTGTCTATATTATATATATAACATATCTATATTATATAGATATATAACATATCTATATAATATAGATATATATCTATATGTTATATAGATATATGTTATATAGATATCTATCTATATACCATAAATATCTATCTATATACCATAGATCGATCTATGGTATATAGATATATATTATATCTATATGTTATATATAGATATATATTAGCAAAACAGGACAGGTTTAAGATTGTCAGCCTTTATTAGAAAGGGAGGTTGCTTGACAAACCTGCGTTCCTTAAGACTCAGAAATCCTTTATATTCATGCAAGCCAATGTTTACTTTGGAATTTGGAAAATTTCAAATAACTGTTCACCCTTGAAAACTCCAGCCTTTAACATGGTGATCAGCACTACAAAGATACTACTTCATTGTTCTCTGTTGTGGAGATGAGTATTTCTCTTCAGTTGCTATTCTTAAGGTAGTTTACGAGCAAGTGTATAAGCAGGGAAGGAGTTGAGTTTTATGCTATCTTTCTTTTTTTATGTATATCAATATGAGACTTGTTGAAAATAAATATAAAACCAGGGGCTGGGAAGGTGGCTCAGTGGTAGAGCGCTTGCCTTGCATGCCTGAGGCCCTGGGTTCAATTCCTCAGCACCACATGGGCAGAAAAAGCCGGAAGTGGCGCTGTGGTTCAAGTGGTTGAGCGCTCGCCTTGAGCTGAAGAGCTGAGGGACAGAGCCCAGGCCCAGAGTTCAAGCCCATGACCGATACACACACACACACACACACACACACACACACCGTGCAATATAAAAGAATTATATGTTATGAAGAATATGTATGTTTATGGATATGTGTGTGTATGCCATTATTAGAACTTTGAATGTCTTTGGTGTGCCTTCAGCTCGTATTTCAGTGCTCTTTGAGTTTTGTTGTCATAGAAGACAGTTGCTGGAATCTTATGCAAGCATCCTCAGTGCCTTCATTTCACACAGTAAGATGCGGAGCGAGCTCCCCAGGCTGAGCGCACACTGCTTGCAGGGTCTGTGGGACTCCGCCACACCCCTCTGCCCACGGGATCCGAGTACTCATGGGCTCACATCCACCTTAACGCAGAGACTCTGAAATCAGCCCCCGGAGGGTGGCATGGGGGGGCGCTTCCTACTTCAGAGCTGACCTAAAAATGCGATGTCTGAAATGGCTGTTCTGGGATGTGACGGAAATCGTCTGTAACTACAGCACGGGGAGGGGGGGAAAGCGGAGCTGTTGACCAGCACATTCTCATCACCAGGCGGAAGGCGATGCTAGCTGAATCAGCTGCTCGGGTCTGGGCAGGTGGATTTGGGACCTCTAGGTCAGGCAGAAGGCGCCTGGGTGAATGACACACAAACCCCACCCATCCTCCCCGCAGCAGGCCAAGACACGCTCCCTGGGGAGGAAGGAGGTGAAGGTCCTGTCTCTCGCCCCCGGCTGAGCTGGGATTCCACCCACCTCTCTTCACTTGGAAGAGGCCGCAGTGGTTCAAAAAGAAGGACATTCCTCCAGTGGCCTCCTGGCGACCTTCCAGGAGAGAGGGGACCGACAGAGAGGTGCTGACATGTTCACGCTCAACCCGTGCCCCGTAGCCCCCAATCGAGTGGGATTGCAAGATAAAGCTGTGCGAGATACCCTTTCCACCCGAGGATGGAGCTTGGGATACTGATCTTCCAGGAGCTACACTGGCCACCAGAAACAGACACCGCTATGTTTACAACAGAGGCTTTCACAGTTGCTTTTTTAGAGAAGAACATTTGGGAACAGGCTGCGACTCAACCTCTCCATCCCACCCCCTCTCAGACAAAGTGCTCCTGCCCCTGATACCCAATGAACTTAGTTGACGCTCCCTTATTTCTTGCTCCTCGACATCGACCCGGTGGGCTGGTTGGTTCCTGGATTGTGAACCAGACACATTTTCCTTCCAAATTTCCATGACCTGCCCTTAGCCCAGTCCACACCCCCCCTATCTCTGATCACTGAGGCCAACTGTCTTAATGGATATATGCAATTAGTAGGTGTAGAAATCCAATTTAAAAAACAGTTCCAGGGATCAGAGGCTTAGAAAATGAGATGCTAGGGGGCTGGGAAGGTGGCTCTGTGGTAGAGCGCTTGCCTTGCATGCATGAGGCCCTGGGTTCGATTCCTCAGCATCCCATAAGCAGAAAAAAGCCGGAAGTGGTGCTGTGGCTCAAGTGGTAGAATGCTAGCCTTGAGCTGAAGAGCTGAGCGACAGCGCCCAGGCCCAGAGTTCAGGCCCCACGACCGACCAAAAAAAAAAAAAAAGGAAGAAAATGAGAAGCTAGAGGAAAATGAGGCGAAAAGTGAGGAGGCAGAATGTTTAACTGATTTTGATCGTTATTGTAAGAAACAGTCTGTCAACTTGTCAACCTCAAAATATCATCTGCCGCTGCGCTGGTTGGAAACAAACCTGATGCTCTTCTCAAACAGCAGGAATCCTTCGTGTAGCTTTCCTCCTTATTAAGGGTCAGTGAATGCTTTTAGAAATTAGTGGCATTATCATTAACAATAGTTTCGCTTCGCAGGGAAAGTTATGGATAATTGTCTCTCGTGACATTCTGTGGCTCTCGTTATTTTAAAATTGAAGGGTTAGAACCCATGCTGGTCTGAAATATGAACCATGGGGAGATTCACTTAGACTGGACTAAAAGCCCGGATGAGCATTAATGGCCGAAATATTGATTGACAACAGCTGTTGCACTTAGCGCCGCGCCCTTAGGGTCTTGGGTCCCCTCTTCTACGCTCATAAAAGAACAACTGCTCCTTGCTGCCTGATACCACTCAGAATGCCACGATCTGTCACTGGACGCTGCCGATTTTTATGGGACATCTCTAATACCGTCTATTTGTGGGTTGAGAAGTTTAAGCTTGGGGGCGGAGCAACCTAAAACTCCCCGATGCTTCCCTTGGTTCCAGGTCTTTCCCGCAGCAGGGACTTCAGCCTCTGAATTCATGTTGAAAATTTGCTCGCCATTCAGTGGGCCCGAAGGATGGCACGAAGCCATCACGTTTAGAATTTTTTAAATTCATTACACTATGTCATTGTAAGGTGTCCAAGTGTCTGCTGATCCCTCCAGAGTATACATAGTAAAGTTTAGCAGAGCCTATTCAGTTTAAGAAAGTTCTCTCTCTGTGTGTGTGTGTGTGTGTGTGTGTGTGTGTGTGTGTGTGCAGAGGGGGTGGGAACTTCTATCTCACAGGGTGTGTTCTGCACAACATGATTCTTGCACCCGCCATGTCCACATCTTTCTAGAAGGATCTATACCCAGACATGCTGGATCAGAAACTCCGGGGTTGTGGCCCAGTAGTCCTTCTGGTGCATTCAAGCTTTGCCGTTACTTCAACAAGAGAATAATAAGCGTGGGTTTCCTGGCTTTAACTCTATTTTCTATCATGGTGTGTTTTCCTTTCCTTTTGCATCCATTACCTTCCTAGGGTGGAGAGGGAATTGGGGGCCATCTCCCCATTCGGGAGAACCCTCGATTCACTACTGACAACGCTCGTTATGCTCGTATGAGAAAATAGATTGCTTTGTGTGGACGTTATGAAGTGAGAAACTGAGTCAGTATGTGCTAGTGAGAGAACTCTGTTCTCTCTTTCTCCTGACCACCTTGTCTACAGTACTATATTAGAACTCTAATACCATGTTAGAGTCCAAGGGAGACAGTACAGTGCACACCGGTGATCTCGGCATTCAGGAGACTGAGGCAGAAAGATCATAAGTTCAAGGTTAGCCTGACCAGGTATTCAGACTCTGTCTCACAAAACAAATAAAACCCTAAGTATATTTTAGATACAAGGCCCTTGTCCGTTGTATGACCAGTGAAGATCTTCTCCCAATCCGTGGGCTTTCTATCGATCTTGCTAGCGATGTCCTTTGCCATGCAGAAGCTCTGCAACTTCATGCAATCCCATGTGTCTGATTTGTTGTGTTTCTGGGTTTTTATTAAGAAAGTTTTAGCTTGTGCCAAGGAGTCCTAGTGTTTCTCCTATTCCTTCCTGTAATGTTTTCAGGGTATCTGCTTTTACCTCAAGGTCTTTGAGCCATTTGGAATTGATTCTACATAAAGATCTAACTTCAGGTTCCTACATGTGTATAGCCAATTCTGCCAGCACCATTTGTTGAAGAGGCTGTGTTTCTTCCATACTGTGTTTTGGTTTTTGTTTGTTTGTTTGTAGGTCATGGGGCTTGAACTCTGGGCCTGGGCGCTGTCCCTCAGCTCTTCAGCTCAAGGCGGGCGCTCTACCACTTGAACCACAGTCCCACTTCAGGTCTTCTGGTAGTTAACTGGAGATAAGAGTCTCACAGACTTTCCTGCCTGGGCTGCCTTTGAACCGCGATCCTCAGATCTCAGCCTCCTAAGTAGCTAGGATGACAGGTGTGAGCCACCAGCACTTGGCTGTGTTTTGGGGGTAGGGGGGGACATAGGTCTACAGGTTGAGATGTGATATACACCATGGAGTTCTACACTTCCATCAGAAAGCATGACATTGCCCCATTCGTAAGGAAATGGGAAGAGATGGAAAAATTGTAGTAAGCTAAGCAAGCCAGGTCCAAAGAGATACAAGTTACACGGCTTCCCTCATTTGTAATAACTAGAATATGTCTATGATATTCTTAGCAGAGGATCACAATAGGACATATGTAATGAAGCATAGCAACATGAACTCCAGGAGTCAGAAATAAGATGTTCTCATTATGTCCTGCATGCACTTATTGCCTCCTGTTTCTGTTTCTTTTTCTGAGCCTTTGTCTTGTATATAAGCTTCTCTGATCTGTGGAAGGGAAAGGGAATCACAGACCCTGCAGGACAAAGGCTGAGCTAGTGCAGCAATGATACCCAGTCCTTGCTAAACATGTATGTGTGTGTGTGTGTGTGTGTGTGCATGATGTATGTGGTGCATTGCATGTTACACACACATGGGCGTGTGTGCGTGGGATGTGTATGTCCTGTGGTGTGTGGTGTGGTGTCAGGGTAGGTGGTAAACATGAGACTCTGGAGAGAATCTGATGGTTGGAACTTTCTAGCTTTGCTCATATGATCCTCCCAGGGGCCTAATGGACTCCATCTTGCTATACAACACCGCGGGGTATTTTGTGGTGGATGTTGTTGGCAGGGTCCTCGAACAGTTCTGGAATCGTGGTGGGCTTTTCTTCTCCAGCAAAGCAGGTGGATAGTGAGCTTACACAAGGCTGGCGGTGTGTCCCCTTCAACAGCACCCACCCTCCCCGCTAGTCCTTTGAATTTAGAAAGTTCAGTGGGAGGGCAGAAAAAGAACAAAAGCCCTAAATAACCAGAAGGTGCTGTATGTTTCTGCTTTAGATTTCATCTCTGACTAATTGTGAGGTAAAACCAAATAGCTAAAAAGGAAAGTGTTAGGGAGCACATTTAAGCATCAGAGATTCAAGAAAAAGGAGAGAAGGAGAAAGGAAGGGAAGGGAGGGTGGAGGGGAGGGAGGGAGGAAGAAGGAAGGAAGGAAGGAAGGAAGGAAGGAAGGAAAAAGAAAGAAAGAAAGAAAGAAAGAAAGAAAGGAGGGAGGGAGGGAGGGAGGGAGGGAGGGATCTAAAGTTTGCTCATCACATAAGCATCCAAAGAGTGAATAATTGGATTTCCTTCTTCGATTGCAATGATGTATCTCTTCTTTTAGGACTCATCATGGGATTGATCTTGCGGTATGCTACAACACCAACTGATATTGAAAGTGGGACTGTCCATGACTGTGGAACATTGGCCTTCAGTCCATCAACTCTGTTGGTTAACATCACTGACCAAGTCTATGAGTATAAATACAAGCGAGCAATAAGCCAGCACAACGGCAGCCCTCCCCAAGCCAACGCCATACTCGAAAAGGTAAGGCTTGGCTTCCGTCTGCCCATAAACCTGTGTTTTTCACTTTCACTGATTGCATCCTATATGGGCCTTCGTATTTATGTAGCACATACGCCATACACATGTACTTTTACACAATACACTATCAGGGCCAGTCTGTGCAGTAAATACTACCGTATAATTCAGTTCTTTGAATTATAATCTTATCATACGCTTAGCTGCAATTTTTCTGAGAAGTTGGGAAATGTCTGTAATATAATCCTTTTGCAAGGTATAACTACATTAAGGTTTTGTTGAAAGCCTTTTATAAAATTCAGCAATTCTACTTCTCTTGATACTTGATTCAAGCTTTTGCCCTTGTGATGTGAGTGGCGTCCATAGAAGGAGGAGCTGGTTTAATGGGGGAAAGCTACCTAAGTATGGCTTAAAACAGGTGCATGAGTCAATCCCTCTCACTAGGAAAGTAGTAGAGGTTAATATTATTGAGTTGGAAAATCAGCAGGCCGTGCGCATGGGAAGGTCTTACAGACCTAGTAAGTTTTCAAAAGAGTTGTCAGCACAGTTCAATTTATGCTTCCTGCCACTCATAAATCAGTTGACTATTGTGCAAAAAGTTAAAGGAAATTGCCCGCGGATATTTCGCCAAGTCTTCACTTCCTGTGTGAAAAGTGACAATGTCGTCGGTGAAGGAAGTTATTTGAGGGTAAATTATACCAAGGGAGGGACCTGGCCTGCCTCAACGAAGAGAATCCTCCAGGCTGCAGGTACACCAGCAGAGATAGATAGTAGGTACCACTGTGTATTTTAGAGGTGTTTAAAAGACACTCTTATTTGAGCTAGCTAAGCTCATGACTTGGGGATTTTGTTTTGAGCCATTAAATAAACGAACTGAGTTCAGCATCGCAGTTTTTGTGTTTCCTAGGCTTCCCAAGTCTCCTAATTTTGACTTAACACATGGAGGAGTGGATTTGGAAACTCCATTTGCACCAGACATTCCCTTTGCTTGATTTTTTTTTTCTCTGTCTAACACAGAGGCCAGGGGCAAAGCTCTTCCCTTAACAGGAAAAACTTGACCAGAGTCAACCGACCCTGAGATAAATAGGTGCCTTTTACCCTAAGGCCCTCTTGGGAAGAATAAAGCAAGGGCTGGAGAGAAACCTCCTTTAAGACTTCTCTGGCTATGCCAAGAGGAAGCAGCATCAGGATGACAGATCGGCAGCTGGGTGTTGAGGAAGCCCCCTGGGGGGAGAAGCCCTCCGTTCTGCAGAGACGCGAGTCTGATTTGTGTTCCTTGATCCTGACACATCTGGGCTCTGTTCCCGAGAGCTCCGAATCCAGCTTCACTCAGCTGGAGTTGAGAGATCCATTGGGACCCGAGGAAACCGGAAGCGCTTCTCTTTAGCTCTTCCCTCTCACCTTCTTCCCACCATCTTTGCAGAAATTTGGCCTCGGCTAGGACTCAGGAATGTCCCGAGACTCCAAATCTCCCATTCGATGCTAATAGCATCCTTGAATGGCACCGATTTTTCTCTACTGGTCATTCAACAAATGTCTGTTGGAAACTCGGCCTGCCCCATCTTATTTACCAATACTCCAAGGTCGAGTTGAACGTTGAGAGTCTCAGGAAGAAAAGTCGGTAGTAGAGGAAGGTAGGGAAGAGCTCAGTCTTCCATGGGCACAGAAAGGCCCGGAAGAGACGGTTCACACGTGGCCAGCAGGCACGTGGCCGGCAGGGGGACCTGGGTTGGCCAGCAGCCCGGACCTCCCAGTGCCCGGGCCAGGGCTTGGGAGGGGGTACCTGTCATCCCTACTGGCCATTTTGTATCCAAATATCCATCACGAATTTCTCTGTGGCCTCTGTGGTGGGGATTTATTGTTTGGAAGGCTGAATGGCTGACATCCTCATCTGGAAATAAGCAGAGAGCAAGAGAGAGAGAGAGAGAGAGATCTGCACGGCCCGCAGAGAGGAAGGAGGCTGAGTATAGAGACTCAGACAGGAAGCAGCAAGGAGAAAGGTTTGTCCATTAGACCTTACGTCTGAATCGATCAAACGTAAAATGGCCCTTGCAATACATTTCCCCTTTCCTCGGTTCCTTCGAACGCATTCAGCGGGGGCAGGGGTGCCCGTTTGTCTCGGCTGGTCTCCGCCATGTAGTTATGTAAGGGCCGGGGGCCAATGCATCTTCCTGGTTTTCTCCTCGGGTCATAGGAAGCTCACTGGCACTGACACAAGGTAGGAGCCACACCTGATAGTATGGACTGGGGCAGGACGCCGGGAAGCCCGCGAGTCGCTGGGCGGTAGAACTGGATCGAGCTGGATCTGACACCTCTGGCTGGGTCTGTGAAGGCAGCTCCAGGCGTGGGAAGACGTGTCCCGGATGGACTGGGGACCTAGGTGGACCAAAACAGAGCCCAAGGAGGAGGCCAGCGAGGGCTGGCCTTGCCTCTCTCCACTTCCTGGCAGCTAGGATGTGATCTGACCACCCCACCGTGGTGGGCGGACCCCAAAATAAATCCTTCCTCTCTGAAGTGGCTTGTGTGAGCACGGCGATGATGATAAGGTTCTGTTCACCTGTGGCACCAAGTACTTGGGCTGCTCCTGAGACCTGAGCAAGAAGACTTATCTCTGAGGTGGGGCAGGCCGGGATTTAGTCTGCTCCCCCTCCCCCTCCCCCTCCCCCTCCCCTGCTGTTTGATCCCCCCTCCCCCCCAGGTTTTAGCGGCTGGTGGAGAAGTTTGGTGTTATTTTTTTATAAGCACTGTTGTTTTTTCTTCTTCTTAAGGAGAGTGCCCCATTAAAAACAAATGTATCGCCTGACTCGATCACACTTTCTGCTGAGCTCAGCACCCCGCTCTTCTTCCTCTTTGCCCAGTCCCCCTCCAGCAAGCCAGCTCTGGGCTGGGCTTCCTGCTGACTCAGCCTTTTTCTACCCTGCCTTCCCCAAGCTGGGAGAATGGAAAGAGAGAGACAGACAGACAGACAGAGAGACAGACAGAGAGACACAGAGACAGACACAGACAGAGAGACAGAGGGACAGAGACAAAGACAGACAGAGAGCCAGAGACAGAAAGACAGACCTTCCCTCCATCCCACTTCCGGCCCCATCCTGTTACTGTGATTTTTCTGTCCTGACCCCTCCCACCCAGCTCCACCTGAGGTCTCTTCCCTAGAGATCTTTCCTGAACTCAGCAGACCGTGTCTCCCCTGCTGATTATGTCGGAGCATCTGTCCTTGATGCTGACCTTCAACCAAGCATGTATTTCCCTGCTTGGCACCGCCATCTCTGCCTCCTGAGTCAGCTTTCTTTGTGTGTGTGGCGGGGGGGGGGGTCATGGGGCTTGAACTCTGGGCCTGGGCGCTGTCCCTCAGCTCCTCAGCTCAAGGTGAGCCCTCTACCAACTTGAGCCACAGCGCCACTTCCGGTTTTCTGGTGGTTTATTAGAGATCAGAGTCTCGTGGACTTTCCTGCCCGGGCTGGCTTTGAACCTCGATCCTCAGATCTCAGCCTCCTGAGTAGCTAGGGTGACAGGTGTGAGCCAGGGCCACCCGGCTCCTGAGTCAGTTTTCTCCAACCACATTTTCTCAGCCACTCACCCAGGTGCAAAAGCACAGGTTGTTTTCCTCCTTCTGGGATTGTATATATTTTTTAACCTCTCTCTTTCACCTCTAAGCGCTGCTAAGCCCCCAACCCTCCTTGCCATCTGCCTGCTTTATTTTAAGCAAACACCTGTTGGATGAGTGGATGTCTCCCGGGTTTGCTTCTATCTCTTCCTTCTACGGCAGCTTCCTGCTTACACGACAGCTTTACCTGCGTTCGCTCTGAGTGACCTCGGCCTCCTCCCTGCCCAGCCCAACCCCGAATTCCCCCCCACACACAGATCGACCTACAACACCATCATCTTCTTCTCTTTTGGGGGGCGGGGAGAAGAGGGAAGAAGACATGTCAGTTTGTAGGCGGTAACACATTCACAGGACTCAGTGCTCAAAAGATGCTAGGAAATCTGTGATCGCCACGGGGGCGGACGCCATCTCTTTGCCAGCCTGCTCTGGTCACCCAGGGCTACCCATCACAAGGTGGTGGGTGCGCAGTCAGGCGGATGGAGACCCGGGTCTCAGGGGTTCGGCGTGCTCTGTTGGAGGCTGTGTAGGAGCCCGTGAGGAAAGAGGAAAGTATCAGAGTGTAGGGGAGTCTGGCGGTTTAAAATTCCTTGCCACCAGCTCTATGCCTGAAACTTCAGGAAGCTTCCAGATTTCTTCAGGAAGCTTCTGCAGTCCTCTGTGGCTTGGTTGGTTCCCATGGTCATCATCCTTCGACGCTCAGGTCCCAGGCAGCTCAGAGCAAGCCTTCCCGCAGGGCTAGAGCTGCAGGAGAGCCCCAAGCCACAGCTCACCCTGATGCTTCATACCTATGCAATCCTCGGCTTCGTGCAGTCGGTCATTTGTGGTGACATCAAGCCCGGAGGGATGATCGGCACATCACAGGCCTCTCACCGGAAGGAATCGGCAATTGCCGAAGTAACAGGAGTCTCGTGCTTGGTTCTAAACCTTGCTTCTATCTCAGTCCCATTTGCCTGATGTTCTCTGGGAACAGAGACCCCTCCTGCAGGGCGCACGCACAGCCGGCCCCCAGCCTGTCACCGTGACTGGCACTCGGCACGCCGTAGATTGCTTCTCCCGTCCCTGGGAAAACGGGGATAATTACACTTACCACTCGGGAGTGTCGTCAGAACCGATGAAACGCTGTTTTCAAAAGACAGAGCGGGGCCACATCGATCACGGGCCGTTCTTCTCGGTCTTTATTGAGTCGTTGGTCAGAGCACTGACGTTTCTTCCCAGGTTAAATCCTGGTGAATCACCCCCCCACACACACACACACCCCGTCTCCCCTCTCAAGCCCACGCAAACTTTTGCCTCTACACCTTTCTGACGTACTTGGGAGTGAATCTTGGCACACGCGTTCCAACTTCAGAAATTACCTGGGTAACCTAGTTAGCCTACCTCTGTGGACATGGCCGGGCAATATCGAATCCCAACCGGGTACATATTTAAAATTCATTGTGAAGATATTGATCTTTTTGCCCCCCCATATTCTTTTCAGGATTTGAATCTTCATGCGTGCACAGATTTCACTCTTTTCCCCCAATGCCACCTTCTCCGAGTGCCACATCTTTATCTAGATAGAGTGGTCGAACTGTGGAAAGCCGGCGGAGATCTGGAGGATCAGAGTTCAGAGTCAGCCCAGAGTCAGCCCAGTTTCTAGAACTTTTCTCTAGAAACTTCATCTCCAAGAGGACCAGCAAAAAGCAGGCCTGGAGGCATGATTCAAGTGGTAGAGAGCCAGCTCAGCAAGCATGCCCAGTGACTGCAAGGGCCTGAGCTCAAACTCCAGTACTGACAAGATAGAACACAGTTATGCTGGGTAGTGCTTGTCTGTAAGATTTGGTCTTTTTTTTTCTTTCTGATTTCCTTTATTGTTGTTTTGGAGGTGATATCCAGCGGGGTTACCTTTACATACATCAGGTCATAAGCACATTTCCTTTTACATAGTGTCATCTGTTCCTTTATTCTCTCCCATTTCTTCCCTTCCATCTCCACCCATGAAAATCTGATCTTAAGACGCTAAGGAACATTCTTTCACTGGAGCATTTTTAGCTTTCTGCTCTCTTTCACTCATGGCTTAGATTTCTGACTGCCTTCCCTTTTATTATAATTAAAAACTTAACTGTTTAGGGATTTTTGGTTTGTTTTAAGCCTGTGGCTCACACCTGTCATCCTAGTTACTCAGGAGGCTGAGATCTGAGGATCACAGTTCAAAGCCAGCCTGGACAGGAAAAGTCCCTGAGACTCTCATCTCCAATAAACCACCAGAAAACCGGAGGTGGCGCTGTGGCTCAAAATGGTAGAGTGCTCGCCTTGAGCCGAAGAGCACAGGGACAGCGCCCAGGCCCTGAGTTCAAGCCCCACCACCACCACCACCCAGCCTTACCTCAGAGGCACAAAGTCTAGAGAAAATGGCAAGTGGCACATGTCATTTCCATCTGGAGGATGGTATAACCACAGAGCCACAGATCCAACCCTTTCTGAGAAATTGTCTCGGCTTGGAGTTACTCCCAGAGCTCTGAGTTAGCAGTTCCTGGGCCTCTAGCGAGTCTGAGAGGAACACAAATCTGTTTTGTATGTACAAATAAATCCTCGCATGCCGCGCGCCATCCTCAGCCTGCCAGTTTCATCGGGCTGCTCTGGGAAACATAAACCCAGCAGCCCCTCGGTTAACCCCCGCGCAGGGAATGGGGCATTCTGATGGGCCACGTGTTCTGGCTGAGCCGTGAACGCAGCTCTGCAGAACAAGGGCAGAGGTTACAGGTCACGGCCTTGGTTTCCTCCTCCAGATGGGCAGAGCCGCGGGTCTGCCTTGCTGTAGCGCTCAGGATCCATCTCTGCTCTTCAACCCTCCAAACGTGCTATTCCTCGGCCCTCTAAGAAGGCTCATTTAAAAAGAATAGAGTAGCCATGTGAGTCCGAGCATCTTAAAGAGAGCAAACTGAGATGGTGCTTACTAGGTGTCAGGCAAGAATGATTGCCTGTTTCATCCTTACGAGCCTCTTTTCATTAGGTACCTGTGGTTGTGTCCACTAGAAAGATAGAGGAACGGAGGTACAAAGGGTAGACTCCCGAGCAAGGGGCTTGAGCTTGGAGCCCAGGAAGCCTGGCTGTCAGTGTTCAACCCCCTCAAACGGCCGTCGGTAATCTACATAAGAGAAGGGACCTGGATCACAAGCGGAAATAGTTTCTATTCTCACTTTCTCTGCTGGTTTTCATATATTAAAAGCAAGAGTTTAGGGAACTAAAAGGTTAAGTCGAAACATTTTAATGCTCCTCTCTCTCCAAAGGCTATGACAGAATTTCCAGACCATAAGGAAGAGGTATTAAGAACCCAGAATGAAGTATAAAACTCAAAACCTGCTTTTTTTTTTTGAAAAAAAAAAGGCTGAATTTTCTAAAAATAAAAGAATATACTGGGTTCACTTTACAAGGGGTGGATGAGTCATTATCTTTACCATCTGTACTGATGGTTACATCTGAGGTGTAATGTGTGTGGTACATGTGTATACGTGTGTGTATGTGTGTGTGTGTGTGTGTGTGTGTGTGTGTGTGCATGCACTCAAACCAGTTCTGGAACTTGAACTTGAGGCCTGAGCACGGTCCCCACACTATTTTGCTCAAGGTTAGTGCTCTACTACTTGGGTCACATCTCCACGTCCAGCTTTTCTGGTGGTTAACTGGGGACAAGAGTCTCATGGATTTTCCTGCCCAGGCTGGCTTTGAACCAGCTTTCTCAGATCTCAGCCTCCTGAGTAGCTAGGATTGCAGGTGTGAGCCACTAAACACCAGGCCAAAGGTTTTGGGTTTTTTTTGGGTCCAGTCGTGGGGCCTGAATTCTGAGCCTGGACGCTGTCCCTCAGCTCTTCAGCTCAAGGCTAGCGCTCTACCACTTGAGCCGCAGTGCCACTTCTGGCTTTTTTTTTTCTTTTTGCTTATGTGGTGCTGAGGAATTGAACCCAGGAACTCAGGCATGCAAGGCAAGCGCTCTACCACTGAGCCACCTTCCCAGCCCCAAAGGTATATTTTTTACTGAGGTATTTGCACAAGCCAATGTAATGGAAGAAATGACTGGAGTTTAATGGTGTGTGTACAATGCAAGGTGTACAATTTTTCTAGAAGTGAGAAAAGTATGTAGAGCAAGAGGAACTTGACAGTTCATGAGCTACACTATTTAACGGGCACTTTTCTTGGGATCTCTCCTTAGGCAAGCTAAAAACCTGGAGTGGCTTCTCCCTTTCCCAATACCCTAGCACCCGACAGCCCATCCTGTCTCCCAATCCTTCCAGAAGCTTCCTTCTTCCCACAGCTCCGGGACACCAGCCTCTCTCATTTGGATTGTATCCTGGTCACCCAAGTAATTATCTTAAAGCATGAATTAAGTGAGAATTAGGATGGAAAGATGCAAGCTTTTCCATGTAAAGTATTACTTTCCACCGCTCTTTGGAACTTCCAAACTTGCATATTATCCTCGTCTTCGCGTCTGCTAATCCAGGGGAATGCATTACTAATTGCTCGTTCTTCTTTCTTGGCAGATGACCTTCGACCCAGAAATCTTCTTCAATGTTTTACTGCCACCGATTATATTCCACGCAGGATATAGTCTGAAGAAGGTAAGTCTGAGCGCATGCTTATCTTTTTTTCTTAAACATTATTATTTAGTAGAGAATTCTGCCCGTATGAAAGGGAAACGGTTCTTTTGTGGGATGGCCAATTTAGTAAGCTCTCATTATCTAGGGTGTAGCATAACAACTTCACACTTGAAGTGCTTAGATTCTTCTCCACCCCTCTCCCCTAGTATCAGGGTCAATGAGCAGCTGCTGAACTCTTTGATATGTGATGATCTGCAGCAAGGTGAATGTGAGAAATTAATAGAAACAAAACAATTCTTAAGTCATCCTTGGCTTGAGTCGCACTTCTACCGTTCCAGACGATTGTGTCCTAGTTAGCATCAGGTTTACCCATTGGGGCGCGTACACCAGCATGCGCGGATGCTCGTGGAGAGAAGGCCCATCTCTCCGTGTCTGTGTACTTTCCCGACTCATCTGTGCATGATCCACAGGTTTGGAAGTCGCTCACGTAAGAGTTTTAAGTCCTGGCATCTGCGGTGCCACAGAATGAGGCTCTGGCTTGTAGGGTTTGGGGGTGCTGGGCTATCTTGGGGCCTGCTCTTCTCTCTGGCCTGTCCTGGCAGCTACATCATCGGATTGTTTCGTGAAATCCGGGCTCCCCCTTGCTGTGGGTACTGGCTAGGGTGCTCCCACAAAACCCAAAAATCAAAACCTCGAAAGCATTTCTAAGGAAGGCCTTGAAGAAGTTCAGAAGGCTGGCTCTGTGCAGGTCACCCCTCCTCAGAACGCCACCCCAACCGGACGCCTCGTTCCGTGTGCGGTTCACTGAAGCCAATAACTCGGGCTTCTAGAATCTGTCGACATCGCATTTACACGAGAGGGCAGAGAAATGCAAAGGTGGCGTAAGTCCCTTAGACATGGCTACCCCGTCACCTTGCGCACCTGTTTATGTTTCCTCTTCCCTTCCTTGCCCTCCGTCCTCACAGGGGGATAGATCCCTTCCATCTCCAAGAACACACTAGGCTGAGATTTCAGACCCCAAAATCTGCCTGCGTAGTAGAGAGAGAGAGGACCTGTAAAGAGGAAAAAACCCACCACCACCATGATTTTAGCTTTCTTTCCCCTCGCACGAAGAGATGCAGCTCTCATCTCTGAAATGGACGTGTCCCTTGTTTTCCTCCCTAGAGACACTTCTTTCAAAACCTGGGGTCGATTTTGACGTATGCCTTCCTGGGGACGGCCATCTCCTGCATCGTCATCGGGTGAGTGACATCCGGAACTCGGGCTCCCTGGGATGGGAAGCCGGGGATGGGGCCCGGCCAAGTGTGCTTGTGGTTTGTCGTAGTGGATCACGTCTGGATTTGTTTGGCTTCTCAACTCGTCTTGTTGCTGTGCTAGAGATTCAACCTATAGCTTGGGCCATGCTACAAAAGGGCTCTACTCCTGTTTGTGTGTTTTTTAACCCCCGGTACATCATATCTTCATACATTCTTCTTGGTACACACTAGGCAAACCGCAGCTCAGTTGCTGGGCCCTCTCTGTACGTTTGGGGGCTTCTGATTCAGGAAATGAGGCTCACTTGGCTCGAAGTATATTGTATTGTTCACTGGTAGCTTGAATTACGCAGACATGCTCCCCTTCATCTCTGCAAACCTGGGTTTGCTAGCAGCGCCATCGTAACTATCTGTCACGTCGTTTCCGACTAGAGGATAGTTTTTATGAGGTCAGACTGAAACGAGAAAGGTCCAGATGTCAGCAGAATCGAATGCTGTTAGGATGGCTTTTGTTTGTAGGGGATGAGCTTGATTCTCAATATATTTGGGGGGTTAAGTTGCTGAACCCTAAATCAAGGTACGTAGACTACGGCTTGCGGCTCGTCATAAAGCAAACCGTGGCCTAAAACAGCCAAACCTGCCCATCTGACATAGGACCTTGGATCATCCATGCAGAAAAGTGTCCAGCTGCTCGGACGACAGGTTGTACAGGTCAGCCAGCTCTCTCCTGCAGCTGTGGTTCCAACCAGCACAAGAAAGATGCTGTACACAGGCTCTAGCGCCACCTCCAGCCTTCCTTTCCCTCATGCAGTCTTTGCTGTATGCCAGTGAGCGCCTGGAGCAGTCTCTGTTCAAGCCTGTTCAAGGAGATTGCGTGGTGAACACCAACAAATGCTGTGGAACCAAAGATAGAATTTGAGCCAGACGCCCGTAGCTCACACCTGGTACCTTAGACACTCTGGCGGTTAAGGTCTGAGAAGAGTGGTTCGAAGCCAGCCCAGACTGGAAAGTCTATGAGATTCTTATCTCCAGTTTTAATTTACATTTCCCATCTTTTTCCCCCCCTTCCAATTAGATGTTCTATAAAAAAACATCTATCACCTGTAGAGAAGTGGTGGACAATAGCTCTTATTATTTACATATTTTATTTTCTGTACTTCAAAGGGCATACAAAGGAGTTACAAGTTACTGTCATTGCACGTATTAGAATACATGAACTTATCAAAAAGTTAAATAAATCCATTAAATTGCTAGAAGATAATAATACTATGGGGTAAACGTGACCCATAACACACACACACACACACACACACACACACACACACACACACACAGAAGCAAAAAGGCGTGACTCAGATGATAAGGTGCTTGTCTTGCAAGTGTAAGGTCCTAAGTTCAGACCCCCAATATTGCAAGGGGAGGGAGGGAGGGAAGGAGGGAGGGAGGGAGGGAGGGAGGGAAGATACAAACAAGTTTTGCCCCTGACCAAGGACTGCATTCGTAGTTAGTTTGGTGTTTGAGATGGGGTCTTGCTAGTAGCCCAGGTTCAAATTCAGTCCTTCTACCTGGCATGCTTTGGTCATGAGGCCGCTGTCGATAATAATCTTTATTCCTTTCTTGGAGTAGAAATTGTATAGTGTGTCATCACATGTATGAAAAAAAACATGCTAATGCACCCGTACATTAAGTAAGGACATCTTCTGAGAAAGCAAAAGGCAATAGTCAGTTAGGCCCGGCAGCATGTAAAATTTTAGATTTTAAGCTGGGAGGGTGACAGGGTCTATTGAGAAGCTGCAGATACTCCAGGCACGTGACCGTGTCCCCAATGTCCCAAGGATTTGCACGAGAACCAGACTTGTAGCCCGGGAGCAGCTGGTGGGGTCACCGGGGGCTTTGACCCCTGGAACGCCCACCCCGCGTGGATGCCAGGTTTTTCGCTGGACTTGAACACACCCCGGGCGTCGTTCTAGTTTAACCTTGATGGTCCTGCCTCAGTGATGCCGGAAAGAGAAAACTTGGCACTTCACAGACGTGGTCTGTTTTAATAAGGACCCATTTTGGGGAAAATGATTGGCAGACTTCAGAGTCGGGCAAACCCTAAACGGGGTGTGGGATTATATTAAGGTAGCCGTTAAACCTGAGGGGGTGACCGTCAGCCCCCCCACACCCCCAGGAAGCTTGAGTCTGGACCCCAAAGTCATCAGCCACAGGGCACCTGAGCCTCCATCATCAGCACCAGTTCAGCAGCCGTTGGCTCTTCTACTCCACCCTCTGGTGGCAAGACCTGTGCATGACACCCCCGCCGCCCGGAACCCCTGAAGTGCTAGCTGTGAAATCACACTTGGACTTTCTTGGGAGGGCGAAGAGGGGCCAGACGGAGCTGCCTTGGGGACCGATGAGTCCGACCTCCTGATTCTAGCTAGAGAGATTAAACGGTTGGCAGAGGTTTGAAAGAAGCGAGCTGTTTTTGTTTTCCCTTCTCTTGGGTCCCGGAGGAGGTATTGATGATTGATGATCTGCCAGGTGCCAGACACCCGTAGGAGCTTCGTGTCTTTTGGTCGCCTCTGAGTTTTATCTCAGTGCTTTTTCCCCCTCCATCTCCGCCGTTCCCTTAAGATCTTCCCAGGGGGTAAAATACCAACCCCCCACCCTGTCCACTGATGCCGGCATATTGTGCTTTAAGGACACTGTTTCTCAGTCGATTTCAGGCAGGGGCCCATGAAGGGCAAACTCCGAGGGGTCTGGGTTGGGGGGGGAGTCCTGCCGGGTTCTCTGGTGGGCTGTGCCGCCAGCGACGGGAGGTCTGGGCTCCATCACTGAGTCAGGTGCTTCTGAACTTGGAGCCAGCTGGGTGGGACCACATGGGGGGGCAGGGGTGCCCCTAGTCCCGTTTCTGTGACCGGGGTTGGGGTGCCCCTTCCCCTTTGCCCATCAGCATCTCAGCATGGCCAGCGAGGAGGGCTGTGCCTGCGTCCATGCTGGGACAATGGTTCTAGATGCTTCCATGACTGTCTTTCACGTCAGCTAACAGGTAGGCTGACAAAATGCTCTGGGGAAACAAAAGAAAACATCATTGGCGTCTGAGCCCACAGAATGAATTCACACCTGACCTCACCTGGAATCTGAGGCCACCCTAGCCAGGGCCTCTCTTCTCAAACATCAGGACACATTTAAATCCGCAGTCCCCGAGGTACCAGAAATAATTTTTCCCCTTTATTCTGTCTCTCCCATTAAGATCACTTTCTGATTTGAGCGTTTAATACGCTGAGTGCTCAGGATGCCGTTCCCCAGGATCACGTCCAACCCCGCAGGGCTGCGGGGCGCCAGGTCACCAGGGGCATGGGCCTCTCGTGCTGGGGTTATAAGGGGGGTGGCTGGGGTCACGTGAGGTCACTCAGCCCGTCCATCAATCATCACCCCGTCTCTCCTCACCCCACAAAGTCCAAACTGCAGCTACCAGCGTGGGCATCCCGTGTGGGCCTCTCTCAGGCAGACACATGGGATGCATCCTGCTGCTACAGTCCCCTGTCCCCAACACACGCGTGTGCTTATACATGTGTGTGTGGTAGAGACAGACAGACAGACAGAGAGAATGCTCTCTTGTACCCATCCATCTAGACTTAAGGTTCTGCCTACTCTAGAGCATCTCCTCTGCTCTGTGTGTGTGTGTGTGTGTGTGTGTGTGTCTGTGTGTGTGAGCATGCACACGTGTGCCAATCCTGGGGCTTGAACTCAGGGCCTAGGTACTCTCTTGTAGCTTTTCCTCTCCAGGCTGGGGCTCTACCACTTGAGCCAAGCTCCACATCTGGATTTTGGGTGGTGAATTGGAGATGAGAGTCTCACGGACTTTTCCTGTCTGGGCTGGGGTTGAACTGCAAGCCTCAGATCTCAGCCTCCTGAGTAGCTAGGATTGCAGGTGTGAGCCCCCGGGGCCCGGCTTCCTCTTCAACCCTGGCTCCGTTTGCAGGGAGTCTGGGAGAAGCTGGGTGCTCCCTCTCTTTAGACTCAGGTGTGGGGTGCAGAGGGGTGAATTCTTTACCCCCTGGCAAGTGAGGACAGGAAGTCAAGACCTCGGAGGGATGGCGGGAGGAGACAAGAGTCAAGCAGGCCCACAACCATCACAGCAATAGAGAGGGCGGGGAACAGACAGGCCTGGGTGAGAAGCCACGTCTTACCAACCTGGAGGTCAGTGGAATCCCTGTTTATTACAGAAGAGTTTCCGGAAGCACGGACTTGTAACTCAGGCTGGAAGGGGCAGCTCGATGTGGAGAATCAATCCCTGCTCCGTAGTGGTAGCCGTCCTCGAACTCGAGCCCAGCTTTGCTCCTGTGACCCCCAGCTCCCCGAGTTCACGGCGTGCACACGTTGCACACACACACAGGGTGATTTTTAATGCGCAAAGGCCAACTTTGCCTCCTCCAGTCACCCCGTTGCTGTGCTCTTTTGGGTTTAGAGCGTATTATATGTGTGACGGAATCACGATCCCACCAAAAATGTCACAAAGAGAAAATGCCACGTAGACAAAGTGCGTCCTAACACGGTTGGCACTGAACGGACATGGATGCTAGCGGAAGATCCATCGCCCTCCCCAGCCCCCGCCCCACCCCACCATTACCATCCAAGCTCAGCCTGTGAGTCCCTCGCTGCTTCCAGCCCAGAGTCAAGACCCCAAAAACTCACTCCCAGGGATACACTCCCCCTTCTACCAACCATTCCATCTGAACTGCGTCATTCGACAGGTGAAAAAAAAGATAGTATCCGGCGGTAGTTTTTCTTTACATCTCTCTTGCGCTGAGTCTTGTGAGGGTCTAGACGTGAGCAAAAGTCATTCACCCTGCCTTTCGGTGACTATCTGCTTCCATATCGTCAGGTTTTTTTTCTCTTTGTTTCCTGTTGAATCCTGGGAACGCGTTACTTTCTCAATGAGATTCGTCTGTCGTGATGGGAACTGTCCATATTTGTTTTTCCAGATGGTCATTTATTTATGAAGGATGTGGAGGAGGGTTTTTTGCTAGAACATTTTTTTTCTTACCATTCCTTTGTTTTGAAGAATTTAGATCTGTCTCCCAACTGCTTTTCCCAGTCGGAATGAAAAACAAAATTCAAATTTCCCTCTAGTTTCTTTGAATGCTTGCATGTGTGCTTATTTATGCGTAGACTAATTGTTGGACCTACCTCTGATTTTGGGTATTAGTTGTCATGCAAGACTCTCACCGTACCCACCCACGCTCCCACATGATGTTTATTCTGATAAGAATGTTTATTGAATAATTGCTCTGTTTCCCGCTCATTTAAAATATATATCCTACACCTTTATTCAGGTCCATTTCTGAATGATATATTGTTGATTAATTGCCTTTCTTGCAAAACTCTAGTAACTTACCGTCTTCATTAGTATGCTTGTAAAATATGTGTTAGCGTCTGATAGGCTATTGTGTCTTCCTTTCTGGAAGTCTTTCTGGAAATTCTTCCTTGTTTACACTCAACATTAACTTATTTAATTCCTCGCCCGGACCATCTAACGCTAGGTGTCTCCGTGGCGATTGCATTAAACCGATAGAGTCACTTGCGGAGAACGCATATATTCATCTATTTATGAGTCGTGTTGCAAGCAATGCATTCTGAATGGCAAACTGTCAACGTGAGGATTACTTCTGTCTTGCTGTGGTTGTCATGAAGTCCAGGTTGCCTGTGGGCATTCATTCTTCCTTCCTTCAGAGATGCCATCTCTTTCATTAAGTACCTCCGTGGTAGCTAGCTCCCTTAGAAATCCTTCTCCCGCCTTGGTCTGCCTTATCTCTGCATGTAAGAGAGAGGATCGAACAGGAACACCCATCCATCCTGGGTAACACTGAGATTGATCTTCCTGGTTGTCCTTCATTTCTGGACCTTACTGATCTTTCCCAGATCAGGATTTGCCTAGCTGGCCGTGGTATTTCCCAGTGTTTGTCTGAAGTTTGAGTTCCTCAGCTCACAGGGAATTGCAAGGTAGCAGAGCTTCTTGGAGATTTGGGGGCGGCGGGGGGCACAACTACTCTTAGAGAGTGGACAGAGAAAGCGTTTGTGATGGGGGAGTGGGGGCAGGTGGGAAGGAACTGTTCTAGCATCTTCTTGAATTTTCTCCTGAGTTTGTTTCCGAGGAATTCCTCGGGGGGCAGAAGAATAAAACGTTAAATAGACCGAGCTGGCATCCACAGATGAATTCAATACGGGCTTGTGTTCGCGACGGTTGACATGGAGACACGTTGCATGAATCCACCCAGGGGTGAAGAGAGGAGGAATGTCTCTTCTCACCCAGGGCACCACAGCGAGCTGAGGTTGTGATGAGGGTAGAAGACCACTCGAGGCTTTCTAAGGGTGAACACACAACTTGATTTCCATTTCCCTTGTCGGCTCCCAGCGTCAACTTTAATCACTGGTGGTCATAACATTTGCCAGCTTCTATACAGCAGGTATTACTGATTCTCCATACACATTCTCCTTGGATCCCTAAAACTCGGTCGCGTGGCTTCTTCTCAGCTTACCCAGGACACTGGAAAGTGAGGTAACACAGGTAAGAGCAGCGGAGGGTCGCAGAGGAACGTGAGCAGAAAATTAAGTACTTAACTACTGAGTCTTTCATAAAGACGCCAAGACATGAATTCTAGCTACTCAGGAGAAAGCCTTTTGTTGAAATGATAAAGCACGGATATTTGTCATAAACCCACAGTGGAGTGGTAAGAATCGAGGTTTATATTAAAATAGGATAGCATCAGAATGTCAGAATTAGAGCAGGGGGGTTGTAGTTGATTCCAGAACTCTGCCATCTGGGTATCTGAGGCAGAAAGATCACAAGTGTAGGCCAGACTAAGCTACATAATGAATTTCTCTTCCTCCCTCCCTTCTACACTCTCTCTCTCTGTCCCTCTATTTCTCTTTCTCTCTCATTCATACACACATATACAGAATTAGAAACATTTCAGAGAAATCCCATTTTCCTTCCTTTGATCCCACATTTTACCAAATACAGCCATAAACTGCGTTTACTAAATAAAAGACATATCTACCGCGCATTGTTAATGTCCCTCCATATACCCTACAATTTCTTTTAGGATACCTGTTGTATGCTTAAGATCTACAGA
This sequence comes from Dipodomys ordii, assembly GCF_000151885.1. Lineage (NCBI taxonomy): Eukaryota > Metazoa > Chordata > Mammalia > Rodentia > Heteromyidae > Dipodomys > Dipodomys ordii. The sequence goes on from NW_012267340.1 coordinate 2,438,070, forward strand.
TCTTATTACCCGTGCAATTAGGAAGCCGTGTCACCTAAGATTCTCTTTGGGATCTTAACCCAGCTCCGAGGGGTTGAGAGGTCATCTAGATGCAATCTCCCGTGAGAAGCTGGTTACGGCAGCCACACACTCAGCCACACACCACTTACTCTGATTCCAAAAGCATGGTCTCTCATCTCATTCCTTTAAAAAAAGGTAACAGGGAGTCTTTCTCAACATCTCTGATTTGGGGATAAAATCCAAGACGGTTGTTGCAAAACTAAAATTAATCATCTCGGTATTCTTCCAACGCTGATGGGAACGTAGTCCCCCCAACACACACCAGAGGCAGAATTGTCCTGATGGCTCGTTGTCATCTTTGTTATTATTAGCCAGATTGATGAGAAAGGCCAGGCCAGGGTGCAGGGTGCGGCTGCCGTCCATCAAACCTTCCATTACCCGGCCCAGAATTTACAACAAGCAGATTGAATGTTCACAGCAACTCACTTCTATAAAATGCCCACTGACCGGGAACCCAATCCTGAAGAAGTAAGACTGGAAAGACCTAATCACTGTCTGCACTCTTCATTCTAAGTTCCTTTTCCTTTTTCTTTCTTTTTTGGTCGGTTATGGGTCTTGAACTCTGGGCCTGGGCACTGTCCCTCAGCTCTTCAGCTCAAGGTGAGCGCTCTACCACTTGAGCCACAGCGCCACTTCCTGCACTGTTCATTCTAATTCTTTGGTAAGATGGAAAAGCAAATGTTGTCCTCCGCATCGTTAGAAACTAGACACCTAAAGCTGCCATTTCTGTGAGGAAGTGGGCTGTTGTTTTTATATTACTCATTAAAAAAATTACTCCGCTGTATAGACTAGAGCAAGACTCACATTTACCGTTGAAGAAATTCTAAGCTTTTCAGCCTCCACATAAACAAGACTGCGCTAAGCGTTCTTTACGGGGACAGAATATAAATAATAGCAGAACGTATTTCTTGAGAATCTACACTGTTCTCTCCCACGGCCTTGAATATTCCAAGCCTATAAGAAGAAGGTGGGTGGGCTGGGAAGGTGGCTCAGTGGTAGAGTGCTTGCCTCGCATGCATGAGGCCCTGGGTTTGATTCCTCAGCACCACAGAAGCAGAAAAAGCCAGAAGTGGCGCTGGACTCCACAGGTCGTTTTTCACCTGGCCCGTGCTGCACGACAAACCTGCTCTGTGCTCGGTGAAAGCCAGCGACCCCAGCTCGGGAGACTACACAGCCAGTTTGTCTTCTTGTATCATCAGCCGGCCTTGCTTGTGGGGCTATTGTCACTGGGTGTGACCGGAGCTGCACGCACACTCTTCATCCTTCACTCGATCTGCCTGGTTCTGTTTTTTGGTGGTGTTGGCAGAGAAGAGATGTCAGGAGCCGAGACAAGCGAGGGTATTTTTAAACCTCCAGCTGGGCCAAGTCTCTTGACATCTACCGGCCACAAACCAGCCACATGGCTGAGGTCACCACGAGAGGAACGGGACCCTGGAGACCCACTTAGCAAAAGGGTGAGGGGTGAAGAAGAGGGGGAGGGGGTGCAGTTCATGCCAGGGTTAGTGAATACCCCAAGGAAAGACTCAATAGCACACAAGAGCAATATCAAATTTGGCCCTCAGAGCGCCAGGTCGATTGGAGGCTGATTTATAGCCACGAGCGCAGATTCTGTTTATTCTGGAGAGCCGTCCTCAGCAAACCAACCAGCTGACAGCCGCTGACTCGCTTCACTGTAAAGAGCAACGGGTCTGTAAATGAAACGCGACTGAATTCAGTTCCACAAGCACTTGCCCACCTGACATGATGGGTTAGTCCTGAACAATTAGCCTACTGACCAGCCTAACTGAACCCCCAAATTCTTCCTTCTAATATCGGCCTATGACACATTCTCAGGATCTGAGCCTCCCCCCCCCCACCCACAAGTTAGAAGACAGGGAACTTCCAGGACTTAAGGATGGACTCAGGAGCTTGAAACAAAATACCAGACAGAAGGGAAAGGAGAGGGAGAAGCTGGCAGAGGGAATTCTGTCTTGGTGGCCACGTACCCGGCGTTTCCCAACGTGAGTTGTGTCCTGTCTAGAAAAACAGCATGCTGGCCTCCACCCCTGTCCAATCTGCGGCACAGAACCCAGCTGCGTATCTTAGCTGTCGTATGGAAAGGGATGGCTTTCCGGGCCCAGACGTCTCGGTGGAGAACGGCTGATTGATAATGACCCAAGAACCAGCCGCTGGGCAAGCATGTAGGCCCCAACCCTGGCTTCTGACTTTAGTCTCTACAAGTCAGTACCCGCAAAGTCTCCACTAGGTGGAGCTCCTGAGCCACGGTCCGTGGCCTACGACCAGAGGGAAGAGATGGGAGAAACATTATTTTGCCTTTTTCTTCCTCTTTTCCTGGTAGTATTTTTTCTTTTCCTTTTGAAAGACCGCAGAGAGGAGTTATGTATCGGTTGGTTGGTAGATTAGAGCAGACCTGGCATGTACAAACAAGCACTTCAAACACCTATCCCAGGCGGCTGGATGGATGGGGGGGGGGGGAGGCCCAGGGCGGTTTTCATTCTCACAGGGGCGTAGAAGGGGGTCCGCGCGTGAGCCCCCAGACCGCACCCACCAGCTCTCCATGACATGGCTCGATCCTCTCCATGGAAAAAAGAAATCGCAGAAGGACGTGTCCATTCATGAGGCTGGTGAACTAACCGCACCTAGACCGGGCGGCCGCTCACTCTTCTCCAGAGGGGCTTTTGGGTCCTGTACCACAGCCTGGGGGGCTTTTCCAAAGCAGGGACACGTGAAGAGCGCTCAGTCAGGCGTATCAGGGCCTGGGTGCGGTGTGGTGGTTGGCACCTGGGATCCGGGGGCAGAGGCCGGAGAATCACAGCTCGAGCCCCATCCAGGTCAAACTGGCAAAAGTCTCTCCAGAGCAGGCTGAATAGGGTGCAGCACACATATGTGATCCTAGCTCCCCAGGGGGCAGAGGGAGGAGGATCGAGAGTTGAGGCTGGTTGGGGAAACGTTCGCATGAGGCCTTTAGTTGAAGGAAAACGAAAACAACAAAACTAAAAGCAAGAAGCTTAGAGGTACTGCTCAAATAGTGGAAGGCTTCTAATGTGGACAAGGCCCTGAGTTCAATCCTCACACACACACACACACCACTTTAAAAACAAGGAATATCAGAATCAGGAATATTGTCAGACTCAGGATCCAGTGCTCACCTGGCCACGGAGGTGTGGGGCCAGAGTCTTTAGACCTCTCAGCTCTTTGTTCAAGTGACTGTCCTGGCTGTGTTCATCCACAAGCTGCTTTAATCGCTCAGGGATGCTCAGGTCAACCAGAGCAGACAATCCGAGGTGAGTCCCCCCTCCCCCTCCTTCCCATACATCCTGTCCACTTGTCGCCACCACAATCGCCATTCAAACAAAGCAACCGCTTGCAGAGGTCCCGTTCTTCCCGAGAAGCCTCATACCTCTCTGGGGGACATTTTCATAAACTCCTACGTGCAGGATGCGATGCGATTTGCTTTGGTTTGTCTTTCTGAGATGAGGATGCCAGAGCCCAGGGCCGGATGGCTTCAAACTTGCTCTAAAGCTCAGGCTGGCTTTGAACTTGTCATCCTCTTACTTCGGATCCCTGGGTGATGGGGTTGCAGGAATGCACCCACATGCCTGGCCGCCGCCAACATTCACTTTTCATGAGATCTGCAGGCTGCCAACGTAGCTTCAGTCGCATTCACCTGGAAGCCATTCTACAGAGGACAGGAGTGTTTATCATCTTGGATACAATGGTGGTAGTGATCATTGTGTTGCGCAGCTCAGCAGGGGTGCTGTGTGTGTGGGACTCCAAAGCAAGGGCCAGAGACGGCTCGGCGTGCGTTCAGTTCCTACGGGAGAGAGTTTCAGAAGGATTCTCCGCCAAGGGATAAGATCGGGACCCAGAAACACAACCAGCAGTAGGTTTGCGGGCTGTGTTGACAGTGTGGCTGAGCGAATGTGGAGAGGTCGCTAGCAGGCTGAGACTCAATGTCAGGAGGATTTCCAGAAGCATCCCTGGGGGCCTTTTCAGGAAGACAGGAAGTGCTGGCCAAAGGGGAGAACATCACTGAACATGGCAGCAGAAACCAGCACCGAGTTCTAGTTGGATTCACTGTCTACCTCTTTCTTGAGTCTCTCCCCTCCCCTTCCCCCTTCTCCTGGAGGGAAGGAAACGTCTCTGGGCTCCTGTGTGGGTCATTTCTCCATGCAATAAACTGACATTAAACAAGACCGATAAGGAAAGCTATCTATTTCAATTCTCAATTCTTGGGGGGACGATACCGGGGGAGTGTGTGGCCCCTTTGACCTTGGCCTGGGCGGGGTGCACAGCTGTCTGTGGGGAGCCCTGATAAAGGGAAGGGTTCTTATTACACAGTGCTGCGTGGGAAATCACGTCGTATTTATGTCGGGAGGATGCAGAAATACAAGGTGAAATGGGGACATGTCTGAACCGAATCCTCTTGTTCTTACCCATGGGGGGGGCATCTTGACATGGCTGAAGGGTGTTGGGGTTTGTGGGGGACACTGATTCGCAGTACAGAAGGGATTTCCACACAGTGAAGAACGAACGTACCCACAGGGCCACTGGTTCCTCTTCTTGGAAACCTTCACAGCATGGTGCGCGCCAATTCCTTAGTATCGGGGCTCAGAGGTTGAAGGTTGGGCCCGTGACTGGGACCGACCCATGGAGGCGCTCGTGGGTTTGTTTTGTGTTTATTAAAATTCGAGGTGAGATGTTAGGAAGTTCAGGCTCATGTCTCCACCCATTCACTCTGCTCCCCCCGACCTTGAAAGCTTTGGACCCGGCCTGGTGATTGCCACTTAGGTATTGCAACTCTATATTATTGGAAAGCAAAGCAAACCCTGAGTTCTTCCTGGTATTCATTTGATTTTTCTTCCCATGGTCTCCCCCTTGCCCCTCCCTGGGTGTCTATGAATTGTTTGGCCGCGTGGATTCTCTCTGGCATTGTTTACAAGGAAAGTTCCAGAGCACTAAGAGCCCTTCCTTTCTCAACATCCCTGTGACCTGATAAAGACACATTTATTCTCCCTACAATTTACCTAAGTCACTTACAGAAAGTTTTGTACTTGATGTCTTTTGTTGTTGCTGTTGGTCGTGGGGCTTGAACTCTGGGCCTGGGCGCTGTCCCTCAGCTCTTCAGCTCAAGGCGAGCGCTCTACCACTTGAGCCACAGCACCACTTCCAGTTTTCTGGTGGTTTATTAGAGATAAGAGTCTCATGGGTGTTCCTGCCTGGGCTGGCTTTGAACCGCCATCCTCAGATCTCAGCCTCCTGGGTAGCTGGGATGACTGGCAGGAGCTACTGGTACACAGCTCACCATCTTTTTCTAGGAATGTCAACTGCTTTACTTCTCCATTCTCAAACACAATTCCCTTCCTCGCACTTTTCCCCCCCTATGGATACATTGGAACACACACACACACACACACACACACACAATTTGCAATGTTTATTAGAAAAAACATTTGGCATTAGATATATGATGCTGTTCTATTCTCAGTGGCATCAAATTCTTTGGGGGGATTTAGGGGGGTCTACCTTATAAATAAATCCAATACCTAATGAAGCATGGTTTTAAAAGGGTTTTTGGTAGGGGTGTGTGCGCTCTCTCTCTCTCCCTCTCTTTCCCTCCCTCCCTCCCTCTCTCTCTTTTTCTCTCTCTTTCTTTCTCCCACCTGATAACTTCAACAGGACGTTTCTGTGTGGTCATAATGGGGCATACAGGAAGTAGCTCTTTATTGTTTGTTTGGTTTTTCTCTGTCTCAAGCCAGCGTAAAATTGTGACGGAGCCTACGCTGGCCTCAAACCCAAGAGCCTCTCAGTTGGGCTCCTGGGAGCTGGGATTATAGGCATGTAGCACGAAGCCCCATTCCTGCTGTTGCTTTTCAGTTATCGTTCTATTGCTTAACTCCTTTTTTTAAGTCAGTTTTTAAAGAGCTGTGCCCAGTTTTCTCATTGGACATACCCGTTTATGTGGTCGGTGTTTTTTCCATCACCACGCGTGGTGACAGTTGCTTGAGGGCTGAGCCTTTTTGCTTCAAGTAGGGCTCTACCTGTTTTCTAAACGGGGGACCTTGTACGTTTTGATATGAAATGTCCAGAGCCAACGTTGCGCGTTGACGGGGGCCCTCCACACTCCCATGCCCTTGGATACCGTGTCTAAAACCCCTCAGGGTGTGAGAGGCCCGTGGATGTGTTGAACACTGGAGAACACACCTCTGCCCATGTGTATTGTAAGTATATGTGTCTGGGCTCACATATTACAGACGATGTATATGAGTATGGAACCGTGTTCATCTTGGGGAAACCGAGGCAGGGGACCTCAGCCACCCGGTGAGAGCAGCCATATCTTGGTCTCTGTGGTGGTAGCTGGGGGAGGAGGGGGCTGGTAGCCGGCTCTCAGGGGAGGGCTGCAGACCCCCCCCCCCGTGCAAACGTCTCTCCACCCGCAAGTCCTGGTTATAAGATTCTCCTTCCTCTCAAGCCGGCTTTTGTAACTGATTGAAGCTCCCACCCCCCTAAAGGAGTTATACACATGTAATTACCATTCGTCCAGGGGCCGTAAACCGAGTCAAGTGATTCTAGATCTCTCTGTGGCAGAAGTATAGCCCACGTTGGGGGTGGTAGACAGGCCCTCCCCGGTGCTCCGGGATTCTTTTGATACATACGCTCGCCTTGTCTCTCCTCCTCCTCCTCCCCTCCTCCTCCTCCTTCTCCTCCTCCCCTCCTCCTCCTCTTCCTCTTCT
>NW_012267340.1:2445193-2447437 GCF_000151885.1 Dipodomys ordii
TCCTCCTCCTCCTCTTCTTCCTCCTCCTCCTCCTCCTCCTCTTCCTCCTCCTCCTCCTCTTCTTCCTCCTCCTCCTCCTCGCCATCCATGATTGTATAGTCATTGAAAATCCCTTTTAGGGGTGCCTGTGATAACAACAGCTCTCCTTTCCGGTGTCTCCAGAAGGTTTTATTGTCATCATGGGGTTTGTCTCGGGACGTTTGGCTCCGTTCGCACACCCCCCCACCCCCGTCCCCCCTGCCCTTCTGCGCTTGCCTGAGGCCCCACCGCTGTCTGATGTGTCCCTTTAAGCAGCTGGCACACGCTCGGGGACCCACGGAGGCTCCACAGCACTCGGATGGCGGGGTGAACACACTTCGCGGTGAGCGTCGGCAGATGCTTTTCAGAACACAGGAGAACACGCTCGCCTGGCCAGATGCGTTGCTGGGAGCCTCAAAGAGGGAAGAGCTCCACAATGGAGGAACAGAAGTCTTCTCCGGCAGGCCTCCCTCCCAGCCCGGCCAGGCCTCGCTCCTGGTGGGAAGGATTAGAGCCGCGTGCTCTGCATCCTGGCCCTGGAGGTACCCAACTGGGATTGTCTTTGACCGGAAGAAGACCCTGGTGGCCCGAACCCTTCCTCTACTTTGTTACTTTTGGCTCTGTGTTCTCCCTCGCGATGGGCACGGGGGTTAATCCTGCCAGCCGGAGGTCACTTCTCTCTACCTTTGTCTTGAAAGCCTGGCAAACGTGGTCTCTTGAGAGACCCATCCAAGCCTCGGATGGATGACAGCCGGGCCTCTTTCCAGTGCTCGGCTGTTAAAAGGGGGACAGAGGAACCCTGAGATGGCTGGAAGGTCGCCTCATGGTCCCCTGTCCCCTCTGGCCGGGGGTCTGTGTGGGACCGCGTGCCGGACCTGGCTTTCCTCGCGACCTTGAAAAGCTTATTTTTCTCCTCGATTCCCTCTCCCTTCTCTTCCTCGCACAGAGGGTCGGGACATGGATTCCAAGACCTTTCTTAGGTGAATTGTTGGCAATCGCGTGTGTGCCCGCCACGCGCCTGCGATCTGAGCGGGTTTAAGGCCAAGGAAGGACCCCATCGTTTCCCCTCTGCGCTCGGCCACCCGGCCAGGTCCCATCTATCCACAGGGGTAAACTGAGGCTCATTGCTAAAACTTCGGTGTGCCCCGAAGGAAATTAGGAAAGAGCAAAAGGCCAGAGCCTATTGAGGGGAAAGCGCACGCCATTGGTTCTTCTCTGAGGAGGGAAACGCTCTACCTCGCTATTCCAGCTACCCGGAGAAGAACCAGAGCTCTGGATGTCAGGTGTCTAAGAGATTGATGTAGGAGGGGACAACAGCAGAGCTTTGGGTCAGTGTCTGGTGTCTCGGCACCGTTTAGCTGCTCAGCTTTACGCCTTTCCATCGGCCCTTCCTGTGATCAGCAAACCTAAGAGTGGTTCTGTCGACTCCTTCAATTAACCAAAGCTTTCAGAGCACGATCCTGGGCGGGGACCCCTTCCCCCAGGAAACCCTAATTAGAGGGAAGGAGTAATCCCAGAGGAAGGCCGGAAGTACCGCGGCGGCAATACACCTCCGCGGGGCTACGTCTTTTCTTCTCCGTATCCTTGGGAAGCGCATTGCAGGAGCGAAGCCTCTATCCCATTTTGATCCTTTCTTAACAACGCTCCACCTGCGGTTCGCTCAACTGAGCTGCCTTTAGCTCAGCACAAAGAAGGCTTTTTTTTTTTGCAGAGCATCAAGCAGATCACTTTAAAAAAAAGAAAGAAAGAAAAGGAAGGAAGGAAGAGTTCCACACGGCTCTCCTGGTGCCCTTTTGTGAGTCAGGGCTCTCTGCAGGCAGCTAGATGTTAAGCACTAAGAAATGATCACCCGGGAGATCTGTGTTCGTTTCCCTGCCTCTCCCTCCCCCCTTCTCCCCTCCCCCCCACCCCCACCCCTTGGCCAGCTCTGATAAGGTGGCCGTGGTATTCTTCCCCTGTGCGTTCATCACGAAGAATCTTCTGGGCTAATTGATGTGTCCCTTTCCCTGGGGGATGGAGTGTCTGACAGCAGTGGCCTCCCTGGGTCTCTCTAGATTGTGTGTGGCTCAGGACAGAAGGAAGAGGATTTGGAAGGACAGGGAAGGACAGTCAGAGCCTGGTGGAAGAATCCAGAAGGATCCCAGTTGCTCTCCTAGCGCCGTGGTGGGGATGGGCTGCTGCGCCGTCTGCCAGCGGGATGTGTTTCTGGAATCTCACTTTCCTCCC
>NW_012267340.1:2447487-2457994 GCF_000151885.1 Dipodomys ordii
CCCCCCGCCCCCCCCCCACCCCACACGGTCGGGCCAGGCAGCGCCCGTCTGCCATGCCTGGGGTATCTGAGCACACGGCGGTTTATTTTTAAATCTCCGACCATCGCTTTGAAATGAGTGCTCTTTGAAGTCGCTCTGAACCGGCCTCGGGAGCGTTGGCTGAGCGGCTGAGAGGCAATTAGGAAGGTTCCGGATAGAGGAATCGCGCTGTCCTCTCGGCCCTGACCGACTTCTTACCCAGTCACAGTCACAGAGGCGGGGGATGGGGGGGATGCTCCGGGGCCACAACAGAGCCACCCACCCCACCCAGCCCGTCCCTCCGTCCCAGGGAAAGCAGAGCAGAAAGCGTGACCCGTGAACGACGCTCCTGGGCCTGACCTCTGTGTTCCCCTCCACCCCCCCCCCAAGCTCCCTCCTCTGAATTTGACCTGCGGATCGAGTTCATCTCTGGGATGCTTACCTAACCCCACTCCCCCCCCCCTCGGAAGTGAGGAAAATCCCAGTGATCAGGAGCTCTGCAGGCTGAGGGAGGAAAGGACGGCTCAGGGGTAGACCTCAGGCAGCCCTTCCCACCAGAGCAGCATCTGCAGTGCCTGAGCCTGGATCCGCCGGAGAGGAAGCCGCCAGCGCCCAGACAGATGTCACGGGACGTGTGGATCTCAACAGACAGAAAATATAGACAAATATTTATGCAATCACATAATTAGAGGAAATCCACTGCCCCGAACGGCTGTGATCTAAACAGACCACTTCATTAAAACATAGACGTTCCTGTGAATTCTCTGTCTGTCTGTCTGTCTGTCTCTCAGTACTGGGATCTGAACACAGGGCCTTGTGCTTGTTTCCTTGAACCGTACTTCTAGTCTCAACGATGATCTCAATTGTTTTTTACTCCTTTCGTTTTCAAAAGCTGCAACAAGTGTGCACCAGGAATATATAGCATTTAAAATTTATTAATACCGTTATGTCCTTTACATCATGATATTGTGACAGTTACCCTCTGTATATGCGACTCTATGTGCCTATATCTGTGTGCCTAGACAGACAGACAGACAGACAGACAGACACACACACACACACACACACACACACACAGGTACCACAGAGCATCCGAAGCATCATCTGTGTCTGTGTTAGCATCACAGGACAGCGGCAGTTCTCTACACAGAGGAGGCAACCAGAAGACTGAATTATTCAGTGAACTTGATTAATGTTTATGTCGGAGCAGGAACTAATGGATCAGTAATGGGGAAGTTCAATTAGCACTTTAATTAATTAGCCTCCTGTTTTCAGTCCTATTGTGAGGGGGTAATTATTTGTGAGCTTTGCTTGGGATGGGGCGCAGGCCTTGGTATGGAAATAATACAGTAGAAGGGAAGTGGGGACTCTCTCAAGAAACATGAAGTGGGTGAGAACAGAAAATGGCCGTGAGCATGCAAACACGTCTTCATGTCCCCCAGCCATCAGAGGCTAGAGTTCGCTGATAGACCTAGTGCACTGTAAGAAAGGTCTTGGGAAGCACTGTTCACCTCTTCCTTCTGAACTCAGCACTGCATTTTTGTTTGTTTTTGTCGGTCCTGGGGCTTGAACTCAGGGCCTGGGCTCTGTCCCTGAGCCTCTCGGTGCTCAAGGCTAACGCTCTACCACTTAAACCACAGCGCCACTTCTGGCATTTTCAGAGTAGTCTGTTGTAGATAAGAGAGAGTCTCACGGACTTTCCTGCCCAGGCAGGCTTCCAACCCAGATCCTCAGATCTCAGCTTCTTGAGCAGCTGGGATTACAGGCGTGAGCCGCCGGCCCCCAGCTCAGGGCTGCTTTTTAGCTGTGGTATCAGGACAGTGCAGAAGCCGGCCTTAGAGCCCATCTCTCTTTCTCTGTGTCTGCTAGGAGCTTTTTCTTTTCTTTCTTCCTATATTTATTTTGGAAGAACAGTAATGCACCCACTAACAAATATTAAGATCCTGGAGGTTGTAATCTTGTGACAAATGGGGAGGTTCTTACAGGGGCGCCTGCATAATTTAGGTTCCTCCTCCAACTTGCTGCTAGGGCTTAATCACATCGGAAGCAGAGTGATTTAATGCTTAAGCGTCTAAGCACCTGCCTGTACGCTTTCCTTTAGTTTCTTATTTTAGCCTCACCCAACGGTTCTCAAACCATTAGTGCGCACAAGGATTACCATATAGATTTAAAACTGGGGGAGCTGTAACTCAGGGACCGGTTAGGGGATTTCAAGGGCAACTTGGGCCGTCTGAGAATTATAAGGAGGAAAAGAAATCAACCACTGCGCCCTCATAGGTCTGAAAAGCACCTCGAGATCCAATCTCTTCTCCAAACAGCTTAGCGCTTTCATTCAGGGCCTGTAGCGGCGGGCTGTGAGCCTCCTCCACGGGGGTAGCATTTGCCGAACGTGACGTTTGCAGCTGATTCTCCTCTTATCTCTCACCACGGATAACATCTTGCTAGAAGGAAGACTGTCGCAACGTGGGTGGTAAAAAAGGATGTACCTTACTGTGGTTCTTTTCTTCTTCACACACCACAGCATCGATGCACCAGAAAAAGGCAGAGATGAACGATGGGATCTGGGGAGGAGGGAGGGGTGGAGATCTGTGGATGTTGAGGGGTGGCCTCGGACAGCAGAGCTCAGCCGTCACAATCCTCCTTTGTGGTTGGCAGGGGGTCGGGTGAGGTTATCAGCTGTTCCCAGTCCTGAGCTAGCCACCAGCTTCTCTGATGCATGAGGCCCCAGCGAAGAAGAAGATAATGGACCCTATAAACCACAGGCCCAAAGAGTTTTGTCAGTCAAGTTGGCAGACTGACAAGCAAACGTGTCTTACGTCTCTACCTCGACAAATTATCCCTTGGCCACAGCCTAACTTGGAAGTCTTGAAACTGTTGGGTCTGGGGAGCGCACCCACAGAGGGTGCACAAAGTACAAGAAGAGCTAGAGCGTGCTCGTACCTTATTACCCAAGGGTAGAGCAATGCAGCCTGAGCGTAAACACCGAAACCAGAAAGCAGACCAGGCCCCAAGGAGAGTTCTAGAAAAATGAATCATTCAAAGCAGGGCACGTTGTTTTTGTGTCCTGCGGCTGCTGTCACAAATTACCACAGGTTTGAAAGCTGAGAACGACAGAAATGTGTTTGGGATTATTTTCAAATACTCACATACATGACTTTTGAAAGAAAAAGAACGTAAGCGTGTCCCGCAGTTTACAATAGAGAGATAAATGTTTTCACCTTGGAAATTGTAAAAAGCCATTATCAATGATGATATATATATATATATATATATATATTTAATTTGGTCATTTTTTCCAATATCAGGGAGAAAATGCGATAGACAATGATTGAGGAAAAATGGACTCTGTAGCCAACTGTTTTTCTAATTTAGTTCCTATGAATCAATGCTATTTTTATTTGTAGTGAACAGTCAGCCAATCCTACCACACTGGAATGAAATTACTTGAGCATTTTCTTTTTAAAAAAAAGAGGTGAATGTCTCAAATTGGCTGAGCTTGATAACAAGTTTTTTTTTCCCCCTGTAAATCTGAGATAGCAGTCTTGAATTCCATTCAACGTTTCAATTAAACTCACAATGCATTTATTGAGAGACCAAGAAATGCCGGGCACCGAGCGAGGTCTGAGAAACAGAGAGATAAATTAAATGCCATAGGCCCCCTCTGAGAGGCTCACTATTTAGCACGTGAGAGAGAGACAGACGCAAACCATTAAGCAAGTGAAAAGGCAAAGGATTAAACTGTATGGTTAAAATGCTGGGAAATGGAGAGAGAGAAAACCCAGCCCAGTGTCCATCTTTGTGGGAGTGCCCAGTCAGTCTCTGAGTGGATGGACTGAGATTCTCTCCTTTGCCTCCTTGTCCTACTGGAATAGAAGGTAGCGTCGATCATCGATCATCTCTAGCTTGAAATGCTGATCGCCTCCTACTGATTCCTGAAGTGCTGCCTTGGGCCTCCCTCCCCTGTCCCCCCAAAACCAGCCTCCACACGGGGGGACCATACGTCTATCCGCCTACAACCTCCACTGCCATGGGAACTTGGACTAAGACTGGGTCTCCCCACCACCCACTGCGGCCTTCTCCCCCTTCCCAGACCCTCTCAGCCTTGTCCCCGAGGCTGAGTCTTGGCCCTTGCAGTTTTCCTGGCTCTCCATTGGTTTATTTTCACCCAGCTCTCTACTCAGTATCTTCCTCGGAGAGTATCTGATTAGAGTATTTGATTACTCTGAGCTAATCAAGGTTTATTGGTTGGTTGGTTTTCTCAATAATTACCAATTTGGTGTCGTCGGTGGTGTGGCTTTTCCCAATGTTCCACAGAGATACAATTTCCTGGAGGTAGAGAGCAGGTTAATCTTGTCCATGAAAAAACAAATTGACACCTGGCACAAGCAGCAAATTCTAAAGCTGTGCCACTCAAGGTGGACATCTTTTTCTCTTGGGTCCGGTCATGGGGCCTGAACTCTGGGCCTGGGCGCTGTCCAGCTCTTCAGCTCAAGGCTAGCACTCTACCACTTGAGCCACAGTGCCACTTCCAGCTTTTTTTTTCTTTTTTGCTTATGTGGTGCTGAGGAATTGAACCCAGGGCCTCAGGCACGCAAGGCAAGCGCTCTACCACTGAGCCACCTTCCCAGCCCTAGTTGGACATCTTGATGGAAAGAATTTCAAAAAAAAAAACAAACCCCAAAATATAAGCAGACAAAAAGCCCAAAAGTGAATACACACACACACACACACACACACACACGAAATACCTCCAAACCTAGCCTTAGACATAGCTGACATTTTGACTCCAAACCCTTCAGCCTACTTGAGCTCACCCAGTAAGATCACAGCGTGTGGCTGTCAGGTTTTTGCGAGACACGATTTTAGCATTCTGCTCTTCCCAGTCATGGAGCCAGAATTACGACACGGTGGTGAAAATGAACTTTCGCAGAGAAATTACAGTGTCACTTTACAGGGGGAGCAGCGGGAGAGATAAAGTTGAGGTAATTTGCATTCGTTCTGTATTCCCTGCTCTGGGCCTCCACAATAAAAAATATCTGTAATTTCTTTGCAAACCAGAGAAGCTTCTGATAAAGACACGTCTCGGTCAGCAGCTCTGGTTTTTCCGTCTCCGTGCTGTGGTTTCTGTCTGGCGGCTTCATCTCTCTCTGAGTTGTTGCCCGAGTCTCTAACTAGTATCTTCTGTCTGCCAGTCATCTGCGGTGAGAGGTGAAGCTGGTGGAAAGTTCAAGCTTTAAAAAAATAAAGCTTCTGACATTCAAAGTTGAAGCCGTAAACAACAGAAGCGGCCGGTGACGTGGAACAAATGGGCCTTCATTGGCCATTAGACCCGGACTACACTGAAAATAAATACCCAGCTCGCCATTCTGGGTGGTGTCCGCCACCTCTCAGACCGTGTCCCTTTGTGGACCTATCTATGTCTGACAAATACCCTCTAATTCCTTTCTCGTCAAAAACTTCCTCTGGGTGCTGGCACACTAAGTACCTGGTATAAAGAAATCCCTTCCCTCCAGTCCTCCACTTCATCACGCCTAATCATTATTATTTGTCTAATTCAGGAAACATTTGAAGGTTTTTTTTTTAATGTAATCATTCTGATGAGAAAAAAAAAAAACCACGCTACTAGACTGGTGAGGGCTTTTGAAGGCTGTTAAATCCATGAGAGCATAAAATAGTGAATTCTAATGATCGTCTCAATTAGACAGGGAGGAAAAAGACGCAGGAAGTTCTTTGTCAAAGTGAAAGGAAGGCGTTGAGGCTTGGCCAGTCTGGGAAGCCACCCCGGGGCCCCGGGGAAGCGGCCAGGTTTTCTATTATCGGGGTTCGTCTGAGAAGGGGCTTGGGCTGGCACATCCCTTGGGGACACGTGGGTTGGAACTGGCAGATAGGCAAAGGTCACGTTTGAATAAGATAGCCTGGAGTTTGGTGATTAGGGGCCTCGTAGGCAGCCAAGCTCCCCAATCAGCAGGCGCCACGAGACCCGTCAGTGGTAAGAGGTGAAGCAGCCACTTGCTCAGGTTCAAGGTCGGATGGGAGATGTTGACGGATTTCCACCACCAGCCTGGGATGTCGAAGGACTCCAGGATCTGGAGGAGACACGAGAACTGTCACGCTTTAGAGCAAACCAAGAATCGCCAGCCGTTAGGCGTTCTGGACCTCTCAAAGCTGCAAAATCCCGTTCCGTCCTCTATTGCAGTGGCCAGGCCAGGTCCTTCATTCACACTAGCTACAGACACCGCCCCCGGTACTCCTCCTAAGCAGGTGGTTGAGAGAACTCTTACTATCACGTGGGGTGATACAAGCCGGTCATCATCTACCTAGATAGAGGCGTCAGGCCTGGATGGTTGTACGGTTCGAACTGCGGACTCCGGGGACTTTGTAAAGCGCCAGATGTTATTAGGCCAGCGTTCACCCCCTCCCCCACTTAGATTCCTATGTAAAGAATTGTGAAGGAAGGAAAGACAGTTTTCTCACATTCACGTTTTCCTTCCTGAAATAATCAGGAAATGATAAGCACCTAGCCACGCCCTTTATATATACACTGAGTTTCAGCCGTGAACCACGCTCTGGCATACACGGAATTATCTGCCGGAATTATCTAAGATGTCCTGGGAGCAGATTACATCTCCCGGAGAGGTGTGTGTAACTTAAAAGTCATTGATTCTGTATTTTAGGTTTCTAGAAGAAATTGAGCATAGAATACAGACAGATCGCAGGACACCCCAGACCCTGCCACACACACAGTTTCCTGCATTATTAATGTCTGATGTTAGTTCAGAATTAATTTGTTATAACTGATTGGTTATTTTATTTGTTTGTGTGGGGTTTTTTTTTGCCAGTTCTGTGACTTGAACTCAGGGCTGAGCTTCTTTTGTTCAAGGCTATAGCACTCTATCACTTGAGCCACAGCGCCACTTGCGGCTTTTCCTGCTTATGTGGTGCTGAGGAATCGAACCCAGGGCTTCATGCATGCTAGGTAAACACTCTACCACTAACCCACCTTCCCAGCCCCGATTGGTTATGACAACTAATGACTAATAAGTGAGACACTATTGTTAAACTAGTTTGTTGTTTACGTGGGTGTATCCAGATCAATTCTTCCCCTCATTTCATTTTCTCTTCTCAACATTGAGAACTTGTTTACTTAACTGCTTAAAATTCTAGCACACATATTTAGCAGTACCAGAATTTTTAACCTTGTACTTCTATGGAAAGAGACTTTACCAACTAACGTGCAGTTCTATTTCCCCTTTGTCTTATGGATACCAGGAGATAGATAGATTGGTGATGGAGAGATAGACAGAGAGAAACATAGGTGATAGATATATAGATAGATGCTATATAGGACAGATAGACAGGCAGATAATTAATTGATAGGCAAATGATTGGACAGATAGATGATAGATAAATAGATAGACAAATAGATTGATATAGTAATAGGTACATTGGGAGATAGATAATAGGTAGGTAGACAGACAAACAGAAGGATATTGGATATAGATGTACATTATCAATACAGATATCTTTCTGTCTCTTTAGTTTTTTGCTGAAGTAGCAAAGTAGAAATGTTCTTTGTCTTCTATAAAGTTTGTCTCATGAGAGATCAACCAACTCATAGCCTGTCCAACTCCTCACTTGGTATTTTCTTTAAATGATATATTCTACACAACTCAGGACTTTCCGGGTGGTGAAGACCTGGTCAGCAACTTAAATAAAACAATCCGGTTAGCAATATTAGCGTTCCAAACCCAGCCGAGAAATGGCAACATGGATGGAGCATGGATATGACCAAAACATCTCAGGAGAGAGGCTAGGTGGGGTAGTATGGATGGAGCTTCTAACAAAGATGAAGGCAACAATAAGGGAAACACTAGCATTCAAACGCACAGAGTTGATTTAAAACACACAACGTGCCAACAATTCCAGCCTAGCAGCTCCTAGAAAGGCCGTTTCCAGGTGATCCGGAGGCTCTGGAGATCTGGCCCACACTGGAAGCTCTGGTCCAGGGTTTATAAAGTCAGTGGCTTAAAAAAAACAAAGGCAGAAGGTCAGATGAGCCCTCTGTGCTATGACAGGTAATATCATTGCCTGGGGGAAGACGCCTCAAACGAAATTTTAGGTATCTAAATGAAATTAAACTTGGGCCTAGGAGCGGCCTTCATTTTGTTGTGTTTCATGATCACAAAATAAGACAACCTGGAAAAGGAAGTTCTTACCTGTAATGGTGATCATAAATAAGGTAGCACACAGGAAGAAACTAACATTCACTTGTAAGTAAATTTGGGGGTTTTTGTTGTTTTTTTTTACACACACCAAATATCTAGAACTCTATATTGGAAACTTCAGGCAAACATGTTCTCACCAGCTTTGTTGCTCATGGTTTTATTTGGACTAACTCTTTAATAAGATTCTTATTTTAGTACTGAATGAGTTCTGAATCAAGCCTTCATTTCTGTGATTCAAACTTAATTATTCTACCTGCTGGCTTCCCCAAATAAAAACGCTTCTGCCTCCTGCAGGAATACCTTGGCAAAAATGGAAAAAGGCAGATGACTGACAAGAAGCACACAAATATACCTGGAGCGTGCTCAGTAACAGGAACATTTTGTAAAGAGCTTTTTTTTTTTTTTTTCCATTAAAAAAAAAAGAGGCGTGTTCCATGAAAGACTGAAATACTGAGACGAAAAATGTTGTTTTCAAGAAGAAACTAGGTAAAGATTGAGAAAATCTAACCCTCCCAGAGCAAATCTAGAAATGTGACCTACACCTGTGACATTTTTACTGTGGCGTGAAGTCTGCGGAGTTATTATTACCATAACAATATAGAACATGGTAAGGGTATTTTAATCAAAGACGATGATTAGAATGACTCAAATCTGAGCTTTGCCTCGCGCCGTGTATTAAAATAGTTCTCGCCCATACACCAATTATGCCTGTCAGAGTAAATGGGAAATAATTCGTTTCGGAAGTAACCACGTTCTTAATGCTCTCTACCCGCTGACTCAGAGCGGATGAATACTTTTCAAAACGGCTGTGATTTGCCCTCATCCTGGCCCACAGGCATTCTTGGACTATGGCTCAACAACTCATTAGTTTGAGCCAGTTAACAACCCTCTCCTTCAAGGCTGTGAGGTGCTCATCTCTCATGATACCACCCAATGCAGCCATTGAAACAAATGAGAGATGTCTCTGACTTCAACTTTACCTGCATTGGTTAAAATGTTGCCCAAAGCTGGGCTCCAGTGGCTCATGCCTGTCATCCTAGCCACTCAGGAGGCTGAGATCTGAAGATGGTGGTTCAAAGCCCACCTGGGCAGGAAAGTCCTTGTGAGACTCTTATCTCCAATGATCCACTCAAAAACCAGAAGTGGTGCTGTGGCTCAAGTGGTAGAGCGCTTGCCTTGAGCAGAGAGAGTTCAGGGACAGAGCCTAGGACCTGAGTTCAAGCCCCACATCTGTCAGAAATATATATAGATATAGATAGATATCTATAGATATATCCCAGAAATTTAGATAAAAAATTGAAAGACCCCCTATTGAGAATGTGTGCTTTCCTACTCAACCCTTTTAAAACAGCTGCTTCCAATGAAAGATCATCTCTAAGGGAATAGGATTTGGTTTTGTTTTACATTGAATCCAAATGCCTAAAACTGTTCCCAGACCAATGTAAATATTCAATCTTTTTATAAATGAGTAAATGAACATTTGACACATTAGAATAGAATAGCAAAAAGAAGGTGGTTCTTTTTTAAAGGGAATTCCCAGGTGAAAGGAAAACACATATAAACAAATAGAAATAAAGTAGCAGGTGGTGAATTACTTAACATGCAGGTATAAGAACAAATATGAGAGGAGGAGAGACTAAACTTTGTATCAAGTTGGGAGTTAGAGTTAAGGCAGAACAAACTTCCCCAGGGAGGAGGGCAAATAAGTCTTAAAACAATTGTCTAGGCAACTCCAAGAAACCAAAGGAAGGTTCCAGAAGAAGGCCATGGTGTGTGTAAGGATATGAATTTCTGTAGGAGCATTTTCTAGTTATGACGGGAACGCTTGTTTGTGTCATCCGTAAGCGTCTAGAATACATAAATGACAACCAGAGAGACGCTCCGCTGACATGAAAATCAGGAAGTGGAGTAACTAGAATGGCGTTGGCAAAACCAAGTGGCGGAGAAGCCAAGTGAAGTAATGGTTGTAGGTTGCACAGGGGTTACTAGCATATGAGCTCGGCCCTTTTTTTCTCTAGGAAGGTAACCTTACACAGGAATGTTATAAATTGTTAGCCGGCTCCCTGAGAAATCTACCTATACATTCCTTCATTAGACTGTTATACCCAAGAAATCAAGTTAGGACCCAAAGACTTATTTAGTGACCTATGTAATGAATGTTCCCTCTTGCCTTTATCTGCTTCCTTCCTTCTTTCCTTCCTTCCTTCCTTCCTTCCTTCCTTCCTTCCTTCCTTCCTTCCTTCCTTCCTTCCTTCCTTCCTTCC
>NW_012267340.1:2460713-2494092 GCF_000151885.1 Dipodomys ordii
GGGGAGGGGGGTTGGGAGGGGGAGGGGGGAAGGAGTGGTACATGCGCAGATGACCGTAACAGGTCTGTCTACGTGCGTGGCAACACTTACAGAGGGAAAATGGGGCTCAGCCATGACCTGAGCAGAAGATGGAGGTGATCTTACCCAGGAAAGCCTCCAGTAAAGGTTGGTCCTTGCCTGGAAGCAGAGGTGTATTTCATCTCTGGAGACTGTGTTGTGTACAGCAGGATGCTGTTGTCCCCTTGTGAGAAGAAAAGACGCAGAAATGTAGCCAGCGTAAGTGAAGGGCGTTTGTCATTGGTGGTCTTAAAGTCACACCGACTTCTCAGAGAGGATAATCGAGGCGTGGCGGGCAGACCTGCATAGGAGGCTTTACCTTCTGTCTTGCCCATCCGTCCACCCACCCATCCATCCACCCACCTGTCCATCCATCCATCCATCCATCCACCCATCCATCCACCCATCCATCCATCCATCATTCATCCATCCATCCCTCCATCCACCCACCCATCCATCCATCCATCCACCCTTCCATCCACCCACCCGTCCATCCATCCATCCCTCCATCCACCCACCCATCCATCCATCCATCCATCCATCCATCCATCCATCCACCCATCCATCCACCCACCCATCCATCCATCCATCCATCCACCCATCCATCCATCCATCCATCCATCCACCCACCCATCCATCCATCCATCCATCCCTCCATCCACCCACCCACCCATCCATCCATCCACCCATCCATCCACCCATCCCTCCATCCATCATTCATCATGCCTAGAATGTGCATTCTTAACAGCACATGGGGGTTCTGAAGATAAACCAGAAACAGCCCCTTGGTTCGTTGGCAGCCCCTGAAGAGCCATGTTAGCAGAGGATACTATGATATGATCCATCCAAGGAATGTTCAAAACACCTTTTCCAGCTCAGCCTTCGACCTCTCTCCCTCCCGTCCACATCCCCCTTCCTACCCCACTCTCTGTCTAGAATACAGCAGGGTCTTCCTCGCGACCCCAGCAACCTCAGCATCATCTAAAAGTAACCCAGACTCCATAACCCCCTTCCCCACTTGAGATTCTCTCCTGCGTGCTCTCTCTCTTGGGCTTCAGTTCAAATCTGGATGGGCAAAGGCCCTGGAACAGTCCTTTTGCTTGGAGACCTCTTCATTCCTGCAGCTCTCCTCTCTCTGTGGAAAGATCCAGAACTGGCCCTGATTTCTTCCTTCTTGTCCTTCACATTTGAGCCCAGTGAGGCTCTACCGCACCCACCTTCCACTCTCTCCCGCTCTGAATGGCTGTTGTCTGCCATCTTTCCACAGGTCTGCTCTCTGTCTGTCCATCCTCTCCCCTGGCCTGTAAACAAGAAGCCAGTGCTTTGTGCCCTGGGCTTATACTCAACCCCGGGTGACTAACCCAGAATCTCCGCTGTCCTTAGAAACACGGGGCTCTTCTGCCCGTGGGGTGATAGCATTTCCATCTACTCACAGTGCCGGCTTAGGGGCAGGCCGTGGAGAACAGGTCAAATGTTGAGGGAGACACGATTCGGCACGCACGGTACCCGCAAGGACTGCCGGACAGAGCCTGGCACATACAGAGGCAGCCGCCACGTTGAAGACATTAACATTAGCCATGGACGGAGACAAATAACCCAGCGGCATCAGATTCATTAGAGACAAATAGATATAATTGCCCAAAGACAGATGGGTCGTTGTCCAAAACGCGTTTCTCCGTCTATAAAGAGGGAAGAGTCATTGAAACGATGTTTATTTGTTTTCTCTCTCAGCTGTCTGTTTTCCCCCTTTACCATCCAAATGGGAAGCCAAAAATCTGCCTTGTTAGAGGAGATGAGCCCTGCCAGCCATAAAAAATTTGGCAGGATAGAGGAAAAAAGTCTTTTGGTGAAGAGGGTATAATTCACTAAAGAGAAATCTAACAAGAGCGAGGAAAGTAAGTGTACGCCCACAGAAAGGGCCAGGAGCTTTGGTCTTCATGGGCTGACAGATACGGTTGGGGATATGTGCAGATCTTTACTGTTCACTCTGAACAGCAACTCATGTCTGGTTTGTAAAAGATAACCATGATTCACTCCATTGATGCCCCGAGTAGCATCCTTAGAGGGAGTGTTTGATAAAACGTCCTTTGTTTACTATTCATATTTGGAAACACAGTCCATGTTTAAACTACTGGTGTGAAAAGAAAAAAATAAAAACGTTGAGGGCTGGGAAGGTGGCTCAGTGGTAGAGTGCTCGCCTCACATGCATGAAGCCTTGGGTTCGATTCCTCAGTACCACAGATACAGAAGTGTATGTGGTTCAAGTGGTAGAGTGCTAGGCCTTGAGCAAAAGAAGCTCAGGGACAGGGCCCAGGCCCTGAGTTCAAGCCCCAGGACTGGCAGAAAAAGAAAAAAAAAAAGAAAAGTTTTCAACTGCAGTCTCCTCAGACTGCAAGGAACTTCTTTTTATCAGTCAACAATATTTATTGAATACCTTCTGTGTGTCAGACGGTGTTAATTAAAGTTTGTTCCCTCTTGTCTCGCAGAAATGCGAGTCTCTTTATCATTGTGTGTTGTGTAATTAGGGAGGTGACGCCTTTTCTTCATATTTTAGGGGGAAAAAAAGCTTCTAAATTGCACGTGACTTTCTGTGGAGGCTGGGCATCTCACGTTTAAAATCTTCCACAACCCACTCAGCTCTCCAGCAATTATTTTAAAAAGTGGATTCCATCTCAGAAACCCTGGCGAGAGACCTTTCCGCTTCGTGGCCAGATAGTTCTCGTGAGGAGCGTGGACATCCTGAGGAGCAACCCCGTAGCCTGTGACACACTGAAGTGTGTAAGGTGTGTGTTAGGCCAGGACTAAGCAGGGTACCACCTGGGTTCTTATACAAAGGGCTCCCAGACTCTCTGCTTCACTCCTAAAGGGTGACTTGTAAAGTCCCTCTGGCATCCACCCTTTGGTTTTTTTTGGGGGGGTCCTGAGCGAGGAGGCCCTGCAACCCACACCTGTAACGGCTCCGTGGCAGAAGGTACACGTCTGCCCGCGCTCAGCAAATGCACTGCCCTGCATGTTAATTCTTCTTCATGCCTCGCGCGCTAGTGCCTCTGCGTGAGAGGCGATCACCGGAGCGTCCCGTCAGCCCCAGCGACGCCATTCGCCGTCATTCGAAGGATCCACCTTTTGACTCAGTTTCCCAATGAATGCTCATCCACGTTTTCCTGGTCTTCCCTGCCGGCCGGTCACCTTGTCCCACGGTAGCTTCCCACGAAGCTACAGCCCGTGTGCATAGAGCACGCACATGCACACACACACGCACACACACACACACGCACGCACACACGCAGCGTCGCACGCTCCAGTCATCTGGGAATCTTACACTCCCAGGTGGGACGTGAACCCCTGGCCAGGGAACCCTGCTAAAGAGGGGAGGTCTTGGGGGGCTCTGTGGAGCTGGGTGGTGAGCCCACGCAGAACTTTCCGGTTCTTCATGTTAGAGAAGGCGCTCAGGTTAGAAATCCCGGCACACTCACCGGCCAGGCCTCTTCCGAGCTGAGTCCGGTGTAGAATCCGTGCTCCGAGAGTGCCGGAAAGATGTCCAGGGGAACGAAGCATCTGGGCGTGGTGCCCGGTGTCCGCCATCCCCGCCACGCAGGAGGTCGAGCTTGGGAAGATCGTAGTTCAAGGCCAGCTAGGACCAAAAGCCTGACCAGATACTGTGGCCGCCAGTAGCTGGGGCCTGGCGTTTACGTGCCTGTCACCCCCAACACCGCTAGGAATGTTGTTAGGAGGAGGACAACGCAGCCCGGCCGGGGGGGGAGGAGTGAGCCCCAAGTTCAGTAACCAGAAGGAAAAGGGCTAGAGGCGCGACTCACGCGGCAGAGCACCTGCCCGACAGGCATGAAGCCTCCTGTTCAAGCTCCACGACTTCCCCCAGCTCCCAACTATCCAAATTATAGAAAAAAGAAAGCGATCCACCTGCGAGTCCCACCTTCTCGCGAGAAAATGTGGCATCCTGCAGCTCTGACGCCATCCCCCGGGGCAGATCGCCAGAGGGGCACACCGCAGGCGGAGAGCAGCCGCCATCACCCTTTGGACTCAACTCTGAGTCGGGGGAAAGCGCTGTCAAGACCTTGCTGCTCAGCAACGTCATTATTGTCTGTCTGTTTTGTGGTGGTTTGTTGTCGGGTCCTGCCCGTTGGTTTGTGGATGTCTAAAAGCGATCTTCTCCCAC
Source organism: Dipodomys ordii (assembly GCF_000151885.1). Lineage (NCBI taxonomy): Eukaryota > Metazoa > Chordata > Mammalia > Rodentia > Heteromyidae > Dipodomys > Dipodomys ordii. The sequence goes on from NW_012267340.1 coordinate 2,464,945, forward strand.
CCGTCCCATACCCAGAGAGACATATTATCTTTATCACCTAAGCAGGGCAGATCAGGAGCCCAGGGCAGATGGATGTGCTATGGGTTGATTTATCTGTGGGGCAGCCGGACTAAATCAGCCTGCTGGGTGAGTAGAGGGGAGGGGAGAGTTCGCTCTCACGGCCATAGGGAGGACCAAGTGGGGGATTCGAACTTGAAAGTGGTTCAGGAAGACGGGAAGCATCGGCCGTCGCTGAGACTGGGGATGTGGGGCGAGAATTACCCAGGAACCTCATGTTTGAAGAGGAAAAGGAGAGCTGGGGACCACAGAGCCCTGTTTGTGTGCCGCGAATATTAAAAGTGGCAATTATCAGAAATAATTGAGCCTTCGGAATGGAGAACGGATAAATAAATAGAAACCGGTCTTGGGAAAGAAAAAAAAATACAGCTCCGAGGCTAATTAGTGGCCGCCAAAGACACAATGGGCTGCAAATGAAAGGGAAATGAGGGGAGAATTAGAGACGGAGAACACGTCACCGGACACGAGGACAGAGGAAGAAGAAGAAAAAAGCAGAAAAACGTCCTTCCTTTTAGAGGCCAGAAAACTTTTGATTAAGTGGTTGGGGAAAACAGCGGGAGGCATACTGAATCCTACAGAGGGTGTGTGTGTGTGTGTGTGTGTGTGTGTGTGTAGAGGGTGTGTGTGTGTGTGTGTAGAGGGTGTGTGTATGTGTGTGTGGTGTGTGTGTGTGTGTGTGTGTGTGTGTGTGTGTGTATGTGTGTGTGTGTGTGTGTGTGTGTGTGTGGTATTCTAGAAACCCTGGGCTTGGGCACAGAGCTCTTCCCGAAGGGGCCTAGCCATTTTTATCTGTCATGACCCCTCCATTCAACCTGCAGGTAGATCTGCTTCGACGTGACAAATCACAGGTTACCATTCTCATAATCCCATCTGTCAACATCCACTGTAAATACGTAGCCCGTGAGACTTCTTCCTTTAATTTGCTATAAAAATAAACACTCTGGCTTTCAGAATATTTCTTCTAAGCCATCTTTTTTCTTCTTTTTGTCGGTCATGGGGCTTAAACTCTGGGCCCGGGTGCTGTCCCTCAGCTCTTCAGCTCCAGGCGAGCGCTCTACCACTTGAGCCACAGCACACTTCTGGCTTTTTTCTTATGTGGTGCTGAGGAATCGAACCCAGGGTCTCATGCATGCAAGGCGAGCACTCTACCACTGAGCCAGCTTCCCAGCCCTTCCCAAGCTTTCTCTTAAGGACTGTTTCCATTGTAGATGCTGGTCAGATTGCTAAGATGTAAAGGCATACCTTGTTAATAATAATAATCAGTAAAGAACCTTTCCCGGGGTTGTTCCACATCTAGAGTCTGAGTTCTCCTGATCCAGGGCGCCCCTTGCTAAGATCCTCTATGGCTGTCCATCCTTCTCTCCTCCCTCTTCCCCGGGCGCCATCTTGAACAACCGCCCGCCCACTTCTCCCTCCTTAATTCTGTGCCCCCTGTGCTGGCTGGAGAGGTTCTGAAGTCCTGGCTTCTTACCGGAAGGAAGCTGGGGAGGGGGCGAAGGAGAGGGGGGCCTGCCCCCCTCCACAGCCCCCAGAGGAAGAAGGCCTCATTCTAGAGAAGAGGAGGGGGTGATGGCCAGCTCCCATGTCCACTCTTCCTCCAGAGGTCCTCCATCTACGCCGACACCTGTGAAAGCCCCACCTCCTTCTAAATGGCTGGGACGTGCTTCTTTAGACCAATGGCAGGGGGGAAACAGGAGAGAAAAAAAAAGATGGAGACATGGACGTTCCCGGGAGAATCCTCCGTGTCTGCCCACAGGAGGAGCTCCTGACTCGGTTCCTTGGTATCGCTCCCTCCCACACCCCGTGAGAACCCAGCGCGGGTGGCGGGAAGAAGAAGAAAACACTCCTAGCAGAGACATTTAAAGGGTATAGACGCGGCTGGATACCAGACCTGGTGGTCCGGGCCTCACACTGGTCACTGAGATAAGGCTCGAGGGAAATACGAAGGCCTGAACCAGCCACAGGCTGAAGACGTACAAGGCTCACTTGGTCTTCCTCGTACCTACAAAGACAGATTTTATCCACCCAGCCTCTCTCCCTTCCTAAACGGAGCCTAGAAAAGATGTGGGCTCTAGGGACCATTCAGCACTCAGCCTGTTTCTTCCTGGAAAACTACCTGAATTGTATAGGGAGAGGGGTGTGTGCGTGTGTGTGTGTGTGTGTGTGTGTGTGTGTGTGTGTGTTCAAATTATTTGTCATGTCGATAGCTTTATGGAACTCTTGGAATAGTTTCTCACAGTTCAGGAAATAACCTGTTTGTTCATCTATCATGTAACCAGCCAGCCATCTGTTCACCTCTTCACACACGTGTCTTCATCTCCTACAATCTCTAGGTTTATTCTATATTATATTGCATCTCATGCAATGTATGATATATCTATTATAATCTTTCTCTCCATATGTAACGTGATATATATCACATATTATACTTGAAAGTATTTTAACTTGTATATAAGTTATATAAGTATACTTATAGTTAACTCATATATCTAAGATATAGCTAAACCAACTTAGATATATAAATTATCCATATATAAGTTATATAGGTTGTATATATATTATATATAAGTTAACTATACATAGTTAACAATATATAAGTTAAGTATAATATATATGGTTATATCAGTTGTATATTACATATGTTATATATAAGATATATTAGTTATACATGTATATAAGTTATAAATATTAGTTATACAGGTATATATTAGTTATACACGAATATATAAAAGTTATATATACATGTATAACTAATATATATATAACTATGTAACATGTTCCATATAAGTTATACATAATACTTATACTTAACATCTCTCTCTATATATTATACTTAACCAGAACCTTACAAATATAGTTAGGCTTGTCTAGAACATTCAGTCAGTCAGCTATTTGGGTTAAGGCTCGCAGTCAGGGATGAGATAAAGTAGGTTCCATTATTTAACTGAAGAATTATTAAGCATCCATTTCCCAGGCGGAAGCTAGTGGGTCGATCTTCATCTAGAAGAACCTCTGGCTTCTCTGGTTGGAACCTGACCTGTGTACACAAATCTACAAAAGGTCCCAGCATGAGCGAAGGCTGAGGGCCGGGCTGTGGTCTGGGGCCTCATGTGCCCCAAGCCCTTCCCGTGTTAACGGCTTGGTCTGCAGAGCAGCACTGCCTCCTGGAAATTATAGACAGACTCCTCACTCAGAGAATATTCCAGAATGGAAGACAGTTGGTTTTCCTCCTGTGGGGCTCGATCCTGGTGGGGAGCCGGACACTGGAAGCCTGTAGGAGGCTCCGTGAATTGCTCCAGGGACAGAATCTGCCCTGAGGTGGCAGATGGGAAGCGACCCGGAGGGTGTGGGGACCCAAGCGTCTCTCTGGGAGAAGTAAGAGGGCGTAGGCCAGCGACGGCATGGTGGAGTCTCGGGGGGATATGACGCCAGGAAAACACGTTCCCTCGACTCTCTCCTCAAATCTCGTGTGTGTGAGAGGAAGAGCGCAATGTAAGTCACCGGCGCGTGAGCTGGGCGGGCGCGTTTGCACATCCGGAGACTGTGCTGGGGGGGGGGGGGCGTGGAGAAGGGGCTGTGTCCGCCTTGCGTTCCTTCTGAATGCTGCTTCTTTTGGTCTTCCTGGGTTCAAACCCAAGGCTCCTAAACTTGCCAGTTCCTAAGAAATGACTTAGGTGAGCTTTGTTATTTTCTTCCCTTTTTTCTTTCTTTTTTTCTTAAAGCATCTTCCTTTCGATTGTTCTTCTCCATCCCGTTTCACCTCGTTGCTTTCCATCTCCGTGTGGCTCGAAATGTGAATCCCAGCCTGTGTCCGATTCATTCTGCCGCCGCCGTCACCATCATCGCGCACCACCAGCAGCTTGGATTCTGCCACAGAAAAAAACCACATTCTTCACAGACTCACTCCCAGGAACTCAGAGCTGTGACGATTACCGAAAAGACTTGACTGGCCACAGAACACTTCCAATAAGTGGAGAGAGAGAGGGCGTCTCGGTTCAAACTCATCGATCAGAATTCCCCAACACAACAGGCAAGCACGGCTTTGGCCGGCGATGCGAAGGCTGAAGATGGATCGCAGGGCTGGGCCGACGGTGGCGTGCCGGGAAGGCCACCGGTGGCCTGAAGGCAGCTGCCTCCGTTCTCCTCGGATGGATGGTCGCCCTCCGAGGCCACCAGCCCAACCCTGCCAAGACCTTCTCCTTAACTTTTTATCCAAGAGAAGCTCACAGTCTGAATGTCTACCCTACACCGTCTTATGATGAACCACGAATCCTAACGATGTAAAACAAAATCCTCAAGGCCCCTGGACCAGGTGAAGAGAAAGAAAGAGAGAGAGAAAGAAAGAGAGAGAGAGAGGGAGGGAGGGAGGGAGGGAGGGAGGGAAGGAAAGGAAGAGATGCCCAGATCATCAGGAAGTGAATGGCGAGCTTCTAGGTAGCTCTGGACCTTGTTCGTTAAGTGTGCTCTGGTGACCAGCCAGCCTTGTTGCCACCTGGGACTGCGTGAGGATTCAAGAACCTTCAGGCTCTACCCTCTGTCTGCTCCTTAAGAAGACCCAGAGAGGTCACCGGCCCACGCATGAGTTCGAGAAGCCCCTTGATCAAATCTAACACAGGGAGCAGAAGTTGTCTGTCCATGGAACTCCTGCCTGTCAGGATCTGGGGGAAACAGATCAGAATGGAAGGGGGGAGGGGAGGGTGAAAAGACGTGGTCATTTAAAGTATTTTGACATGCAAGACCCACAGAAAGTCATCTAAGGATTGTGAACAGACACGGATGCACGGAGTCCATTTTTAGCATCCAAAGAAGTATCTAGAGGAGAGACAGGGAATCCAATCAGCCTTCTGACGTGTAGAGCAGATCACTGTCAGAAATAATTCCGTAGATGGGTTAATACCGGTCCCTTGGAGATCTAGCCCTCATCTGACCAGTTACTATTATGTCAGGGGCATCTCAGAATTACACGTACCCTCTTCAACAGGTATTTGGCTTTCTGGGGTCGTGGGGAAAGGAGTTGGAGTCGTGTTCTTAGAGATGAGGAGATATCCGGGAATCATTTGCAAGAGTACACGTGGTGTTGTACTGTTGTTATCAGAAGCGCTTCTGCTTTTGATTAGTGGGCAGAGGTAGTGTCTCTAAGGGAAGGCTGTACCCTGGAAAGTGAATCAAACCATCCTAAGAGAAGCTCACCCCGCAACCTCAAAGGAAGCTCGAGTGACAGTATTACACACCTCGCACGCAAAACAGGTCACTCAGAGCTCTCCACTCTAGATGTAAGGGGTCCCAAACATCTATTGACATGGTTGAAAAAGAAGACTCACTCAAGGAATTGGCAGTTGATTTATATCCTTCGCAAGATTGATTGTTCTTTCTGTCTTGTCACTAATCATGTGGATGTATTTTGAGGCCATCAATCAACCGGTAAAGAGCATACACGTCTTCATTTGAGCTAAATATGTTTACATGATTCATGAGCTTGCTCTCCTGGAAAGAAATCCAGAGTTGTAGTTTCATGCTGTTCACATTCTATTACAAACAGCAGTTGGCACTCGGGTTCCAAAATGGGGTAGCTGGAGAAGATAAATGCGTGCTAGAGAATTGAAAAGAGACTCTACACAGTTCCTGTACGTGATAGATTAGGCAAATTATATGAAAATCACAAGTCTTATTCCCTTTGTAGAAGTGTCAGGCAGCAGGAATCTGTAGAAATTGCCGGCTCAAGCAAACAACTCTAGGAGAAAACCAGAATTTCAGCCCCAGTTCTGCTCTGTGCCAGGTTTCAGGGTGACTTGAGCAGTCACCCGGCTAGGTCTTGATGTCTATGGCGTCAGAAAAAGGGGATTCAGGGCTGAATAGTTCCTCCGTTGATTTTTCCGCCCAACTCCTGACCTACGTGACTGATTCTGAACACTATTTGAATTTCACATTTCACTGAGGAAAAACAAAAAAGGTTGAGTACACAGGCGAAGGCCACTGCTCAAATGGTAGAACGCTTGCCCGGCAAACACAAAGCTGACAGTTGCAATCCCGGTCACCCCGGGAGGAATTCCACAGTCCAGCCCGTGGGTGTGGCTGAGCCGCTGAGACCCTGCAGAAGAGGGTCGATGCGGGGAGAATAATACTTCTGAACGCGTGACTGCCGTGGCTTGGAAGTGCTCTGTCCCTTGGGCCACACCTCCAGCCCTTTCGGTTTTTAGTTGGTGCTTCAGAAGAGGACCCAAACCCCTCTCCCACTCCCCCGAGCAGCTCGAATCGCAGGCTTGCCGCCAACCTGTGTTTTTCAAGATGACAGGACCGTCATTTCCTGTTTCTGTCTCCGGGCATCTCCATACCCTCAGAAAGGGTTGACGTATTGCTTATTACGTGTCATGTTCTAGGTACATATCCGTGCATATATAGTTGCATGTATGTATATGTGTGTTTGTGAATCATAGACGCGCAACACATATATATGCAAATCTATATATGCGTGCAGAATTTCTTAGTTGATATAATTCAGCCCAGGACAAAGCAACGTACTCTATTATTCTATTAGCCAGCATGTATGTCTTCAACAAACATGGACGCTCCCTGCTGGAGTTTTCCAGTCCTGAGGTATCCCTCTCAGTGGGACCCCACAGGGAGCGTTAGCGGGCCCCTCTTCCCCAGTCTGGAAGGGGGGCTCTCAGCCTAGGTTGCACAGAGACCCACAGAGTTGGGTCATGGAAGGTCACAGGGGGGGGTCTTTTCAACTTGACCGGTTAGTGGGTCACGTGGTCTGCCTTCCAAATCACACTCGCAGTGGTGACATCTTGGCTGGTGTAAAGCACCGTCCTCAAAGTGTTCCAGCAAGGCCCTACGCAGGAACTTGGAGCCCCAGGCCCCACGCCCGACTCCCCCATCACCGGATCCCCCTCCCCGCCTTGTCTCCTGCGGCTCCGCGTACAACCCACATGCTCAGACCACTTGTGTGTGAGCATCCCGTGATCCTAGTGGTAACCAGTGGCTTATCGTTCAGAATAATGTCACCACCGTGGCAAGGTTGAGCTTAATGAGAATTCAGGCACACGGTAATTACTGGCTCCGCATTGTCAGTAACAATGAACAGCGGTCGATCGGTAATAATCATAACGACGACCCTGATGAGCCCGTATTGAACTGGGGTTCGTATTGGTCTTTTTTGTGTTCTTCGCTTCATTCTTCTTTTCATGGTTCCTGGCATTATTACCTCAGGAAAGCAACTGTAATTATTGTTACGTGAGGTCTAGAAGTTGATTGGACCTGATGCCAAAGCAACTGGAAAGCATAAGAGAGTTGGGATCGGGTCCAGGTTTCCGTGTCCCTCTGCTCAGATTCCAACTGAGCTTCCGTCACGAGCTCTGTTTGGTGGGAGGCAAGTTAAATAACCTCTCTGACTTCTAACTTCTCACTTGTAAATGGGTAATTATAGCAGCTAACCAGAGGATCATGAGGTCTAAACCACCCCACGGATGTCTATTGTGTCTGTAAGAGAATTCGCTAATGTTCACGGTTGGTTTTTAATAATGGCTATTATTTTTAAAAAGAATTGGAAAAATTCAGCAAAGCAAGAAAGGAAAAAGTTCACGCTTCATTCCCTTTATATAACTGCTGGTAACAATAACAGTGAATTTTTGTCATTCCAGTTTTCCACTTAAATGAATGTCCAAGAATACTCGATTTTTAATCAACGTATTTTAATGCAAATATTACTCACTGAGTATGTTTTATAAAAATCTGAATATTATTCATCTTTTCAACAACTCTCTTTCCTTGTGGCCGGTATGGATCCTTGCATACAGTTTAAACAGTTGCTTATTAGCTCATGACAGAAATGTGCTGTTATTTGCCCTGAGCATATTATATAAGAAATACTCCGCATCTGAAGTAATCCGAATACACATCTTTCAGACTCTATTTGATTAATTGGTTGACATGAACCCACAGGAAACTATTTAATAAGCTCTAGGATATCTCCGAATGAGTACTTATAGGAGAAACTGCCTTCCAGGCCTCCATACAGACATTAATTTCACTGCAGCAAGAGCAGTGTTTCCTTGAAACTTTGACATCTATTTCCTTATCTTACTCAATTTGAGGGCTTCTCCACACACCGAACCTAAGCTTCAGTTCTGAGCCGCAGATCATTAAAGCTATTATTATCAGCAAAGGTAACTACTACACATAGAATTCAGAAATGCAGTCGTAGATCACAAAGGGTATGCTGATTCCCCGTCCTGGTAGTGCCCAACCTTTGACCTGTACTTCAGGCGAGAAAGGACCTTGTGACCTTGAGCTAATCCAAGAAGAGGCCGAAGGAGGCCCACTACTGAGGGGCAATTTCTGACTGCCCGAAATGTCCCAGTGGTGGTCAGATTGGCACATTCCAATTCAAGGCATGATACAATAACAGAGGTAATTTGGATTTCTGGTGATTTTTTATTATTATTTCCCATCCTGCTTAAAGTCATAGTCTATAAAGGCGAGGGTCATCCTTTGGTCAGCTAATGTATTTAAACATGTGACAGAGGGGGGGAAATTCAAAAATAAATGGCTATTGAACAGAGACGCAGGGTAACAACACGCTAGACCTGCCTTCTGACCAATTGTAGACAGTGTTACCCACTGTTTTGATCCTCGCTAGCAGAATTAGTCAATCTTCTGATTGACTACTGTTCCTACTGTTTATTATTTCGGTTAATCCTTGATCAACTCTCTATTGTTACCCCCTCAGCCTTATTTTTAAAAAATGGAGGCTAACACTCTAAAGTCATATAGCAAATATCTCCCCACGGGGAAGCTCTTTCTCTTAACCGAATTTGAAATACATGCATTATTGATGGAATTTTAATTTATGATATCTGGCACTTCGCCAGGCTCCAAAACTCTCAGATCTAACTCTAAAGTGCGTGACAGTATTTCAGCCTCCACGTACTGGCTTGATGGCTGGTGGTTTCCAGAGCCTGTCCCAGGCTGTGGGTGTGGACAGAGGCTCGGTGGACAGAGGCCTGTATTTTCTCCGCTACCACTTTAGCAAACCTCAATCTGTTCATTGAATACAATTCAAGAGTGCTGCCGCGGCAAATGAGAAAACCCAAATAGACGATCGCCTTCCATGGCGTTGGACTGCGAAGGTTATAAAACCTTTACAGGCTCCACGAGGAGAAAGGTTTCCCTGCAGCATCAAAACAAGATGGCAGCTGGGTGTTCGTTCCCGGGGCTGGCTGGGGGCAGAGGCTCGGTGGAGACCCCTCGGCTGTGAGGTGGCCAATGGACCCACCACACCTTGTGAATGGCTGAAAGCCTTCCCATTCCAGTAATGTACCTGAGACCCAGGCCCTTTGCAGACACCCCTGCCTCAGCAGACAAAACCAGAGAGACCCGCCGTCGTGAACTGAGACCTTGCAGGGCTAGTCGGGGACACGTTGGCTGCCAGTGGGCGGGGACACGTTGGAACGTTTGTGGCGACTGCCGGGTTTTACCTAGGATTCCACCTGATGTTTAACGCTCTCGTGTTCCTCTCTTACAGGCTGACCGTGTATGGCTTTGTGAAGGCAATGGAACATGCCGGCCAGTTGAAAAACGGAGACTTTCACTTCACCGACTGTTTGTTTTTTGGCTCACTGATGTCTGCTACCGACCCAGGTAACTGCCCAGAGAATCCACACTTCCTCTTCTGAAAGAATCAGACATGCGAACTGTGTTTTTCCAAGGCCGTCCTCAGAGTCTTCCGAATAATAATTCCTTATGTCTCGTCCTTTGAGGTTGGCACATCTGTGACTGACTTTCAAAGGAAAGAAATGCGAAGGGAATGGGTGAATATTCAAAAAGCTCTCGAAAAATGAGTCCAATAGCAGTGCTGGGAGAATCTAGGGGGGAAAACCTCTCCCACGGCTCTTGCGTGGGGTCTGCACCGTTTCTCCACTCAGCAGGTCCACTCTCAAAAATGATCTATCGGGTTAAATGGTTTAAAATATTTAAAAAGAAAAAGTTACCGTGGAATCCACAGTATAAATCCCCCCAATACTCACAATCGTGACTTAATAATATCAAAGATCAAGTCACCGTTCAAATATCCCCTATTCTCTGATCATCTGTAACTTATCAGATTGTACAAATTAGGATTCAAACCAAGGTGACACAGTACCGTCGGTCGCGAGGACTGGTAAAATGTCTATTCATTTTCCTCTCCATTTTCTATGCCGGTTGACTGTTTAAAAGGGAAGCATCGATTTGTCTTGTAGTTGACGTGAACCCGGTTCCCTGATGCACTCCGGTGGGCTTCATCTTTCTCGGAAGAGTTAGAGACTTACATAGCTTCAGTGGGGACTCTTGGGGGGGGTCAAGGTGGCTTGAGAGGTGATAGATACTGTGAGGTTTCAAGCACGTGACGTGGGAAGACAAATTGTCGCTAGAGAGCCAGCTGTCAGCCTGATTCATCCACACACTCTGGGGGAAGGAAATGGCTTTATTACAGGTCTCAATGGGAGAGAAGGCTCGCTCTGGGAAGCACGGGGTACCTCGGAGGGGGACTTAGGAGAGAACTTGGGTTTTCTTGGGGTGACAATGTGTGTGTGTGTGTGAACCTTTAAGGAACCGAAGCTTTTCTCTGGACCTGATGATGTCAGGAACGGAAGTCATTCCATTTTGGGGACGTTGGGTTTAGGCGAGGTTCATTACTTACCTTTAGGCCAGTCACGGAACCCACCCGGGGACCTTGTCTGGCGTTCTGTGAGTGGTTCGCATCCCACAGGAGAGCACGAGGCCCCGCAGACAGAGGTACCAGGCCAGCTCGCCTCACATGGTGAATTGTCAGAAATGCAGAGTCTCAGGCTCAACCCCCGCCTTCTACATTGACCCGCCAGCCTCACTGCTAGGCACACTGAAGTTTGGTTACTGTAAGCCCCACATTTTCGAGTTTCCCACCGCACCTGATAGCACAGCACCCTTTAAGCCACTATTTACTAGACATCACAGTGGTGATTGGTTATTGATTCTTTCATTTGCTGATCTTTAAGCTAATGCGTTGTTTCCCTCACACCTACCAACAAGACAGGGTCCAAAAATGTGTCTTTAGGGACGCAGGACGGTTTTAAGAGTCAATACGCTTCCGTCTATTGTGACTATTCTTTTTGATGATTAAAACGCTCCGTTTTCATTCCAAGTGAGCCTCTTCCCGTTTCCCCCAGCAGGACCCCGGTGGTCTTTCTTGTATTTGGGTCAAACTCCATGTTCCCGCCTTGTCTTGTGTTTCTTACAGCCTGTCATGAAATCAGCCTTTTCTCCAAGGAGCCTGGCTTCTTTTAAGACATTTATTCAGAAAGTACAATCGAGCACGGAGGGTTTTCATTGTGATGGATGGGTCACTGTTTGTAGACCTTTTGAACTAAGGAGAAATTATATCACAAATCCAACCTGCTATTTTTCAGGTCAAAGTTAGGATTGTAGAAATTTTAGAGGAGCTGGCTTGGATTTTCGTTTTCGTTTTTCTTTTTGCCTACTTTCCTTCATCCCATTTCATTAATAATTTTACTTGCTTAAAATACATATTCTCAAAATGGCCATGCCTATCTTATTACTGAAAATACAGTAACTGAACGTGGTTTAAGATCTCATTGTGGTTATTTTTCATCTTTAAATCTATTCCACTTGGAATGTGCGGTTAAAAACTGTTCTATTTTTAACATCACTTGAGATGATTCCTCTCTGTGGTTAAGACAAAAGTCAGTATACAATAAAGTTCATCTGATTATCATAGGGTTTTTTTGTTTTAAAATTAGATTAAATATGTATAGGATTCCAAAGTAAAAATTATAGGACAAAATGTGAGACTTCTCTGTCTCTTACACCTTAACTATTTTGGTTGGATTTTAAGATTACCGTTCCATTTTAAATTTAAGCGGAGGGGCAAAACACCCACAAACATAAACACACTCCCATGCAGGCTACTCTGCATGTGGTTCGTCCTCTTTTATTTGATGAATGGTATTCTGGAGATTAATCCCTGGCATTTTATCAAGCTCTGCCTCCTTCTGTCTGGTGGCTATTCGCAAAGTCCTCTATGAATGGACATCTGGAGTCTTTTTGTGTCTTTTTAAATCACAGAATTTTAGGATGTTGCCTGTGTGTCTTTGAGATGGATCTCTAGCAACAGATTAAACACCAAATGCATCTGTAATCTTCCCAGATGAGGTATTTCTCTCTAATACAAGTTTGCGCCGATTTGCATTTCTTCCAGAAGTGCCTGGCGTTTGCTGTTCTTCACCAAAAACGTTGGCTTTGTCTCCATGGGCTGGGTGAAGATTTACATCGCCCTGTGGTGCTTTGCTCGGTGCTTTTCTGGCTAGGAGGAAGGTTGAACAGTTGTCTATATGTGCAATGGATATACAATTTTTTCCCCCTGAAAACCTGTTCTTTATAAGATACCCTTTCCAAGTGGGGTCGCTGGTGTTTATGTTTTTCAATATAAAGTTGGCTCACAACCATAAAGAGGATTTGGGGAACTAAGTCCTGAGCTCCTCTAGATCGGCTGGCTTCTTGGAGGTAGAGGGCTGGCTTCTTGGAGGTAGAGGGTCAACATCTCACCTCTTCTGACCTCTTCTCAGGGCTTCATCTGGAAAAGGAAGCTTTGATCAGAGCTCCGACTGGCTCCCAGCTCTAATACGCCACGACTCTTACTATGAAAATGAGCTTTTGTTTTAAAGAAGGCAAAATCAACCCAAGCCTCAGCCCAACCCAACCCAACCCAAGCCCAGGATACCCCCTGGAGATACTAGGGTTCAAACCTCAGATGAGATCTTGCTGCAGGTATTCTTGTACAATTAAAAAAAAACAAAACCTGCTCACAAGCAGAAACATGAGCTTTCTTAGTTCGCTACAGATAAGTATTCTATGAAAGCCTGCCAAACCTACTCTCTGCTCGATTGGTATAATTTAACATCTTCAACAACCTTAAACACCTAGTTAATCCTACCCTGCAATTATTCATTTATTGTCTACATTCTTGTGACTCACTAATTTATGAACGAGAACCTGTGCTCTCCGAGCCTGTTATTTCTTGGCCTTCTTTAAATTAATTCTTTCCCATTTAACTAAATCTCAGCTAGGTGTTATGATCGATTCACATTTATCTTTCATGGATACATAGTTAGGATTTAATCCCCCCCCCAGCATATTTCAGGCTCTCTTCAGCCAGTTTTTCAGTATGGCTCCAGTTAAGAGGATTTGACTGTCATTTGATTGATTCTTATTTCCTCCTGCCTCCTGGGGCTGCTGGTAAAGGTCACCCACGGTAACAACAATGCGTGTGCTAGTCAAACAAAATGATGCGCCTCTTTTGTATGTACTGGGAATTGACCCCCGTCTCAAGCCTGCCAGACCAGCATCCCCACCCCCACCCTGTTTATGATCATTGCACTGGATTTTGGTTTTGAGATAGCTCTTCGCTGACTTTGCCCAGAACTTCTGATCCTCCCTGCCTCTACCTCCTTAGTATCCATGATTGTAGGCCCAGGCCACAACAGTTATTCCAAACAGTAGCTTCCCTTAGGAAAAGCAAACTCTCATCACATTCTAGCAAGGATTAAGTCATCACCCAGAAGATGCCAGAAATTCAGCCCTGGTATCGGCCAGGGCTGCCATGTCCCGCAAGGTCTCCGGGAAGCCGTCTGCTCAAGCTGTGAGTTTTGTCTATGCTACAGCCACGTGGAGACTCACATCCAGCCGCACGGGGTTGAAGGCCGCCAGCATCAGCCAGAATTCAGAACTAGAAAAAAATCGCTCTGACGTTAGCAGTGTGTCCACCCTGCATCCAGGAGACTCAAGTCGCTGGGCCTAAGTGATGTCGCACCCAGAAAACTCCCTAGCAAGCTCCTGAGTCTAGAGCAGTCCAAACTGCCGTGTACCATCAGCCCACCGAGACCCTAGATCTCAAGGCCATCTGGAAAAGTCTCTCATCAGTCTTTTGTTGTTGCTGTGTTGCTTGGTTCTCTGGGGCTAGGATCCAACCCGGAGCCTGGTGTGCTAGGCGGGCGCTGAACCCACTGAGTTCCACCCGCCCAACCCACAGTTTTGAATTGCATGTTGAAATATGTACTACTGAAGTAAGGGCCATCTACTGCTAAAAGGAAGTTCACCGGTCTCTAGTCACCTTTTTCCTATGGATACTAGCAAGTGTACAACCCCGCGGGTGGACAGAGCCGTAGTCCAATGGTGTGAAAATGAATTGATGGTATGCCGAAAGGCTGACCCTTTCATAAATAACTGGAAGTGGAGTAAATTAATTAGGCACAGACACACTGTGCTGCCCAGATTATGGCGTTTAGTGAAATGCAGGCAATTTAGTTTTATGAGATTAAACTAATATGTCTGAAATTCTGTTTCTCTTCTTCCCCGGTCTCATTTTTCCTGGGCAGTACATAATAGCTCGTAAACTAGTTTACACCAGGCCTCAGAAGCAAAGCAACGAGAAAAGGGATCCAATGTCGGTATGATTTAAATACATGGATGTGTCCACTAGACCATAAATACCCTAGGCTCTGACTTGGGAAAAAGTAGATTCAATAAACACCAGCCAGAATGTCTCCATTGTGCCCCTTTCCTTCGCAGGACATAAATAACCAGTGCCTAAGGCCCGACAACCTCCGTCCTGTTTTGTTTATAAATGCCTATTAGCATGTTGTCATCTACAACTTGTCACAAATCCGAGAAACCCGACGTGTAGGTGGCATTAGCCCTGTTCCAAAGTGTACTTAATGTTTCTAAATTGGGGTAAACTCGATATCAGAAATAAATATTTATCTAAAAAGAGTAAACAGAGGCTACTGCAGTAGCCCCTGGGGGAGCCGTGGTCTCCAGTTCTTTTTTTGATCAATTTTAGTTAAAAGGCTAGCCGATGTGAATTATTGGCTCAGTCTCTCAGTCAGGCAAAGCTAATAGTCTTTCATAGATCCCTTTCTCTCTCATCCTTACTAAATCACGTCAGTGATTAGATCTCAGGAAACACCTACGGATGCCTTCGTGTGGCATTAGGAAGCAAATGTTTATGAAGTGCATCAAACGGACATTGAATATTGATTTAGAATGTCACTCACAGTGTGGGTCAGGCCTATACTTACCTGCTCTTATATCTGATCCACACCAGCCCCCTGATCCATTTATAAAATAGGGATATAGTCAATTATTTTACACACGTACACACACACACACACACACACACACACACACAAAGGTTCATCATAAAGCTTAAATGAAATAATATATGTCTTTATTATTATGTGTGTGTGTGTGTGCCAGAACCAGGGCTTGAACTCGGGGCCAGGGTGCTGTCCCTTAGCTTTTTCGCTCCAGGCTGGTGCTCCATGGCTTGAGCCACACCTCAAGGGCGGATAATTGGAAATAAGGGTCTTGCAGACTTTTCTGCCCAGTTTCGAACTACGATCCTCAACCTCAGCCGCCTCCTGAGTAGCTAGGAGTGTAGGTGTGAGCCACCGATGCCCGGCTGTTATCCCTGTTTGAACTCTAAGATGGGGATACTGTTTTGCCGTCCGACAAACCCCGTGAGGCGTGTGCGGAGGGCGCAGGGCTCCTCACGCGCGGTCATCGCTGGGGGAAGGCGCGGTGCTCGCTGTGTGCTCCTCTGACGCTGGAAAACCCCATTTGCAGAGGTGGAAGGTGGTGGTTTTCAAAGTAGATTTGCGCATGGTCATCTTCTGTACCGGGAGGGGGACAGGTCTGGAAAAATCACAGGCTTTAACCAAACGCAAGCACCAGGCCGCTCTGTCCTGCAAGCTTTGCCGAATCCATTGATACCACCAGATGCCAGCCTACTTAAAAACAAAACAAATCACAGCAGCTTTTATCTTCAAACGTGCAGCAGATCCCAAAGCCGCCGGGGCTCCTGCTACAGGTGCAGGTGACCAGCCCTGGAGACTTGCCTCACCGCTGATGCAGGACTATGTGCTTCTCCCAGACCTGTGCCCTCCTGTCCGGTCATGAAGCCTGCCTCCCCCTTTCCCCCAGACCCTGGTCCCCCTAAGCCACAAGCCCAGGGTCCCAGCTCTCTCTCTCCTCCGTGTGTTCAACCCCCCCCCATGAGACCGCCCCCCCATGGTGCTCGGTGGTCAGATCTCCACCTCCTTTGGTTGGGTGAGGTGTGCGAGGCGCGGTCAGTCTGCTTCCTGTGTGGTTGTTTTGTTGTGGTTGTCGCTGACCTCTCTCGGAGTGGAAGTTGGCGTCTCCACGATGCTCTCGTGGTGTGGTGCCCCATCGAATCTCCTCCTTCTGTAGGGACGACAAGATGGCGATTCGTTTCTGATCCGCTCCTGTCGCCCCCAATCACTCTGATTATTCCTTCCGGGAACAGGGCTGCGTCTCCATCTTGCAAAGGAGTACACTGAGCTCTCTCCGTGTAGCCCTGGCCCAGGTTGGCCTTGAACTCACAGCTCAAGACAGGGCTGACCGGGAACGTGTGCTCCTCCTGCCTCTGATAACACCAGGCGCTGATATTACAGGAATGTGCCACCATCCCTGGCCTGCTCTTGTTGTTCCTCGTTGAAGTGACTCTCTTATATCAAAGGAAGGGACAGACTTTATCCAAAATGCTGGCCAAGTAAAGCAGCCGTAAACTCATTCCCACGGCAAAGCTAGAGTTTTGGGGTTGTTTTTTTTTAATTTAATTTTATTTTATTTGTGAACATACTGTACAAAGGGGTTACAATTGCATGGGCAGGATAATGCATACATTTCTTACCAAGCATTGCAGCCTCCTCCTTTGTTTACCCTTCACATCCTTGGGGTTGTTTTTTGTTGGTCGTGGGGCCTGAACTCTGGGCCCGGGCGCTGTCCCTCAGCTCTTCAGTTCAAGACAAGTGCTCTACTACTTGAGCCACAGTGAGCCATTTCCGGCTTTTTCTGTTTATATGGTGCTGAGGGATGGAACCCAGGGCCTCATGCATGCAAAGCAAGTGCTCTACCACTGAGCCACCTTCCCAGCCCCGGAAAGCTAGAGTTTTAAACTTCACAACCTCAAAGCTATCATCATGCCTAAAATACTGTTATTTTTACAATCATGTAAAAAAAATAGCCTCCCAAGTGCCAATCCTTAGAATTTACAAATACAAATCTATTCGCCCAGCACAAGAGACTTCTGGTGTGACCGAAGGCTCTAGGCTCCGGCAGGCCACACAGAATCCGGGGTCCCTGCAGACCTGAGGACTCCCCTGGGGTGGGGAAGACGTGACATCCGGTTCCTAGCACAGAGACACAGGGGTGGCGGCTTTGCGGAGAGAGGAAGGGATTGTGGGCCAAGGAATGCAGGTAGCTGCTACACGGCTGAACCCCCCTTAGTTCTACCCAGTGAAATCCATCTCGTTTTGCTACCTCCAGAGCTATAAACTATTAAAGTGGGGTTGCTTGAAGGCACTAAAGTTTGTGATAAATTGTTGCAGGAGCAATAAAAAAAAAACTAATATAGTTCTTCAGTGTTACCAAATATATGGCCAGGTTAAAATTTCCCAAATTGCTTCTTAATTTAAAAATAAATCTTTATACTTACTTCCTTTGGTTAAGAGTGCAGATCCTGCCTGTGCGCGGCTTTTAGAATGCTCAGTTTCTAGCGGCACTTGTTGCCAAATACTAAAACCGTAGGGTATTTTTATAAACCAGCATTATAAACCTGTATTAACAAATGAGGAATCTAAAATGACTTCGGATTTTCAAACATGGAAATCCGGAATCCTCCAAATGAGCCATAGACATCATTGACTGTCAAAATAGAATGTCCTTTGTAAATAGCCCTCAAGAATGATCCGTTGAGCTCTTCCCGTTGACCGGAGAATTTTCCAGGCCTGGTGGACTACGGTAAAAATAAGATGCAGAAAACTACTTTTATAATGTTATTTAAAGTTCTACACACAGTCATGATCCTTGTGCGTTTATGTATGCATCATTAGATGCCATGTACCTTGAAAAGAACAATTTATGACAAACAGGCAGGGCAGGAAAAAAATGGGAGGAAAAGAAACAGTGTAAGAGGAAAAGAAAGAAAGACTAGACCCAACACAAGCATCAGTGTCGTGTGATCACACGGGTGCATTCAGGAGCCCATCCGTACACCTAAAAACGGAAAACATCGGAATTTCCCACAGGTGAGAATGTTAATCATACCATATTGGTAGATCACCTTCACATTGAATGGAAAGATCTGAAAGGAAAACCCTCAGACTCCATATGATACTGTACATGGAGTTTAAAAACAAATCACTGAATGCGCCTAGCATGCGTAAGCCACGCATCTCCACTCGCTCTGGTGGCTCATTGTGCTAGGTAGGATTCCAGTGCTTACTGAAGCCCGGAGCACTGAAGCCGGATGCTGGCTTTCGTAAGGAGACTACTGGCTTATGCTAATTGAATTTAGAAAATTCACTGTGGCATTGTCCTGTCTGGAGAGTAAATTAAATGCATGGATGATAATTCATTTACTGAAATTAGAAGCCAGGAGGAATACGGATGCAAAGTCGCAGCCTCTCGGTGGCTGATTCGGAGCTCAGCCGGCCTGTACTTGATTCAGTGTCCTGCACCCGGGCTATTTTTACTCTGGAGAGTTGAGGCCTGAGATCTTGTTCCCAATGCACGGAGGAAAAACAAAATCCAAGCTGGACACCTGTCTGTGCCTTGCTTTTCTCATCTCTTTCTAGGAATGTGTTGGCGGCTCAGATTACTTCCCATTCTGTGCCAGTGGAGCTGTTTTTTTTCTTAGGATAGTTACCATCAGGACAAATGTTACCCAGGTACATTTTCTTCCAAGACAGTGGAGACTTCAGAAGTCCCGGTCCCTAGTGCCTGCAGAAGTGGAGAAGAGTTTCCTTCAGAAACACAAACAGGGGCTGGGAAGGTGGCTCAAGGGTCGAGTGCTCGCCTAGCATGCACAAAGCCCTGGGTTCGATTCCTCAGCACCACATCCACAGAAAAAGCTGGAAGTGGCGCTGTGGCTCAAGTGGTAGAACGCTCGCCTTGAGCAAAAAGAAGCTCAGGGACAGCGCCCAGACCCTAAGTTCAAACCCCAGGACTGACAATAAATAAATGAAAGAAAGAAAGGCAAGGGAAGGGGTAGGTGTTGGGGTAGGGGATGAGTGAAGATGCATTGTATTCATAAAGTGCTTGGTTAAATGACAACTCTTTGGTACAACTACTTAAAGAGATTTTTTTTTAACTTAAAGATGCATTGTACTCACCAACTGACACAATGAATGGAGACCCCTTTGTTCAGTACTTAAGTATGATTAAATGATGATGATGATGATGATGACGATGATGATAATCAGCACCAGCCATGCTACCTAAAACCACTGCCAGGTGGGGGCCGATGGGTTTCTCAGTGTTTAGCTGGACTGTGTGTCACAGTGTGGGCACAAGTATCTGAAGGGAGGTTCTGGGGGAACGGGCCGGAGATAGGATTCTAGTGAACGTCTAATTCCTCTTGGAACCGCCACGGAGGACTCAGTAGGCGCATGACGGGTGGGGAGGGTCTGGATGAGAGCATCTCCTTCTAGGCCAGGACGTGGTCCAGGAGAGCCAGTCCCCCCCCCCCGGTACCTTCCATCAACAAACACACGCCGTCCAAGCCCCACACACCAGAAGTGCCCCCCGTGCCCCCCACAGAACCACGTCAGGTGGAACCGAATGCTGCACAGAGAGTTATTCCCGAGTTGGCCAATGTCTTGAAATACACTCACCCCCCTCACCCCAACAGCGAATTCCTCTTCGGCTCTTCCCTGGCTTCCTGTGATAACAACACGTGTCATGCATCCTCGTTGATTCATTGATTTATGATGGGACATAAGGCTGCACGCTCTCTCTGTCTCTTCCAAAGCGGTCGTGGAAAAAGCACCCACTTTCTCCCCGCCTTCGGTGCAGAGAACTCAAGAGGGAAACAAATAATCAAACGATCTTCACCCCGTGAGGGATCTCTAGGTGTGGTGGTCTCTGTTGCGTATTTAATTATCTAAAGCTGCCCCTCCCGGGGTCCCAGCCGGAAGCAGAGTGTAGTCAGGCAAGCACCCAGGCTAGGATCCCTGGCCCACATCGCCACCCCCGTGGTAGAATAATGAAGCGATGCCCCTCGAGTTTGTCAGGCCCTACCCTCTCATCTGCTCCCCCCAACGCCACCCAGGCCATGAATTTCAAAGCCACGTTCGGGGCTTTGTTCAGGTTGGTTCTTCGCCATTATTTCACACCAGTTCCGCAGCTCCTCTAGTTAAAGGTCCTTTTCTTTGTCACGCGTCGGCCTGTCCACACCCTGAGAGACCACCTGTAGTCCAGCGTGTCTGGAGTCAGCCTGACTCGTGGCTCTCCTCTTCCTGTGGACACAGAAAGGTGGCTTCTCCGTGGTAGGGGTCTCTCTCTGGAATAAATTCTCCCACTTGAAAAGAAAAAAAGATGATGATGATGATGATGATGACCGTCTCCGTGGCGCGAGCGCTCAGGGGAAATCGCGGGATTGAATTTTCATCTCTTCCGTGAACGCTGTGTAGACAATCCGCATTCCCAAGGGTAAGGCGTTTCTGCGGACACCACATCTGCAAGTCACCGTCCCCGACGAACGTTTCGGCCACGGGGAAGGAAGCTGGGCGCGTGGGGAGAGCCGCCTGTATTCTGTCAGGTTTACCTCCATGTAACTGTTCTGACGGGGACACGTGAACTGTCTTTACCTCTGATCGCCCTGGTGCTCCGGAGCCCCTGTCTTGGGGGGTTACCATGGTAACGGCTGCACGGGCTGCTGGGTGAGCTGCACCGCTGTGTTGATAAAAATAGGTATTAACTACCAGTCATCGTGCTCTTCGGTGTCACTGCCGCTGCTACCAAAGCACCGTGGGTTTTTAAACGGGTGTGGGGCGGGGGAAGGGGGGAAGGGGGGAGCAGAGCATTTTCAAGGAGGCGTCAGGGCACATCTGCATAAATAATGGTGATTGGTCATGTGTATAAAAATATGTTTAATTAAATTCCTGTTAATTAAACCGTTGTGCCCAGGCCCTCTCTGTTATTTGTACCGGGTTTAGCCTGGAGGAAGATGCTGAGCCACCGAGCCCGGAACCTATCATTAAACACGGAGCTGTTATTTTTGGAGAAAGGCCTCTTCAGGAAGGGTGACTTAATTGGGCGCCCTCTCTCTCTCTCTCTCTCTCTCTCTCTCTCTCTCTCTCGTTTGTTATTGAACTCCTCAGTTTAATTTTTTTTTTAACTCGGGAGAAATGGTCGCTGACATCGGTGTCCCCAGAGGAGTTTTGAATTGTTCAGTTTTGTTTTTCTCCAGGCTTTGACCACGCCTGCCGTCTGCTCTCATGGCTGTGTTCCAGGGTTTACCCATGGTCTCTATTTGTTTCTTTGGTTTGACTCTTGTCTTCTTTTGAAAAATCAACCCAAAAAACAACCACCAAAAGTGACACATTTCTTCTTCCCCTTCCAGTCCTTTCTGCCTCTTCGTGAGGTTTGTGGTTTCTCGTCACTGATAGAGCGTTATCAACACCCTGTGTAAGAACTCAGGAGAAAAATGGATAATTTTTTTTATTAACAGGCAAAAATAGGGAAAAAAAGATTTCATTGACAAAGCAGTCCCTTCGCCCCAGAGACAACCTTCACTGACTGTCTGCCAAGCAGCGTAGAAGACGCAGAGATGATTTCATACCCTTACTCAGAAAAACTCGACGCACGCGCTCACGTCTAACGTTTGTGTTCCTGGATTACCCGCTCGGTCATCTAGCAGAGAAGCCTGGGCGACGGCAGGGTCTAATATCTGCCTTGCTGTGTGGGAAATGGGAGCAGTGGAGAAAGTCACCCCTACTTTCCTGGGCTTTTGCTAGTGGGGACGGGGACATTTCACGGTATTTGACTGCGTCCTCTGTCTCCCTGGTTCTATGTTAAACACACAGCCATTGGATCGCTTATAGAAGCTGAAGTCTGTAACGCAAATACCCATCCTAGAAACCCAGACTCCATGCCTGAGCATCGAATAAAAACAACAGCCTGGATTTACATTGTGTGTCCCTTACAAAGAACTCGGCTTCCACGTACCAAGTTTCTCTCCTCTTTACGCCAATGTCTTAGCTAAAGAAGGCCGTCTTCTCTACTAGAGGTAACATGACTGAGGTGCAGAGAGACTGTGAAGATTGGCTTGAGTGTGTACAGCAAGCCAACCGAAGATAGAAAAGCTGGGTCTCGGTTTCCTTGGGTTTCCAGGCTGTTTTCACAAGACTAGAGGCTTTTCGCTAACTCTCAGCCAGCGCTAAATCAGCAGTGTTCCAGCCATCAAGAAAACAGTCAGACTTGAGTCTATGTGGAGAAGCAACTCCACACGGCTCAGTGGCAGGAAATGGGAAGGCTCCATCGCATGCATGCACAAACATCTAATTCATGTGTCACCGCAGCCGGTTGGTTTCCTCGGGGATGACTTCACCTGACACTGGTCTGTCTGCTCCGTTTACTGCTTGGC
Organism: Dipodomys ordii; assembly: GCF_000151885.1. Classification (NCBI taxonomy): domain Eukaryota; kingdom Metazoa; phylum Chordata; class Mammalia; order Rodentia; family Heteromyidae; genus Dipodomys; species Dipodomys ordii. The sequence continues at coordinate 2,487,485 of NW_012267340.1, forward strand.
AACTCTACAAACCGTTCCCTCGGTTCCACCACCACCACCACGCCGGGGCACCATCGGCAAGATCAGGAAAATCCAAAAATATTCTGTGGCCGGGTGCCAGGCGGCTCTTGCCTGTCATCCTAGCTACTCAGGAGGCTGAGATCTGAGGATTGCGGTTCAAAGCCAGCCCGGGCAGGAAAGTCCGTGAGACTCCTATCTCCAATAAACTACCAGAAAACTGGAAGTGGAGCTGTGGCTCAAGTGGTAGAGTGCTCGCCTTGAGCTGAAGAGCTCATATGGTGACATGCTGTCTCATGAATAGAGCCACCGCATGGAGGTGACCCAGGCAATCATCCTGGTAACCGCGACGGCAGTATGCCATTGTACCAACGCTGTCACCTAAGCATCTAAGTGTGGGATCGATCATTCCTCGTGTGGCAGGAAACCCCTGGTTGGTCGACGGAGCTCGGCGGAAGCTTCCGGTGCCGGCTCACTAGCTGGAGATGGTGAGCTTGTGGGCATCACGGCTTCCCTCTCCACACGGGTGGGTTTGACAGCGGGAGTCGATGTTCGCTACCCCAGGACGGAGCGAGGAGCAGCAAGGCCGGGCCACGCAGGCCTGTGCTGGGTTTGGGGAAAGTGGAGCTCTGGAGAACAGAGCAGAGACCACACGGATGACAGCCGGCTCTTCTAAGGGCTTCCGGATACTGAAAGGGGACAAAGCATGACTCCAGGTGGTCTGGGGATAGGATTTTTAGATCACGCTGGAAAGGGGTGGGGGAGGCAGGGGAAAGCAAGCCAGCCAGCAAGCAAGAGAAAAACATTTGAAACCATTCAGTGGACATCTGGTAAGCAGCTGTGTGGACAGCCCTCTGGCTTCCTACTTCAGGGAACAGAATGGCTCCGTTTAAATGAAAGCAGTTCATCCTCAGTGGCGCTCAAAGACACACCTGCGGGACAGGAGTCCTGAAGGTCGGCCGGCAGCCCACGTGGTCTAGTTACGTGCCAAAGAAAAATACGGCCCCCGTGGGGAAGGCCGGATTTAGACATTCCTTCCCGTATGCCCTTCCTTACCGTCTGGGCTGGCTAGTGAGGGTCCACGTCACGAGGAAAATGGGAATCCAATCCAAGGAGGCATTCGCTCTCAGCCCCCTGTGAGTACAGGGGTCACACTTGCACAACCCTGAAAGTGAGTACCTCCTTCCGGAAAGCAGCCCAGAGGAGAAGAAACACCCACTGGGGACAGTCTGGGATTGGTTCTTCTGGCTCATCAAAGACCCACGGAACCTTCTGTCGGAATTCCTTCAGAAGTAGCTCCCTTCTTTCTAGAACAAGGCCAGGGAAGGACAAAGGATTGCCCTTGGACCTAGCTGCTACGGATAAGGAACGTTTTGCTGGCAGGTACTATTTGGGATGCAAGCTGAACCAATAGCCCTCCCTAAGCAAGTACTTCCGGGTTGGTGGGCAGGAAGCACGCAAAAGGGGCAGCAACTGCCAATTCTCAAGAGCTCACGGCGCAGTCTGTGATCTTCGAGATTCATCTGTCCGCTCCCTCATCAGCACACAGAATTAATTGTCTGTGGCTGCTCAGCAGCTAGCAGGGCCTCGGCAAACACGTGTATTATCGACTTTTTCTCCAAAGGGATCAGAAAGAGTGCTGGCTGGCTACTTCTTGGGGGATTGTTGTGAACAGTCTGGTTTTCGTGTTGGAAGATGCGTGCTTTCCAGTCTGCAAGGGCTGGCTGGAGAGGGTCATTCCAGGCAGGACGGAGCTAGCTCCCGCACGGTATCCGATGTCACGCAGCACCTCTGGGAACGCTTTCTTCTCCTCTCCTGGCCTGACCTTGTTTGACTGCTGCAGAGGTGGTTGGACTCTTCAGTATTCTATTCTCTGAAACGAGAGATTTCTTTTTTTCCATTGCAAATGAGATAAATCACAACTTAAACCAAAAGCCTCAGGCTCCACAACCATGTCATTGTGCAGACAGGAAGAGCAATGGTATGTATGGACGCTGGTTGTTAGAGAATGGCGTGGTCTACACCGCTTCCGTTTCCGGGGTCAGACACACAGGAAGTGCTTAGTTCATGTCGGTTCACCAAGGACAGGCGTGCCCAGGAACGCGTGTGCTGAAGAGTCAGAAGTCTGGGTGCTCAGCTCCCACCATTACTGAAGGAGCTGGGGATATCTGTTCTCAGGGGCCGTGGGACTAAATCTCCCACAAACACAATGGTTTGTGACGGCGCCAATTTCATCTCACAGGTGACGCTGAGGAGTCCAAGGTGGCCCAGCTGTCCGTCCGCTCACCGTAGGGTTTTGCTCGTCTGCGTGTTGAGCTTGGACGGGCTGGCTCTGGCTTTCCCCTCTCCCTTCCCTCTATTTTTTCTTCAGAGCTTTCAGTGGGTTTCCTTTCCGACATGGGCACAACGTACTTCACCCTCTTTGTCCTCCTCCGCCCTCCCCTTCCAAACTCTGCAAAGGAGAGAAAACACGGGCCCCCTGCGCTGAACCTGGCTCACGTTGTGTACCATGAACTCCAGGGCCATCCGGTTTCCTTCAAAGGGGCGCCATTTTGTTCTTCCTTATGGCTGGTCCACCTCTTTCCTGCCCCCCTTTCCTGTGGCAAGGACACGGTGCTGGCCTCTTCCTGGGATGCGTGGACGGGGCAGTGTTGGCCCCAAGCCAGGGGATGGGGAGACTCCCACAGAGGGATGAGTGGGTGCCCCAAGCTCTACCCCCCCCATACTCACACCGGCCACTGCCACAAGTATCCAGCCTCTGGCACAACCCCCTTCTTCCTGTCTTTGCTCAGTGGGTCTCGCAGACGCCCAGCCCTGACTCTTCCCGGGCTCTGCTGAGTGAGCTGCAGAGCAGGCGTGTTTGCCTTCCGTGCTGAAGCAGCTCTGTGAAGTCCCTCCTCGCTCTTCATCTGCAGAGGGGGAGAGGGTGACACTGGGTGTCTGTTTCGTCGCTTTTGGTTGCTGTGGTTGTTATAGAAGGAGAAGGATCTGCGTGGGAACCTCCTTATTTTCTGCCCACCACGATCTTGATGGTCCTTACACTTGTTACATGTCATGAGCGCCACTGGGTGTGTGTGTGTGTGTGTGTGTGTGTGTGTGTGTGTGTGTACCGCCAGGTGTTGATTTCTGGGCGACCCGTCCCCTATCTCAGACTGCTCTTTTGTTCCACTAGGTTTTTCTTTATGATTTTGTAGGCAAACACTCGACTGCCATTTTCATTTCTAGAAATCACAGAATGCTTAAGTAATGGTCTTGATTATAGAACACTGGTGCGGCCGTGTGAGCCATCTTCCCTCAGAAAGCAGGAAGACCGCAGATTCCCCCATTAAACCGCACCACGGCTCATTACACCCCATTGGTGAGAAAATTGGGCCTTTGTTAAATGTTTATGTTCTTCGCCAGTGTTAAATTTAGAACATTCACGCCGTAGGTACTTTGGGGGAATTTTCAAAGCGTTTGCTAACGTGCCAGCTGCCTTCAATCCAGAGTTTACAGATACAAGGCCTAGAAAATATTCCCTACCGTGGTTTATGATCTGGGTTTTCTCTTTCTAACTGACGTGTCATAGATTTCTTGATAAACCTCATGACCCTCTAATTGCCTTTTCTACTCTCAGTGAAAACTAGGGGATATACTTCTGGCTTTTTAAAAATATATATATTTTTGTTACCTACGAGTAGCTGTACAAAGTGGTTTTGAGTCCACAGATCCGTGTGCAAGCACCGTGTGCATCCTGATCAATATCACCCCTGGCCTCTTCTTCCCCATTAAGCAAAGAAGGAAGTCGATTACTCTCAAACACCATGTGGCCGTGACTGAAATCAGGAAAGACTGTGTGATTGCCAGTGCTTTTATTACCCCTCCATATGTCGAAGAAACCATCTTCCCTGGAAGCTCTTAACATTTCAAAACATGGACTTACACAAATACAAAAATATCAGGGGCAGAAATAGGAGTAAAACTGCGCTGGCGGAGATGATAAACAATGTTCTTCCTTCTGGAGTCGCTAAGAATCTCTGTGTTTATGCCCAAAGAGGGAGTTGGCTATCTCTCAGGGGCTGCGGGGATGATATTAACCTTCAGGAAGCCTTTACTCAACAGGGATCCAACACACGAATTAAGTCTATAGCCATCATTTCAGGGACTCTTCCCCCATTTCTCTTAAAGATCACGCTTCTCTAATACTGTTCTCTGCAGACAAGGAGTAAGCTGATACCTCAGGACAATGGGTCTTGGGCCTTTTGGAATCCCAATCCTTTATAACTCATCACCATCAGAAAGCAGCCCAAGGAGTTTTTGCTTACGGATATCATACCTATTGATACGCGTTGTAGGAGAAATCATGACATCTGAAGACGTGACTGGACGGACTTACAATAGCAGCCGTTTACTCCTTACTATGGCTGATGTATTTCATGAAAAAAATAAATAAATAATTTCTTTTCCCAAAGAGATTTAAAGACAAGGAAACCTCAGTAGGTGGAGGAGTCTTGTGTTGCATGGCTGCCAGGCTGTCTGAGGTGTGGAATGGTGGAAGACAGGTGATTTCCACATCTGTTCCCGCATGCCAGCTGCTGTGCTGCTGCCCGTCCGGCGGTCTGGGGGACACACCGCTGGTTATGGAGATGTGTGTAACAGGTGCAGGGCATGGTGGATTTGATCTCAGCATCTCCCTGGGTGTACCTCAGGAACCCCACCCCCACCCCCGAGTTTCCCCGGGGCTGTACTTGGAAGCCATTATCCTGGGCCTCAGAGCCAGTTTGCCCCAAGAACCTTGAAGGGAGCCCCACGACTTCTCCGCTACCCATTCGGCACCAGTCTCCCACTCACCCAGCAGCGTCTTGGCGTGGAGCCGTGCTGGATGCTTTGGGTTAAGGTCTCCGGTCGAATGACCTCATCATGAAGAAGGTCCAGTCGTGGTTCCCTTCTTGGACCTCATTCGGAACGCCTGGGCTCTCTAGCTGTGTTTCTTGGATTACAGCCAGCAGAGGGTGACTGGCAAAAAATCTCATCCGCGCACAGACTCCCTCCCTAAGACAGACTCGGAACGATGCTGGAATTCCAGCCCGGACCTGGAGGGACAATGTGGCTGCTGCAGCTCCTCTCCCAGAGCTCTCCAGTGATTCCGTAGCATTTCTCACCCACTTGATAACCACACTCCTCCTGGGCTGTTCTCGAGGAAGGTGTGTGTGTGTGTGTGTGTGTGTGTGTGTGTGTGTGCCCTGCTAGTGCGCTAATTCGCTGTGTGGTGTTGTTCCAAGTCCCCAGCTCAGCAGTGGAGTGGGTGACCAATTCCCTGACTCACCGTATTCCAGCTACCAAAGGTCCTCCCCCGCTCCTCCTCCCCCCGGGGGGACACACAGCCCGGCTTTGTGCCGAGGCTGGAATGTGCAGAGCCATCCGCTGCCCACGGCGTGTGGGATGTCATTTGGGAACCGAGTTCGGTGTCCTTTGTTCCAAAGGCATTGTGGGAATGCGGGAGCTCTTCCTGCACAGGCTCCAGGCCAGCCCTGGCGAGCCGCAGCGCCCATGCTCGGACATCGTTCCTGAGGAAGGCGGGGGGGTGGGGGGGGAAGGAAGGGTCCCGGGCCTGGGGCTCCCAGGCAGGAGCCTCGTGGTCATTTTCAGCTACAGAAATGAAGGTCAACGCAGGTGCTGTAGCAATAGGAGAGCTTTGGGGTTTGGTTTGGTTGTTTTGACTGGAAAATAACTTTGCTTCTATTCCACGCGGTCGAGCTACACCCCCCCTCCCCCAAATCCGTTAACTTAAACCCCAGTTGAAACCGTTTTCCTCTGGCTAGAGGTAGGGTCTTGACACTCCCAAGGAGAAAGAGATTAGCAGATGCGCTGACCACTCCCTCCGAACACCCGCTAATGGATGCTGACAGCTACACAAGCTGAGAGACCGTCTTACAGCCGCTAAACACTGGCAGGATTCTAGGCCTGGTTCAATCATGGGATTTAGTCGATTGTCGTACATGATCACGATCATTCTCATCTATCTATCTTGCTTTCAATGATGGTTTTTGTTTTTAGATCCCCGACATACGTTCTGTTCAAAACAGAAATGGACTCATTACCTTACTTATGCAACTGTAATCCTTTATAGGTGTACTGTAAAGTGTACATCACCTTTACACTAAAACTTTTTAAGTATTTAAGAAAAACAAGCTGGGTGTTGGTGGCTCACACCTGTCATCCTAGCTACTCAGGAGGCTGAGATCTGAGGATCACAGTTCAAAAGCCAGCCCGGGCAGAAAAGTCCAGGAGACTCTGATCTCCAATAAATGACTCAGAAAAAGCCGGCTCACCCAGGAGAGCGCTAGCCTTGAGCACAAAGAGGCTCAGGGACAGTGCCCCAGCCTTGAGTTCAAGCCCCAGGACTGGCAGAACAGAAACGCATACTCAAGGAAAATTCTAGGGCTGTGCCCCACTAACATGCCACCGCTGTGTCTGTCTTCCAGTGACGGTGCTGGCCATTTTCCATGAGCTGCACGTGGACCCCGACCTGTACACGCTTCTGTTTGGGGAGAGCGTGCTCAATGACGCAGTGGCCATCATCCTCACATAGTAAGTACCCGATGCGGCCCGCACAGCCCCGCGCAGCCCCG
>NW_012267340.1:2495442-2518593 GCF_000151885.1 Dipodomys ordii
TAAATGGATGGATTGATAGACAGACAGATGGATAGATAGATAGATAGATAGATAGATAGATAGATAGATAGATAGATAGATAGATAGATAGATAGATGGAGGTAGGTAGGTAGACAGACAGACAGACAGACAGACAGACAGATGGATGGATGGATGGATGGAGGTAGGTAGACAGATAGACAGACAGACAGACAGACAGACAGACAGACAGACAGACAGACAGACAGACAGACAGACAGATAGATAGATAGATAGATAGATAGATAGATGGATGGATGGATGGATGGATAGATAGATGGATAGATAGATATACATGATGGATGGATAGGTTTGTCTTTCTAGACAAGCTTTTTGGGAGGGAGGAGACTATATGTACCTGACGTGTGCAGGAAAAGGACAAACGCAAAGCCCCCTCGCGTCTTCTCTCTCTCCGCCCTCTTCTGTGCCTGCGGTGTTTTAGGCCCAGTTAGTGAGGTGTGGGAATGTGGCTCCATGACAGAGCCCGTGGAGAGGCCCTGGCTTCAGCCCTCAGCCCTGGAAAAGAAAAGGACGGCCACAAAGCCACTCTCGTAGCGTGAAAAATTAGACTGCGCACATTCAGATGCACAATTCAATTGTGCCAACCTCCCCCGCCCCCAACCCGCGAAGCAGGCGTGAAACCACGAAGGCAAGGAGCCCTCTTCTCTGCACGTTTCTTTCCCCACCAGGCCTCCGTGCTATAACATTTAATTTGTCCACAGGACATCGTTAAAAGGGAGCACAGTTAAATAGAACAATTACAAATGCACGCCGTGCTTTCTCTCCTCACTCAGCTCCCAGTGATGAGCCCCGTCTTCCAGCCCCGTCCGGGGCAGGAAACACCTTCCTTCCCTTGGAAGCAGTCAGCTGAGACAGGGGAAGGCAGCCTCATTGCTCAGCTACCCTTGCCGTGATAAAGGAAGCATCTATGGTGCACAGAAACAAAGCACCATCGTCCTAGATGACAGCGATCTCCGCAGCCATCAGCTGCACTTGTTTGTTTTAGTGTGATGCTTCCGTGCATGAGTGTAATGGGCTCTCATATCTCCACTCCTGCATTATTCTGTCTTGTCCCCCACGCATCCTGGTTGTTTAAGATACATGACAAATTTGTTCTGAGCGATAAGTAAAGCGAGAGAGTTAGAAAGGTTCTGCATCTCTCTATCCACATAGTCTAGGCGATAGAAATATACTTGTTATAATTTATATCTGTGTCTTTAATTCTACTTATGCAGATCTCTCTGGTTTCATTACAATGACTAAAGATAGACCTGCTTTTCATGAAGCATTCCTCCATAAAGATGGCACTTTATGAACCAAAGAATATAGAGAGTAACCACTCTCCCCCCCCCATTAGGATTGAACCACTTAGTTAAGACATACTTACTGATGGAAGATGATAAGAAATAGAGGTTAGAGGATATTACTGACAGTTAAAAAGTACTTACCACCAAAATTGATATTATTATTCATGTCAAATAGAAGTGAGGAGAGGAAAAGGAAGGAATACGTTAACTAAAATTCTACATCTCTCATATAAATGCTGGGGCTCATAAATGAAGAAACGGAGGCAAGTGTGTATTATGAAGAGTAATAGGGAAACTACCAGGATAAATAAACACCATAGATGATTAAAATCAGAGGGTGGTTTGCAGAAGGACACATTTGGGCAAAGGAGACAATTTAGTTCTCTATGTTGTATTCTTCTGAATGTTTTAGTGCATTTGCATCACACAGATTTAAATATTCTTCAGATGATCAAGCTATTAAAAACAGAACAGATAAAAGAAAGCATGCTTGGTAACAATTGAGTCAAGCCAGTCTAGCAGGTAAAAGCACTACAGAAAGTTAAGTGGAAAATGGCAGTAAACTAAGAAGAGCATGTCAATATACAAGCTGATAGGTTAATTGTCTGTATGAGATGTACCTATAATAATATACATAAGGAGCTGTAAATCTCCATAGATCACATTTATTAGTTGTGTGACCTTGGTTAAGTTCTCAACCTCTTACTATTTCCACTGTCTCAGGTGGAAAACAAGAGTTTTAGTACTCGCTCCTGTATTGGACAGGATTCCACGTGATGAAACACCGCGTCCAGCACCTGGCTCATAGCACTCACTACATTGCTCAGTTTTAACTTGCTGCTACTCCGGTCAGCAAAGAACAGTAACAAAAGTATGGCAGGAAATGGGCAAAGGATATGAATAGACAATAAAAGGATGTCCAATAATGCCACTATGTTTGATCAACTTCACTAATAATGAAAGAAACGCTGGAGTACCTCCTTACCTAGCAAATCTCTCAAACTCAAAACACGATCAGACTCCCAATGAGTGGACATCTGGGAAGTAAGAGCCCCTTATGTCTTACCGGCTAAAGAGAAAAATGCTGAAACATTTGCAAAGGGACTTTCGCAATAGTTACTAAGAGTTATGATGCTTGGATTAGATCTAGCAGTCATTAGATCTAGCAGTCATTCCTTGAGAAATTGATCCTGAGAAGAAACTAAGGGCATGGGTAATAATTATGATGACATTTTACGTGAAAATGTGGTCACTGGTTAGAGCAAGAAGTTGTGTGGTAGTGCCTGGTGGGCATCATGTACCTTTGATGTTCCGAGACTCTAGCCAGTCCCCCAGCAGCTAAGATAAAATGTATTGCCATAAAAGATGTCCGTGATGTATGCTTACATCAGATTTAAAAACCCAGCATAGTACATAATATTCATATTTAATAAATAGTAATCACTGTATTTGGCAAATAGTAGTCGAAAATTTTACACATAGTAAGACCTCATTTCATTAAAATCACTGCCAAATGTTTCTGGGTATCAAATGATGTCATCATCTGTTGATACATATTACATTTGATATAATTATATGGATTAGAATAGTCTTAGGTAGATATTAAATTGAATAGTGAACCTAGAGATCTGTTGGGTTACCCGCACACAAATTACTCATATAGCATACATAATATAGACCATTTGCACATAAATATTATGCTATGAATTCAAAAGGATTGTGGTGTTTGGTGATATTTTTTATATTCTCTTTTGGTTTATATATAAATCGGGGGAATTGAATAAACTCCTCATGACTAACGATGATTCTAAGGACACCATTAATGTAGTTAGTAATTGCCAATTTGCACGAAATGAAAATTCCCCAGGATTGGAAGTCTGAATTTGTTTCCTACCAGTAGAAGAGCAGAAAGAAGGCTTTGGGCTCTGTTGGGTCATTTATCTGCAAAACAGAAATACTGCCAAGTCTCATTCTGAAATGTCTTCTTGGAAAATAATTCCACAGAGAGCAAAAGCCTAGATTTCCTTAGAGATAAAATAAGTACCTCATTAAACAGCTGGCTCTTGCAGGACAATAAATACATCCGAGGTGCCTTCAAGGCGAGGTGCCTTCAAGGCCTGGCTAAGCCCGTGTGTGTATGAGGAGGAGACTCGGTGCAGTTGGTTAAAGGAGAAGGAGCTGTGGGCGCCCATTCTCTCTTTAAAGGAGAGCTTCAGGCCTCTCCAATGTTCTCACAAGCAAATGTCATCTCCAGTGTGGTGCCAGAGATGGCTTCGCACTTACATGGAGCGGTATTTTGAAAGGCCGCGTTTCTTATAGCCCCCCCCCGCCCCCTTCTTCAGGGAAATTTAGCATGAAAGTGAACAGGATGACTAGAAGACTTGAACAACCAGGAAACTAACAGGAACCCGGAGGTATTACAGAAACAGAGGGGACACCTGTAGGTGCTGGGCATCGGGGTGGGAGCAGGTGACGTGGATTGAGCGCGTACCATCGTCATCCGAGCTCCATAGGCAAACAATAGATATAAGCCGGTTTCATGTGTGCAACAAAACCATGCTCAGGAAACCCTCTGGGAAGGGAGGATGGCTTTTGCTCCTTCTTCACTCCCGTTTCGTGACTGTGACTCCAGCGTCACCTCCCAAGCTCTTAGTGACTAGGACTTGACAGGATCCCATGACATCATCCATCCGATTCCATCTGACGCTCACCTGTGCTTTTCCCACACTCGGCCCCGTGGCTGAGAGCTCACCCTTATGTCGAGTTGTGCCTATCAAAAATAAATAAAAATACAAAGAAGTGAATCAATAACACGCATCTGTGAGGGAATTCCATTCTTTCTCCTGCTAAAGTCGTCTCTAAGAAGACTGCACGCTTCCTGAAGGCAAGTTTAGACTTTTCTCCATCTCCCACAACACACAGCTAGTGATCTGGAAGGTTCTCCAAGGACGACAGCATGAATTAATCATGTCTTTGTCCAATTCAGACATCTCACCAACCTGTCCTTAAAACCTGTGCCAAGGATCTCCACTTTGTCTCTCAGAACGATGTGAAAAGCCCTGTTAGCTAGCCTTGTTAGCGGCTTCTCTCCCCAGCCAACACTGGCTGTAAACACAGACACGATTCCAAGGTGTCCCTTTGGGGACAGGAGAAGCCGAAATTGCTCTCGCAGACAGAAAGAATGGTACTTCCCGGGCATCTGTCTGATTTAAAAAGAAATTTCTTACATCTCGGCACATCTTTGTGAAGGTCCTTCCCTTTGATATTTTCCCAGGAAGCTGATAATCAGCAGGAAACTCGTTTGTTTTGATGCCTGTCTAGTTGCTGGTGTGAGACATAATTAAAAGAAAAGTGAGTTCTGGTTCTTTTCACTTCAGGAGGACTTACCCAGGCAGTGGATTCTTCCATGCTGATTTCACCTCTTAGACGCCAGGTGGCATCACTTGGCAGGAATGGGAAATCCAGCCTGGGCTGGGCAGACACCCAGCTAGGAGGTAGACATGGCTCTCCACACCCCTGTCTGCTGCTGGTATCTTTTTTTTGCTTGTTTGTCTGCTCCTTCTTCATCCCTAGTTCCTGTTTCCAGACTACGGCTCTGGCATCCATCCCACAATCCTCCCCCCCCCCCCCCCCCCCCCCCCCCCCCCCCCCCCACCTCCCCCGCCACCTCCCCAAGCTCTGCAGGATTCATCCTGCATCTCTATCCACCCCATGCCCCATGTCAGACTCCACGTGACATTCCCTCACGGCTTCTCTGGCATTCAGCATCACAACTGACTGCTTGGCTTGCCTGTGTCAAGCCAGACAGGACAGCCTGACCTACCAAACGTAAATAAATACAATTAATCCATGTGGGTTAATCTCAGGGCCGTTGTACGTGGATAGGTGTGTAAGTTAGTGTAAGCAAAGGAATTCATTTGTATAACAAGTTGGCCTGACTCTGGATACCCTAAATGAGATGATTCCAATATGGCGGTCCAGATTGGACTGGGGGCCTAGTTTTTCTTTCTCTCTGTGCCTGAATTCTCGCTATTGACCTCACTTTTCCTAGGACTGGTAGATGGCTTATTCTGTGAAGTAGGAGAAAGCGGCCAATGGTATTTCTAGACACATCATTTTTTTTTGCTCAAAAGAGCAGCCATTCTCCCAATATCTGCATATTGGTCACAAGGAGTCTCCTTGACACTGCTTTTACCAGGAGTTACCCCACACGAATCACATAGTACTCTACAGGTATTAAGCATGGAGATTGGTCAGGTCTAAGTCATATCCCCATCCCTGTGGCCAATAGCATGTAGTCTTTTTTTTAGGAGAAAGCAGTAGGCAGACAAGCAGGACAGGCACTTAAAACAGTCGCTATTATGTTTCATGATCATATAGGCTCAGAGATTTTGGAGCTGGAATCCCATTTCTACGTGGAAATAAGAATCCTGTCTTATACTCATGATAATACAACTCAAGCAAAGTCCCTGGACTTTAGCTGGAGTTTCAAAGTGCTTTTTCAGTCACATAGACGTTCTGCCAGCCCTAACCCATCTATCTAGAATTCAATGAATCAAAACTCCTGGCCTGGACAGTCATCTCCGCGAAGGAAATGCAAGCTCATAAATTAACTTAAGTGACCCAGACAATTGAAATGACTTTCCAAGACACAGCCCCACTCCTACTCCAGACACACCCACGCAGTTCCAAAGTGATCGCTTCACACCCAGGCACATGAAAATCCCACAGGAAAAATCAAACAATCCTTCCTGAAAATGAGCTCACAAAAAGAGGAAGAGGCCACCAAAGGAAATACCTCCAGCGTGAAGGAAAGGCAAGATAAGCAAAAGGACATCAGAGGAACTAGTACCTCAAGGAACCAACTAACAGTTACAACAGGAGCTGAGAAAGATTATAAGTCTAGTACAAGTATCAGAAGAGGCGAATGAAGCCGTGGAGAAAATTAGAGAGACTCAAAACCATAGGGAAAAAGGGCTTTCAAAAATGAGAATATTGACATTAAAAATCTAAATGGGCAACGTGCTTGTCATAGTATAAAGCAACCAGCAAAACAGAAGAGGACGTTAGCAAATGACCAAATGCAGCTCATATATATGCATATATATGAGAGAGACCAGTTCAGAGATACAAGTGATCGCATGGGAAATATCCAAAACACATCCATTAATATTTGAAAGAGAGAAAACTCCAAAAAAAAACTTGGTGATCAAGATATATGGCATTCATAAACTGCTTTGTTAAATGATAACTCCTTTGTATAGCTACTTAAAAATAATGATAAGTTAAAAAAAATTAGGTCATGGCAATATTTGAAGAGATGATGGATAATAATTTTACAGAATTAAAAATTCAAATCAAAATATCACATTGTGTCCAAAGCTAAATGGAACAAAACTAATCCACGTTGAAGTAAATTGTCATTTTAGAACTTTTTTAAAAAATAATTTTCACATTAAAGAGGTTCTTGATAAGACAGTGACTCGTGAATCGGCTGAGGATTTACCCATGGGGTATAGGAAGAAAACAGTTATAAGATGTTTGAGACAGCCAGACACAGGAAATGAATCTACTACAGCGAAATGTGAGTGTATCAAAGACAAAGGGGAAATCTTCAAAGCAACCAGAGACAACAAGCAGGTGCCTTCGAACAAAGGCTACCTGGTTTGGATAAAAACAGTTTTCTCCTCAGCCATAATAGTATCCGGCGGTCAGAGAATTGTACGTTGGAAGAAGATAACTAATAGTCCAGCTCTAAATTCAGCTAAAGTATCATTTTCAAATCAGAATGAAATGCATTTCAGGTAGGTAAGTTGATCACTCATAAATCACCCGTGATAGGTCTTCCCTGGGTTAGAATTAAGTTTAAGCAGGGAACTGATCTCAGAATGAAGTGAGAAGGCAGATGATGTTGAAAATTGGGAGAAACATTTGTAAATGTTCTATGGAATGATGGCGATCAATGGGGGCGTGTGTGTCGGTGGGATCAATGATTCGCAATCCACAGCAGTACCAAAAAGTGGGCAGACACGGAGACCGTGGCTGGAATGTGGACAAAGTGGAGAAAGAGCAAATGACGTCAGTGTTTGTCAAAATGTGGCAAAAAGGTGTGGGGGCAGAGAGTCCTTTTCATTTTGTACAGAGTTGATGCAATCAGAGCCATGAAAACATTGGCATTCTTTCTCCTTTTTTTTTTTTGGCAATCATGGATCTTGAACTCTGGGCCTGGGCGCTGTCCCTCAGCTCTTCAGCTCAAGGCCAGTGCTCTACCACTTTAGCCACAGCGCCACTTCCGGCTTTCTAGTGGTTTATTGGAGATAAGAGTCTCACGGACTTTCCTGCCCAGGGCTGGCTTTGAACCGAGATCCTCAGATCTCAGCCTCCTGAGTAGCTAGGATGACAGGCGTGAGCCGCCGGTGATGTTGGCAGTCTTTAACAGCTTCAGATGCCTTTGTGTTCACAGATCAGCGCAGGCTTCTGGGTTTGCCTTTGTCCCCATTTCTCTTGCCTTTTCCTTTGTCCTAGCGGGATACCTCGAGTTCTTTTTTGGAAGTTCTTTTCTAGGACCTATTTCCGTCCAGCTCATTTACCTCCCTGGGTGTGAGGCAGAGGGCACACACGGCACTTCCGTTATTCCTGGGAGCTGATTGTTACAGACAACCCAACCAGCTTCGAGAGTTCAAAGAGGTAGCTCTGGGGTCTACTGCACATGATCAACTGTCAAAGGAGTCCCTTCTTGATTTGGCCTCCTCGTTTGGAGTCCTATGTATCTCCGTTGGAGAGCTCCAGGATGGGGTCTGATTTGAACTGACAACAACTCCTGAGCGTGTGTGCTTAGTACACCGGGGAACAGAGATGGAATCTGGGCTCACTAAGAAATCACTGGTCCAGAGGTTGCAATGTCGTCTATTTCCTTCCTAGAGCCAACTCACCAGGAAGCTGGACTGTACTCGGCATGCACTTTACTAATTCAGCACAGGAAATCACTGTCAATGAGATTCCAAAGGCCTCCAAAGATCACAGGACAAGAGCAACCTCTTCCTGGAGCAGGTCTGCCTCTAGGGATGGATGAAAGGTAGACCCACATGCTGGATGTTTATCTGCATCCATCACGGAAAAGGTGTAGGGTTTGTTGTTGTTGTTATTTTCCAATGGAGGGGGGGACTTGAAATGTGGAAGCGTTGGTCAGCTACCACCCAGATCCACACCAACATGGAAACGCACATCATAAGCGCATCAGAGCCGAGCCGGGGAAGGGCAGAGCGAATGGTTTCTTTTCCTCCATTGATGGGTGGAATCCTGCCGACCGGTCTTGCGTGTTTGTCACGACCCATGGCATTGGTTCCTAGGTAGTGCCCTTTAGTATCCAATAGGGGACTGGTGGCATTTTCCCCTTGTTTACTGCGCCGGGACCAGTGGCGAGCACCCCTAAGCTGGGACCAAGCTCACGGCAATGTATCAGGGATGCCCAGAGCGGGAGGTGGAAGAGCGTTTTGTCCAGAGTTTCGGGAGCTCTGGATGAAGCCTTCCTCACCATGCGGCATGTTTTACTTCTGATTCACTGAAGCCTGACTTTGGGGGGCGGTGGCGGGGGGAGAATACCTTTTATTTAAAAAGGTTCATTCTGCATTCTTTCCTAAGGGGGCGGATAAAAGATACCAGAGACCAAGAGGCCAAATCAATAGGCAGTCACGCATACTAGTCCAAATTGGAAGGCCTCTGTTGGCCGGGAGAACATGGTCTGTTCGCGTGACTCGGGCTTGGTAATGAATGGACAGGGTGGGTTTCCTGCAGGTTTTATGTAGGTACTGCCTTTCTGGGGTTTGTAATGCTTAGGGAGCGGATGGAAACTTCCAGAAGGAGCAGCTGTTGGGGACAGTAGAAGGGAGACTGAAAGCCCGTTTTTCAGAGCCTGACTTCCAGCCCTGACACCCGCTGGCTCAGCCACTGCGTGATAAAGGAACTGTCTTGGCATACCCAGATCCCGTGCGAAGAGCTTTAAAAATATGGCTTGTGTATGAGAAAGATGTTGGGAGCCCTAATCCATTTCCCTGCCCCAAGGGTTTTCAAATATATCATTTTTTCCCCCTCATTGCCAGAAATGACAGGCAATGTTGAAAGGAAAAAAAGAAAAAGCAATCCCTTCGCCGTCGCTCTGTTCTCCACGTGCTAGCAGCAACGTTCCTCCGTTCGGAAGGAGGGCTGCCGGGGAATCCTCCCAGGAAGGCCCCACAGGCCATCCACACACCCGCTTCTGGTGTTTGAGATTCTGGGACGGTACAGTTACCGAGCTTTCGTCTGGTTTCAATTGCGTCCTGCTAGAGTATTATGCTGTGGTTCACCCGAGTTCTCCAGAGGTGCTGAATTCAAATTGGCTATTGATGCTCATGTCCCAAAGCCTACCCCAAATGGCTTATTTTGTTTTCCCCAACAGGATCGTGAAGGGGTCAGATTTGATCCGCCGTCGTGAACGTGATCGTATCGTATTTAGGCCGGGCGTTCAAACCCTGCCCTCTTCTGTGTTTGTAGGTTGGTCCTATTTCATCTTTATACCCACATGAACGGGACAGCGTGGCTCCTGGCATTTCGCTCTCTCTCCTGCTCTGCCTTCATCTCTAAGGCAGAGAGTATATTACTGTTTTACTCCTGTCATAACAATGATTTAAGGAATAAATGCCTTTTAATGCCTAATAGAAGCTTTAAGTTCAATTTACTACTCCTATCTGCTCAGCTGTAGCTGGCAGAGTCCTTGGCACTGTATTGCTACAAATGAATGAATGAATGGGTCCTTAATGAGGACCCAGAGGTAGAGGCCTGCAAAAGGCTTCTGTTTATGTGACCGCGAAGCTTTATTTTAACTGATGAGGGTAAAACCCTAGGAATGACATATGTGTCTCTGTTTGCCAGAATCGTTGATTGAAAATTGAAAATCATTGACCAACCCACCCGCTGTGTGAATGGTTAGTGTGAGCATTAAGCCAGCTGCTCTCCAACCAAATCCATCCAACCAGTCCTCCTCCAGCCCGGAGACCCTTCTCAGATCTGTGCTGGGGTTTGGGGAACTGTGACATCAACACCCCACCATGTGAAAACCGTGTGAGCTACATTATTGCCCAACCTGTGGCTTTCCAGTGGAAGTTTCGGGCAGTATCAAGCCAAACCTCCAATTTTCCATTTTTATCTGAACTTCCAAATTCCTAGCCCTATAAAAATCAACAGTGGGGTATGGAGCCGCAGGTACCACCAACTTGTCTCAGGAAAATAAATTTTTGCCCCAAATCAGACATCACTGCCAAGGAGGGAAATTGTGAGCGCTTTTGAGAGCCAGTTAGATCATGTGCATCTAGAAAGGCCCAGGACAGAAAACACCCCCACCCCAGCTTGAACAGAAGACACACACCACCCCCAAAAGTACTCCATTCACACGTTAAATGTAACGATGCGTCTAGAATGATTTCCAGTAGAATGGGCACCAGGTCACCCACCCAGATTTGGCCATTTCAAGGGAAGGCCAGGCAGCATTGAGCGGTGGGAAGTGCTTCCCTCCACCCGTGTTCTAGCTCCCTTCCTTCTGACCCTGCGAGTTATATTTAGGAGCAGTCAGTGTTCAGTTGGGTCTTCCCACTGTTGGCTTTTTGTTTTTCTTTTGGGGGGAGGGTTGGCATTCAATCTCCTATTATAGCTCAGTTATTTCCTTTTCTTTCTATTTTTTGCTTTTTGTCATTCTGGGACTTGAACTCAGGGCCTGGGTACCTTCCCTGGGCTCTTTGGCTCAAGGCAAGCAAGCTCTCTACCACTTTGAGCCACAGAGCCACTTCCGGTTTTCTGGTGGTTCCTTGGAAATAAGGGTCTCATGGACTTTCCTGCCCAGGCTGGCTTTGAACCGTGACCCCCAGATCTCGGCCTCCTGAGTAGCTAGGATTCCAGGCCTGAGCCACCAATGCCCGCAAGGACACAGTTCTGACTTTAGTCATCCTCTCCAGTGAACAAGTTTGTTACTATTTTCAAAACTGCATTAAAGTTTTTGACCCAAATGCGGGGATTATTTTTAATCCCTACTCAATTTTGTGTGGATTTATGCAAGGTATTTGGCTTCTCGACAGAAACTTGTGGACTAATAATATTAGAGAGAAGTTAGAGTTCGATGTAGGCAAAATTAAATAGCTGCGTATTGATTTGTATAGCAATTAAATCTAGTATTTCTAGTAGCTTGGCAGAGAGCTCCGTGTAAGGACTTATTCTGCTTAATATTTTTTATTAGTGATTGAGTTGCCAAATCTGCAACTGATATGAATTTGAATAAAATCTCAAGATGCCCAAAAGACAGTAATAGACTGGAGAAATTATCTAATATTGGCATTAAAGGTTATTTATTATCCTGATATAATCATCCTGACACACATTTTTAGACTATTAACTGATTATTCATCCTAGATAAGAGCATTAAAGAAATATTCTTTAAGCAAAGTCTGTAATCTTCACACTCACACACACACACACACACACATACACACAACACTGGAATATAAATTCATTTTTAATTTCTTTAAATAAAAAGCTATATAAATCAGAATTCCATTTTCCTCTGAAATTTTCACTCAACCTAGAGCCTGATTACATTGTCATTAATAAAATAGATTTTACCTCATAAACTCTCACAGATAGCAGTAAGACCGACGCCATGGACCCTGGGTTATTTTCTGTAGTAAGAGGAATAGCCGGGACTTGTGATTATTCTGGAACATTCTAGGTAATACAGTGGTGGAATTCATCCACTTTTTCACTCTTTGGCTACATAGAGAGTATCTCTGCTACATGGGACATCATAGATCAATATTGATTGTTTGGGGTTATTTTCTAAGTTGTTTTGATTCCCCCCCCTTTACACACACACACACACACACACACACTTAAGTTGATGGTTTCAGGACATTATTTAAATGAGTCTAAAGTCTCTCAAGAGAGTCTATGTAACTTCTTACCAACTGATGAGTGACCCAAAGAAAATTATTGTAAAAGGATAACAAAAGTTTGACTCTCTTCCTTCCTTCCTTTGTTCCTTCCTCTCATTCTCTCCTTCCCTCTCTCAGCAAGGAGGGACCCCAACCTACCAGGGTGCAAACCTCACCCTGGGCCCTGCCCAAGAATCCTGGATGGGCGCCTCGGCCTCCCTGAACGTCAGAGCACATGTGTGTGACTGTTGGAAATGCGTCCCGAGATAGGGGTGGGTTATCTGGTCTCTTCTGCTGGTGTGGTCAGAGCTGGCCCAGGCCCTGGGAAAGGAAAAACAAAAACCCAAAGAGCTGGCCATGTAGGTGGTCCTCTGGGGTCAGCTGGAAGATAGGGGGGGAGATTAAGAAGGACTTCTTTATCCTCTTACCCAAAGCTATTGTCCTGGTAAGATGAGGATTTGCCAGCCTTCCCTTCGGCTTGACACCGCCTGACACCACGAGATGAATTTTTATCTAGGGCATTTGCAGAGCATTGTACACACGCATTGAACCAAATGGAAGCTTCTGGGGAGACGTTAATACTTGGCTGCTATGTATGGGGAAATGTGTTTGCATTATGTAGAAAATGCAAATTGGGGGCGGCTGAATTTAAAAATCCGATTTGTCCCCACCCGAAGTATAATACTTCAGGTTTACATTGAGTCAAGCTTGCTTTCCAGATATGAGCTGCTGTTTGGAAATAGATATTCTTCCTCTCTCTTCCCCCCTCCCATCCCATACACATACAACCTTACCTTGCTTAGAGTATTTATGACAAGTTCTCTCCGCCACTGGGCACTGTTTTGGTCCCTTGCTCCAAACACACACACACACACACACACACACACACACACATACACACACACACACACACACGCACAAATGGCAGCTTTGATGAGGACAGCATTTCTTGGTTTATTTGTTACCTTCTTGCTTGTTACCTTCTAGGCTCCCCCTGTTAGACATTCCCCAACGCTTCTCGATAATCGAATGCTAGCAACCCGCTGTTTCCCCCTCTACCCTCAGATAAATGGGATTATCTCTACATTCACCAGAGAAAAAGTAGAATTTCTATTCTGCACGGAGGGGGTGGGGGGGTGATGGAATGTTCCTTCCTGTTGGATGGGGATATACCGGAAGGTTCTAGAATGTTTCTACCAGACTAAGAAAGGACGCCATTGCGGGGTATCTCCTGGGACAGGGCCAGGCCAGGGTAGCGGCCCCTGGGTCTGAGAGGCCGCACTGAGTAGAAAAGAGTTCAAGGCTATTTTTGGACCCTGAGGTACGTCACTGTTGTCTACATCTTCCAGAACTTTCCAAGCCCTTTCTCCCTTTCTCCTCCCTGTCACCCTGAGATTCCAAGCCCATCCTAGAAGACCACCCCGGACCCCCTGAACACCATCTGCTTCTGGACAGTCTCTTCCGAAGACATTCCCTGCCTCTTCCTCCGACCGGGTCCCCCCCCAAAGATCTGGGTGTGTTAAACCACCCGGACACTAGCTCCGTCCCCCAGCCTTTCATAGAAGGCCGTAGGCCCCGTGGATCGCGGGGATTCCCAGGTTGCTCACTGCCCACGTTCCTGCCACGCTAGCACCCTGAGATCGGGGTGTAACTCCGGCCCGGCTGCGCGCTCAGCCACCAAGCAAATACTTCTTGGAGGTTTTCTTCCTCCTTCTGCGACTCCACCGCTGCCTGTCCAGCCCTTTCTAGATGCCACTCGACTGGGCTTCAGGGTCCTTTTGTGCATGTTGCACGCAACCGTCGGAGCCTTGCCAGGTCACGGGGCTCTTCTGGGCCCCAAGCGTGGATCCTGACATCTCAGGATCGAGCCCCAGCTCCGCAACAAGGCCGGCGTCTGGGCCTCGTAGCGAGGGCGGCAGGCTGGGAGAGGGGGCTGGCTCCTCCGCTCCACCCCGATGCCATACAGAAAAGCACATTTTCTGGTTTTTCTAAGAAAAAAAAATGCATAAGCCAGATTTTTTTAATCGATCATGGGCCTTGAACTCTGGGCCTGGGCGCTGTCCCTCAGCTCTTCAGCTCAAGGCGAGCGCTCTACCACTTGACCCATAGCGCCACTTCTGGTTTTCTGGTGGTTCACTAACTGGAGATCAGAGTCTCACTGACTTTCCTGCCCGGGCTGGCTTTGAACCGGGATCCTCAGATCTCAGCCTCCTGAATAGCTAGATTTTTTTTTTGGTTTTTGTAGATGCTTTCTGCGGAAGTCCCTTTTGCAATCTGCTTCTGTCTCCAGCTACCGTCATCCAGGGTGGCCACGCTTTTCCCTACACAGGTGGAGATGATACATATTGGGGTTCTGTGGGGAGTATGGCTGTCATGAGTAGAGCCTCTGTGAACATGGCCGTGAAGATCTTAGACTGATCTCCTTGGAGAACATCCCCCAGAGTGGCGTTGCTGGGTCCTACAGTAGTTCTCTTTCTTAGTATTTATGGCTGTCAACGCCTACGTGAAAACCAACAGCCAACCAGCACGAGAGATCTGCATTCTACAGCTAACAGGCGCGGTGATGCACGCTGAGTGAACCCCAGTGGTTTGGATGGTTGTTCCTCATGCTAGCCAGCATTATGGAGATGTCACCCCTCTCCCCTGGCCCCCAGGGGGAGCCACATCTGCTCATTGGGAAGGGCAGAGAAGGACAGGAGAGCAGGAATCCACCCCCCACCCCCACCTGGTCGCCATTGGTACTGGCTAACTTCACAGGCAGAGTTAGTCAGGAGGTTCATCCCTAGTGGCCTCTTCTCCTCTTCCTGTCGGGATGTAACAGCATCTCTGCTTTCTGCAGACTCCCTTTATTTACCTCGGCCTTCTTGGTTCACGGCATTGTGATGCCAGACTCCTCACAGGTGAGGAGCTCCTGGCGCGTACCAGGCCGGAGGCCCACCTGCGTGTTCTAGCCAGGGACACGTGGACTATCTTCTTCCCCACTTACTGGGGGAAACGAAAGACCCAAGAATCCTGAACGTGATTGCTTCCTCCGGTGATCATTTTCAGACGCTCACAGCTGTCCATTGAAAAATCAAGTCGCACCGTGTCTGAGAAAACACAAAGTACCACACACACACACGTGCATAAAGATTCTCGTCAACACAGAATGGAAATTGATAGTCCTGCCGCTCTTGGCAATTCGTGGTGAGGGAAAACTTCTGGTGTCCCGGGTGGAGTTTTATGTCTCTCTCATAGTAATAAAGAGAACCAAAAAACTACCTTAAATCGTCCCAGATCTCTATTGAATACCGGGTGAGCAAATACATGATCCAATTACAGCCCATTCCGAGAGCAATTTCTCCTCTTTTTATTAGGCAATCAGTAAGAGGCGCTCTCTTGTCGGTTGGAGGACTATGAATGAAAGCACCTCGAGTCTGAAGAGAGCTGTGCACCCAACCGTGTCCCCCTGGAGCTGGGGGTTGTTGGTGAATGTGTGTGGTGGCTCACTAGACAGAGAGAGAGGCGGAAATGATGGAGCTGAGATGGATCGCAGGACCAAATACACAGCTGGCGCATTACAAGGACAGGAAGGGTGAACAGATCAGACACCGATGAGGGCACTCGGCTCAGGTAGAGGACAAGCCCAAAGCGGGACTAGGAGACTGAGCCTGGGAAATGCTAGTTCTAGACCTCCCAAGTGGTGCCCTGATCACCTGCCCCGCTGGAGATTCCCAGAGGAAACCAAGGAGCCATCTGCTGCCGACAGGGAGCCAAGCAGAACTTACGAAGAAGGGAGGAGAAATATGCGATGTTCTTCTGGATCATAGTCCATCTTCTGTAACAGCATACCACAAGGCTGGGTGATTTATAAAGCAAGAGAGGTTTCTTTGGGTGACAGTCTGGAAGGTTGGAGGTCCCACAGCTACTGCTGGTGTCCACGTTCCAGTGGTGTTGACCTTGAGTTAAGTTTCCAATGCCCAGACTTCAGGCCACCAATCCAACTGCGGCATCCTTAACTTTAACACACAACAGAATCCCCATTCTCTCTAGGACTAGATGCTATTACTTAGATTTCACGCCAAGGAACAAATGAGTTGTAATTCCAGGAAGTGAAGAATAACGAAGCCACGCAGTTATAGAATTCCTGCTTTGTGGTTACCAGGATCCGAACTGACAGGTCCCATCAGCGAACTAGAACATGCAGCAACGGGGCTGTGTTTGCCTGTGGACACACGTACACATGCTTTATGTGCTTCCAGGTAGCATTGTGATCCCGTGCAAAAAGGATCGGGGCTGCCTTCTAGGTGGTCAATCACCAAAAGACAAAAATGAAAAGAAAGCTGCAACTCTACCCTCATACCTGACATGAGAACACACCTCAGATAACTTTTTAATTTAAAAAAAAAAAAACAGGGCTGGAAAGGTGGCTCAGTGGTAGAGCACTTGCCTAACATGCATGAAGCCCTGGGTTCAATTCTTCAGCACCACATATACAGAAAAAGCTGGAAGTGGTGCTGTGGCTCAAGTGGTAGAGTACTAGCCTTGAGCCAAAGAAGCTCAGGGATGGTGCCCAGGCCCAGAGTTCAAGACCCAGGATGGGCAAAAACAAACAAACAAAACCCATGACATCATTCAAAACCCCTGATTTGCTACTAGGTATTAGGACTTAATGAACTTTTTTTTTTTTTTAAATAAGGACTTTCAGTCATCATACAATTGAATTCTGAGAGATCAGAAGCCTCAACATTTCAGAGCTTCTGATTACCAGCGCCTTAAAAATAGATTAAAATGATCAGTGCGTCTCCTTTTTTTTTTTTTTCCGCCTCGTGATTCCGTTTCTTCTTTTCAGAAGGTGATTGTAACTACCCCCTCCTCTGTGAGCACTCGCTGCTGCTCTGTGGTGTTCTTTCTCTACATGTTTCCATTCTAAGGTGTTTTGTGACAAAGAAAAAGCATACCCCAGACCTTCCCCACCACCCCCCCCCCGGGGTCAGACATTGATCACATGGCGGTAACCGCGGCCCAGCACACGAGGAAGGGCGATTGGTTACGGGAAGGCCACGGCGTGAGAGCATGTTTTGTATCTTTGTGGTTCTTCCTGGCATCAAGGAATCAAACTGGGAAGGGAATGCAAGCAGCGTGTTCCCGGGCCACTAGTGCAATCAACACAGCTGTTTCCAAATTGGCTGTCACACATTTCAGTCCCTGCTGACTCCTCCCCCCCCCCCCTTTATGTGTTTTCTACATCAGGAGGGGAGGAAAAAATCCATCTTGGTCCAATGTAGCTTTCTTCAAGGGCTGCAGCGTTCTTGAAGCAAGCTGGGTTTGGGGTGGGGGGGGCGTGTTTTGAGGTGATTCCTTTGTGTGTGTTTAATATTCCAATCGAGATCACAGTAGTCTCTTCTCGGCGGCAGGCTGCCACGTTGTCATGGGGGAGAAATGTCACAGAAGATGCCCACAGGGACGTATGGAAATGTAACGTGGTGCAAATCACCCGGGAATTCCTGTACCTGTCATTGCAAACCGGCTGCGACTGGTTGTAGGTTTCTAGATTCTCTGTTCTGCTCAAAACAGAAGGACAGGGTGAGAGGGAGGGTTGGCAAACACACACGCAGGGTTCTGTGGGAGGGGACCTTGAAATAACCTCAGAGAAGCAATTATTGGCCCATGCTTCTGATCCGATATCCACACGACCCGCCCGGCCCCTCCTACCCACCCGGCCTCGCTCCTAGTCATTTAATAATCATTATTGTAAGGGTTTTTTTTTGGGGGGGGTTAGTGTTTCTTTGCTTCGCATTGCGTCATGCACCTGCACGCCCTCCGTACCCAATTCTGATTCTTCTGAAGCTTTTCCTCTAGTGTTTCTCTTCCTAGCAACAGCTGTG
Organism: Dipodomys ordii; assembly: GCF_000151885.1. NCBI lineage: Eukaryota > Metazoa > Chordata > Mammalia > Rodentia > Heteromyidae > Dipodomys > Dipodomys ordii. Next base: position 2,513,587 of record NW_012267340.1, read on the forward strand.
TGGTCAGCAAGTTATCTTAGTACCAGTAACGTAGCAGTAAGTTATCCATCGCCAGCTTAAAATTGATTTAATCCTCACTTTCGCAGGATAGCCTATCGAGGTATAGAAGACCACACTGACCACATTTCTCCTCAGGATACTAGAGTTACTGGAAGGTGTTTCTGGGGGGGGGGTTGTTAAGAGTTACAGATGTGCTGTGCCATTGTTAATTCTTTTTAAAGTCAAGGTGCTCTTTGGCGTGTTGTTGATTTCTCTTTGCAAATTGTAATTGTGCAGTTGTACTATGGAAAGTCTGTAGTTTGGGTTTCTTTTTTTTTTCCATTCAGGATTTGATGATTCTTCAGTTCTATAAAACTCTATCCAGTTATAGCTCCTCTCTCGTCTGTCTGTCTCCTGAAGCTCCTGTTAGCTATGTGTCGGAATCTTCTCACTTATTCTGCATGCTTATCAATATTCATGTATGTTTTGCATCTCTTTTTTTTTTACCTTTTATGCAGATGATTTTTTTCTTTCTCAGATCCTGTTCTCTTACTCTCTTTTGAGTTTTGCCAGCTGAGGTTTTAATTTTATTGCCGGCATTTTATTTTCGAGATTCGAGGTTCTTTTCTTTAAACTGGCTAGAGTTATGTTCTTTCATTATATTTTATAGTTAATTTTATGATATCTTTAATCATTTTAAGTGTGGTTTTTAGAGAAGTTTTCATATTGGGCTATTTCTTGTCTTTATGATACTAGCTCTTTCCTTTTAAATACATATGTATATATATTTAAATGTTCTGCCTCTTCTTCAGAGTGGTTATTCTTTTTATGTTAACCATACTTCAGAAATATTTTTATGAAACATAATACAAAGAGAAGGACAGCTGTCTGTAGCGTTCTTCAGGTCAGTCAAACAGAGCCTGTGAACTCCTCTTTTGTGAGGATATTTTTTTAAAGTAGCATCTAGCGGAAATTATCCATCTAGATGTGAGATTTTCCCTTGTATCTTACTCCTGGGATTGCCGTCTCTTTACTTGGAGCCCAGCTCTGTGTTTAAGACAAGACTCTAATGTATGTCCGTATACTAATTACACCAGTTAGGGAGATCAAGTCTTCCTGTGGCCGGACCCTTTGAATGACTCTTGTTGGATGCAAACTTCCTTCACAGACATGGCCTTTGTGCTGCCAGCACCAAATGCTGTCCTGGGGTCCCTGAACAACAAACAGGAGGCTTTCCACGTGGTGGCTACACCACTCCTCCAAGAGGAGCCCAAGCTAACATCAGCCACCATGGTCACCTGGGGCTGGAGCCACCCAGATGTCCCCAGCCAGACCCCATCCACCCAGCCTCGAAATCCCCATGAGATTCCAGCCCTCCATGGTTTCCACATTCCTTTTCTCTTAAACATAAACAGGCAAGCACAGTGATGCGGGTCCAGTCAGGTATAGACAGGGAGAAAAGAGGCTTTGGTACACGCGTCCCTCTCTGGAGCTGAGCCTCTGGGACCCCACAGAGCTGTGGCCAGTCAGTGGGACCCTGGCTGGGCCCCTGCCCCGTTACCTAATGAATGAGCATCAGACATGGACACGGCCACCAGCTCCGCCTGGCTCTCCTTCCAGCTGGGTGTGGGCTCAGAAGCGCTGGAAACCCTTATTCAGTAGCCTATGTGCGTTCTCTGGTAGGTGAGCTATTTATGCGTCTGGTCCATTTTAACATGGAGAAATAGCTTCTCGTGTGCGGCAGCCTCCTCTAAGCAAGCCCTGTTCCCAGATACTCAAAGGCCTTCAGAGCTCAGAGCTCACCCCTGATTGCCAGCATTCAAAGCTCAGAGCTCACCCGTGATTGCCAGCATTCGAAGCTCGGAGCTCACCATGATTGCTGGCATTAGAAGCTCGGAGCTCACCCGTGAGTGCCGGCATTCGAAGCTCGGAGCTCACCTGTGATTGCCAGCATTTGAAGCTCGGAGCTCACCCGTGATTGCCAGCATTCGAAGCTCGGAGCTCACCGTGATTGCTGGCATTAGAAGCTCGGAGCTCACCCGTGAGTGCCGGCATTTGAAGCTCGGAGCTCACCCGTGATTGCCAGCATTCGAAGCTCGGAGCTCACCGTGATTGCTGGCATTAGAAGCTCGGAGCTCACCCGTGAGTGCCGGCATTTGAAGCTCGGAGCTCACCTGTGATTGCCAGCATTCGAAGCTTGGAGTTCACCTGTGATTGCCAGCATTCGTGCCCGAGGTCTTGGCTTACTCACGGCCCTCAGGGATAGCTGACACTGAAGGAAAGAAGAGGGGTCCCTCGGGGAGGCCCCCTTAGTAGAATCAACCCACCTCCCCCCCCCAAGAAGATGGATGAAACAGTGTCAGGAGGTCTTCATCAGAATCACGTCCAACCAAGGGAGGTGGGTGGGGATAATAATGGAGCCCATTTCAGCAACAGTAAGAATTACCTCCCAGTTACGCCTGTCGTCCTATAGCTATTTAAAAAGAATAATCGTTATCCTATCACCAAACGAATCACCCCATTTGGAAGAAACAGTTGTGTTGTCAACGTTCATAGAGTTCACAGAGACCGGGATAATGACAATCGGCCCTGTGAAGGTTAAACACGTGTGACTTCATCTGCGTATCGCTTTCCCACCATACTGTGACACGTATGTAATTACTTCATCTCAATAAAGAAATAAAAAGTATGAACCATCAGATAATGGAATTAGAACAACTGAACTGAATAACTAGGAGTAAGCAGGTTACGGTGATGTGCACAAGCAGTACGGCCTTTCTAGAAGAAGGTTAAACGCTGCTGAAGTTAACCGAGGACTAGCCGGGCATCGGGCAGCTGGCTGAAGCAGGTGGTCTTCCTCAGCCGACAGGCCCTGGGAAGGGGCAGCCGTTAAGATCTCACTTTGAGATCTGGAAAGGCCTTGAGCTCGCGTCCCTGGGTCTGAGCCAGGGCCTGGGCTTGGGTCAGGACCCTGCACAGGAAGGAGGCCGGGGCTGCGTGGGGCCTTGTCCCTGGCAGACCAGCAAAGCAAAACGACCCAACAGGCCTCCCCCCACCCCCAACGGGTACGTGTTTCCCAACCTCACAGACTACAACAGCAACCTTCCGATTTGCATGTGGTCGTGTTTGGCGGGCTGATGCGTGAGGGCTTTGTCTGTTTGTCTTGAAAATTGAGGGAAAGCATTTGGGAAGAATCTAAAACGAATCATAGAGAAGCCGTGGGAAGCCCGGCGTCGGTGGGCTGGAGCGGCGGGGACATCGCATTTCCTCCAGGAAAGAGTCATGTGGGGGGGGGGGGACGGGGAGGAGGGAGGGAGTGTCAAAGGGCAAACCCACCCAGCCAATCACCTTTCACACACCAGCACATGCAGAACTAGGCCCTGGACGTGGCTCTCTGATGGCCAGGTCATGAGCTTCATAAACAGCCCCAGGGCTCTGGCCAGTAGAACCTACAAATTCCACCCCTTGGTGGGTTACCCAGAGGTCTGCGTGGTCCGTGGCACTGACCCACATGAAGCCTCTGGACTACTTGTGCCCAGCCACCGGCACCCGGCTTACTGTCATTATGGAGTCTGTTCAGCTGCCCGTGCCTAAGAGAAACATCTCTTATACTCAGTTAAGATAGATCTCCCTGAGCTGCCTGCCTGGGCTGGCCTTCTGCTCTTCTGCAAGCACCCCAAATGGCAGACACAGGCGGCACACTGGGAAAGAAGGTCAGAAGTAGTGGACGCATTTGTGTGTAAGGCTTTTCGGGCTGGCGCTGTAATTTAAAGCCTCTGTCCTCCGCTATCTCCTCACCTGAGCCCCACTGGAGAACGCCACAGTAATTCCCTCGCTCTCTCCTTACCCACGGTGGCTGAAAAACTCCGATCTCTCCACACGGACCTGTGTTCCTGATCCGCTGGGAGATGAACCGCAGATCCACGCATGCTTAGAAGCAGTAAGGGTCTCAGCGTTGGGACCCACCGGCCAGTGTGGAGATTTCAATCGTTTATTTTTATGTTCAAAGCTGATAAATCAAGGGATTCTCCTGTTTGTTTGTTTGTTTTTCCTCTCAGGCCCGTACCCGCTTTCCACTGCCAGATCCTCTCCCAGCAGCCGGGGCGGGTGGATCGCATGTCAGGGTTCGGTCCGGGGGCTCCCTGAGCAGCAGGAAGTGGAAAGAGTCACTGAGGTCTCCGAGAGATGATGGAGTCCACGCAGCAGTGTGGGACACTTGGATTTCCTTTTTCACGTGTATTCATTTACACAGTCTATCCACTGGGTTGAACACCTCCAGCCAGCCCTGTCCCCCCACCTCCCCAGCCAGCCCCTGTCCCCGCCCCACGCCCCCCCCCCGTCCCCCAGCCTTCTGGCTTTCCTTTGCTTCTCAGATGAAGCCTGACATGTGTGCACCTCCCCTCTGCCTGAGGAATGAAACTACAAACTCACCTCACCAACCTTTGGCCTCTGCTGGCCTCAAACCAGGAAACTCCTATTATCTCTGCCTCCCAAGTAGCTGGTGTTATAAGGGACGGAGGGAGGGAGGGAGGGAGGGAGGGAGGGAGAGAAGGAAGGGAGGGAGGGAGGAGGAAAGGAAGGAAGGGAGGAGGGAGAAAGGAGAGGAATGGAAGGAGAGAAAAGAGGGAGGAAGGAGAGGGAAGGAGGGGGAGGGAGGGAGGGAAAGAAGGAAGAAAGGAAGGAGGGGAGAGAGGGAGGAAGGAAGGAGGGAAGGAAGGGAAGGAAGGGAGAAGAGGGAGGTCTTGAAGGAAAGAAGAAAGGAAGGAGGGGGAAGTAGGGGTGAAGGAGGGAAGGAAGGAAGAAGAGGGAGGTCAGGAAGGAAAGAAAGAAGGAAGGAAGGGAGGGAGGGAGGGGAGAAGAAAAGGAGGGAAGGAAGCGAGAAGAAGGTGGTCTTGAAGGAAACAAGAAAGGAAGGGGAGAGGGAAGGAGGGAAGGAAGAAGAGGGAGGTTGGGAAGTAAATAAGGAAGGAGGGAAGGGAGAGGGAGGAAGGGAGGAGGGAAGGAGGGAAGGAAGGGAGAAGAGGGAGG
>NW_012267340.1:2518681-2529345 GCF_000151885.1 Dipodomys ordii
AGGGAGGGAGGGAGGGAGGGAAGGACAGAAGAGCGCAGTGCCCCCAGTGGGGAAATGGAGCTGATTCTTGGGGATGCTGTGGGCTCGGGGCGCACCTGCAGGCCTGGCGGGGGGGGGGGTGTCTTCTCCCAAGCGATGCTATTGGAGGAAGTCGTAGAGAGTGTCAGCAGCGAGGACTGTGTGCTGAGAACCCGAGTGTGGATTCAGCCCGCCCTGGCTTTCATGACCCTGCCTGTGTTTACCCAGCTTTCGAGGAAAGCAAGAGGCCCCTTGGAGGTGCGGCCAAGCCCCGGCCTTTGCCTGGGCCTGCCACGGCACCCCCGCCACGGTCTCTGGGGCCTGGTGGGAGGCGGCCCGTGGCCTGTCTTTGTGGAGATGCAGTTTTGAAAGATGAGCGTCACCATGGCAACCGCAGCAGCCACTGCGAGAGAGAGCCGAGGAAGCCGGTGTTGGTAGAGAAAGCGAGGCCCCCACGCTAGGGAGGCTTTCTCCCACTGTTAAAGGGATCGAGGGAGAAGGCTACCTCCTATCTACGGTCCCCGGTTATAACGTGACCTGGGGCCCTGGCTGCTGATGAATCCCTTCTCAGGAGGGTAGTGCAGGGTGCTCGGACCAAACACGCCACTACCTCATGGCCCCTCCACGCAGAATGGCTTACCAGCAGCCCCAGAGAGAACCGGAACCTCCCGGAAAGCCGGCTTCCAGCTCCCCGGGACCCTTAGAGGATCCTCTGGGCTGGGGCTCTCGAAGTCTGCTACCCATCTCAGACCCTAAGACTGAAGCAGCTGAAGAGTCAGCTCAGAGATTCCCCTGAGCTCCGAGATGAGCAGCATCTCCCAGGGGCTCCTGCAAGGGCATTCTAGCACTTTCTTTCCCTCAAACACTGGGTGAGAGGAATGCTAGAAGAAGGACTTGCTCTGATGTGGTCAGGACTTCATCCATGGTGAGGGGTGTGTGTGTGTGTGTGAGTGTGTGTGTGAGTGTGTGTGAGTGTGTGAGTGTGTGTGAATGTGTGTGAGTGTGTGTGTGAGTATGTGTAAGTGTGTGTGAGTGTGTGAGTGTGTGTGTGAGTGTGTGTGTGCCAAGACAGGAGCTTGAACTCAAGGACTCTCATTCTCCGTTGGCTTTTTCACCCTAAGACTAGCACTGTACCACTTGAGTCACACATCCGCTTGCAGCTTTTTGCTGGTTAACTTGGAGACAAAGGTCTTGGAAGATGTATCTGCCTGAGCTGGCTTTGATCCTCGAGCCTCAGACCTCCGTCTCCCAAGTGGCTGAGATTGCAGGCGTGAGCTACCAGCCCCTGGAAGTCCTTTCATTCAACTGACCCCCTTCCCTTCTGTATGGAAGGAGCCGATGATTCCACAGGAACTAACAACGAATGAATGACGTCAGATGACTTAGGGAAAATATTTCTTAAAACCTCCAGAAAGGTTCCTAAGACCAGATGAATAAGCCATCAGGATAGAAAGATCATCCATCAAATCAAAATCCTTCACAAAACTGAAAAGGAAAAAACCCTCCGGCATGGAACGAAAGCTTTGGCAACTCGGGTCTGCGTGTGAGTGTGTGTGTGTGTTGAGAAGAGGACTCACACTTCCCGCTTCTCCTCTTGTGGGGTCTGAACCCCTTCGGTAAAATTCCATATCTTGCGGTCTCTGAATCACGAGCACACGCCTTTGACCAGCAGAATGCGGCCAGCAGAATGCGGCCAGCAGAATGCGACCAGCAGAATGCGGCCAGCAGAATGCGGCCAGCAGAATGCGACCAGCAGAATGCGACCAGCAGAATGCGACCAGCAGAATGCGTTCCATCCACACGGGGTGCGCTGGTCAGTCTTCCTCCCTTCTCTCAGAAGAGGCAGAGAAATACGTGGAGGATATTTCTGCCCTGGGCTATAGAAAGCATATTACAAAAAGACTGTTTCCTTCTGGAAAAATGACTGAAAACAAACAAAACAGAACCAAAAGGCCTTTCCCCCTCTTGGCTCAGCCACCGGAGATCCCGTTCGCATGATCAGATTCAGAGCAACTCATTAGAACTTGCTGTGCAAGGAACGAGACCAGGCCCTGCTCCCTCTTCCCACCAACCCCGCCAAGGTGACCCCCCCACGCCAGGGAACGTTCCAGAGAACTCTCCATGGTCCTTCCACTGACCACAGCCATCCCACCAATCGTTTGTCCTTGGCATTAAGTTTTCGGTCAGTACCAGCTTTGGTCCTGCGTGCAGGTTCGGGCCTGGGACTCCTCCTACCCCGGCCAGCTCTCCTTCCTACCCTTCCCCCACACGGCTCCCCCCCAGGGGCTCTGTTCGTGGCACCGCATCAAACCTAACACCAGAGGCTCAAGAGCAATGGACAGTTAGCAATTTTATTTTCGCTGGAATAAGCAAGAATGAAGGATGTTTGGATTCGAATCCCAGTGTCAGACACAACACGGGAGGTGGGAAGGGAGGGGACGGCTCTCTGCGTCAGCGTCGGTTCATTTTTCTGGGTAGGATTGCCTTGGGCAGACGTTTGATAAGGGTGGCTGGTAGAGAATGAATCGCCCATAAACTATATATATACTGTGTGTGTGTGAAGAGGGAACAGTGGATCCTACTGAATGATATTGAGTCGTGAGTGTGGGGTGGAGAGGGAGTGGAAAAGAGAGCCAAAGAAGCGAGGAGTTCATCAGATTGGAATATAGTATGTGCATGCGTGAAGCGTCGTAATAATTCCCCTTTGTACAACTGATATACACTAATAATAATAGTGATGATGATGATGATGATGATGATGGTGACAGGAATGGAGCACCAGTTCCATTTGGGGGAGGGGGTGTGGGTAGGAGAGGGGACGGTGAACGGAAAGGGTGGAGGAGAATGTGGAGTTTAAGTTCACTATATACAAGTATGAAAACCGTGAGCAAAGAAGCCGGGTGCTGTGGCTCACATCCACCATCCTCGCTCCTCAGGAGAATAAGATCGGGAGGACCGCGTGGTGAGCCCTCCGCCACGTCAGCCACGCCTCTCCGCTTTACATCCTGTCCTAGGTGGGTTCTTGCTGGGTTCCCGGACGAACCTCAGACCACCATCCAGCAGAGTCCCCTGCGACTCCATCCACCGAGGTCAGCTGGGCGCGCTGGTCCATAGGCCTCTTATCCAGCATTTGTGGGAAGCCTAAAAGCGGCTGAGGCATAAGATCAGGGCTTGGGTACAAGCCTGGGCAGGAAGTGAGATCTCCCCCCTCCCCATTCCCAGATAAAAACCAGTGCAAAACAGGCCTGGAGTTGTGGGCCAGCGGTAGAGCACCAGCCCAGGGAATACAAAGGCCCCGCGTTTAAAATGAGTCCCGCGAACAATAACAATAACAACCATTCCGGCGTGGGGATCATCACGTCCGGAGGATGTCAGCACCGAGCGTTTTTGTTGAAACAGGCTGTGTGCGCTTCGCAAAGTTACAATCTCTGTGGATCTTCCCGGTATCTTCTATCTTAGTTTGAAAAGCTGAGAAATCTCTCATCTCTCTCTCCCTCATCATTTTGAAAACCGACCCAGGAAACGTATCTTATTTCATCCAAAATTGTAAGAGCCAGATGTTTTCAGGGGAATTAAACAGTACCAGTGGCCCCCCTTCCTCTCCACAGACACCCCAGCACCAGGGCCTGGAGCGGCCCAAAGATTCTATGTCATCAGGTCTCCAGACTCTAGCATTAGGCCTTCAGGATTAGCATTCTCCCGTGGGTGGATTTCCCTGGGCCTTTGTATGAAGTCGAGACTGTCATCTCTAATTATGCATGGACCTTCTCCTAATAACGTTCGTTGAGGCTTTCCACAAACAGAAACAAAGCTTCATTACTCAGCATATTATTCTTTAAGTCTCTCTCTCTCTCTCTCTCTCTCTCTCTCTCTCAATGGATCTGCAAGGTGTTCTGTACTTTCTTAAAAAATTTAAGTGGCATTCTCCTCTCCTAGCTCACGCTCACCCCCGATTCCATTTGAACACTTCCTAACTGACCCCGAGGCATTTTTAAAATGGAACTTTCTTAAGAAGGCGGTCGCAGGTCGGAATGAAAGTCTAATGCATACACTTACCCGGAGGAGGCAGAGAGGCATCATTACTGAACGCCGCCCTTTCTTCCAGGTAATCTGCAATTTGTACATACCCTTTGTCTCTCCTCAGGTGTCATGAGCAATGCTAGCCGCTAGTGCATCCCCTAAATGGATAGGCTGGAAGAAAAAGATCTGGTTAATAAAATCCACAGACAGGGAGATGGCGGGAGAGCGCTCACAAAAGATGAAGAGGGGCGTTTGCAGCCAGTCTTATCAGCCTCTTTCTCTCCAAGAAGGAGCAACCAAGTTCTGAGCACCTTGGCCTAAATCCTCCTTGGACCCACACTCTCTCTCCTCCTCTCAGCCACGGGCAGACGCAACGCTCTAGTTCTAATCCACTTCTGATGAAAAGTGTCTCCATCCCATAGGACTTTATTACGAAACACATTGGAGGGACAGCTTTGTCTCTCCCAACGTGTGGTCTCGAGATGTCAAGGCAAAGGTGGAATCGTCTGAAGGTCTAGACACGGGTGCCACACAGAGTCAAGGCCTGGGACCCTCTGGCTGAGCACCAGAGCCGGTCACAGGACCTCAACTCTACGTCCCTAAGTCCGTTCACCTCAGCTCCGTTGTGACCAGGGTGTCAGGTTGATCCCAGCTGTTATGATGGATTCAGGCTTTGAATTATTACTGTCTCTGCGCTAACGGCCAGTCACTCCGGATATGGCGTCTGGAAAGGCCACCTCTCTGATCTGTCACCGCTCGGGGTTTCTGGTCTGCTGTCTGCCAGCTGGGAGCAGCTACATAGGACCCCAGCTGAGCAGGAGATGGGCAAGTCCAGGCACCCAGTACCGGCTTCTACCCACGACCACATACCCAGCTCTGTTTAGCCAATCCCGCCTTGCCTGCCGCAGACCCCCGTTCTCTTTGAACTGATTTGCGTTGCGAGTTGTTTGTGATCGCATAGGGTAGGGGTGTCTTCCTTTAAAGAAAGGGGAAGTCGGGCGCCGGTGGCTCACGCCTGTCATCCCAGCTACTCGGGAGGCTGAGATCTGAGGATTGCGGTTCAAAGCCAGCCCGGGCAGGAACATCGTGAGACTCTTATCTCTAATGAACCACCAGATAAACCAGAACTGGTGCTGTGGCTCAAGCGGTAGAGCACTCACCTTGAGCTGAAGAGCTGAGGGACAGCGCCCAGGCCCAGAGTTCAAGCCCCATGACCGACAAAAAAAAGGGGGGGGGAGATATCCTTCAAGGAACAAAATGGGCACGTGCATTTACAAGCATTAGGGCTACATCCTTTCTGGGCTTCCTGAATCACAGATTTCTGGGGTCTCTTTCAGGGGTGTGCATAGTAATTTTGATTTTGGCCTGCTCACTGGTCTCTCACTTGAAGATTTCCACTGAGCTCCTACCCCCCAACCCTCCCGCTTCCAAGTCTTCTGACCTTCACGTCTCTCCTGGCTCCCAGCACTTGCTTGCCTATCTGCAGAAACCTTCTTCTTGTCTGCAGGGCTGTCAGCAGCCAGAAATCTGGTGTCTAGCCTTGCTGTGCTCCTCCAGGGTTTAACACTGCTCCCACAAATGCTGGTCATGATGCGCGTGTCCGTGACTCCAAGTGTTAGTAACTACCTTTATTCATCCAGTGAAAGAGATCAGTTGATCAACTGAGTCAGGAATCTATCAACTATACAAGCTATACAGGTCTGAGGCTGAATTACACCTAAGACCTTCATCCTTCAGACAAAGCTGTATTCTAACGGCCCATGACCAGAGATGACTCCTCTAGAGAAGGTGTACTTTCTGGCAACTTCTAGAAATATATAATTTAAGCGATAAACACTAGGTGGAAGAAATGCCCTCTTTGGTAAGATTGGTGGGTCTTCAGGTCCCATATTTCAAGCGCAAAATTGCAGTTGGTCGGAGACAAGCAACTTTGCCATAGTGAAATATTCATTAACGAAGACAAGGAAGCAAAGTTATCTTTGCTCCCAAAGATAACTTGAACTCAAGTGAAACTATCTGCACATCTAAAAGAGAGAGAGAGATACAAATTCTTAATTAAATTAAGCTGTGATTTGGAGTCCAGATGCTCAGTGAATCACTAATAAATAGAAATGCAGGGGCTGGAGGGAGTTACCGGAACAGGGCAAATATTTCTTCCCGGAGGTGGCTTTGTCACAGGCAAAACTCCCCTCCGTCATCTGTCCTAGGCCGCTGTTTATTTATCATCAGAGCTGGATTATTTTTCTCACTTGTTCATGAAAAGCCCCCAGACAGGGGTGGCAGGGGCCGGCAGCCCATTGTCTAAGAAAAGGCTTTCTGATCCAACCACAGGAAGCTCGTGTTCCTTCCCTCCACGCTCTAGGCTCCAATCCAAGAAAGTGCCGTGTGCCGCTTCTTGATCTCGGTACGGCACACGGTGGCTGGTCACCGTGAAAGCCGGTTCCATTGATTTCATGGTTGTTGTTGTTTTTTAATTATAGTTGCTAACAGCAACCCCATAAAATTCCATTAGACGCCGCTCACACACACAGTTGCCTTCACGTAGTCTCTCTGTCTTCGTGTCCTCTTCCCCATAAGATAGCTAGAAACTCAACTCAGTCAAATGTGCAAGACAACCATGAATCTTTTATTCTTCATTTAAAAAATAATAATAATATCTGCTTCCTTCTGTTTCCTAATATCCCAATAGTCCTCTGTGCTACAGGCCTCGTTAAGGTACCTATGAATCCAATGTGGGATACCTCTGAGCTCATTGCTCATTTCACACCAAAAGGTTCTTCTAATGTGCAGACACATCTTAGGGAATTCCTAAACCCTGCCGTGTTCTTCCAGCTTAGATTCTATTGATTTCTTTTGGGGAAAAAAATTATGAAATACCATGTTAATACGAATGGCTCTCACTTCCGGCGGCTAACATCTATGGGCTGTCTTCTATATTCTAGGTGTTGTTTTAACAGTGTAAACATACTCACATTGATGCCCCTTCTGTAAGAAAGAATCATCACCATTTCCTAGATGAAAGCGCCAACGTGCGGATCGATAACCACTTCGAGAAACACCACATTCAAAGAAAGATTGAATAACCACATAAGACCGAGTTAATGCTGGTATGAATGGTAGGAGGGATGGGAAAACCGTTCCTTAATATGGGATTCTCCTTGAAGAAATCCTGGAAGACTGTTGGCTCCGGCCTCCTATCAAAATGAATATTTTAGCTCATGTAATATTGATTTATTTATGTATTGCAGCTTAGAACTAGGAATCCTAAAAATCTTCCACTTTGGAAAACAGGCTTTTCCTCATTCCTAGGAAGGTAAAGCTTTCTTCGCATTCATTCTCTGTACACACACTCAGGTGCTAGAGTGGAGTGTGTCCCCATTCCCGAGACTGAATTATGCATGGGGTGTCGGTCATGAAATGAAGACTTGATCGGGCGCATGATCTAATCTCACTGACTCCATTTAATCTCTAAATTGAGAACGCTTTCTCTGGGAGGTTCTCGAAGAGATTACATGAAATGTAAATATTGATCCCCCCCCCCCCCCGTGAAGCCGCCGTCTGGTCATCTGTCCAATAGAAGAGCAATAACCCCTACTTCGGGGTCAGTGTGAGTGTTTCGTGAGATAATGCTTACAAAGTGGTTAGCATTGTGTTTGACACAGAAAGCGCTGCCCAGGAGTGATACATGAGTGGCCAGGAGTCCCTGAGCGTTCCCTGAACCTGAAGAGGGTCCCTGACCCCCTTGGGGAATTGACATTTGATCTTCCTTGTAGCTCCTTGTGATTGCCTTTTACTTTTAACTGGATTTCCATCTTTAGTGGCTATTAACCTACTTTGCCATATATCTATTATGACTAAAAATATCACCTTTCACAACACCACTGGGAGCTAAGATTTCATTAATGAGGAGCTCCAACGTTGGAGAAAGGGCAGAAATTCTCATGAGGCCTTGAGAATGATCCCCCCTCCCTTCCCCCGCCCCCTCTCTCCCCATGAAGTCGGATGGACGCGCACTGTGGTCATATTCAGATTCCTGTTTTCCGCTTCTGAAAAAAAGCAATGGGTGTTGGCGGAGGGCATTACTCTTCCTGTGTGAGGTGATCACTTTCAATATTAGGTGTGAGCGAAAATCTCTCCCAGCCCACAGAGCCCCGTTCCGCTCTTGACAAGAACGTGCCAAGCCAACTTCCAGCACGCTTTCCTCAAGGCCTCCTGTGAAGACAATGGCGCGCAGTCCCCAGCGGCCTCCCCCCTGGACTCCTCTTCGCTTTCCACCCGTGTTGAACTCGGAGTTCTGTCAGCGTCGTGATTCTCTGCTGAAATCTGTCACTGCTTTGCATGTCGTGATCAACCTCACACGAGTCTAAACTCGGGGCTTCTTCAGGGGGCACGCAGTGACAGGATTGGGGGGGTGAGCATGGGAAATCTACCCCCCGTCCCTGTCTTGGGGGTCCGGGAGGAAGTTAGGCAATGACCCCCTGTGACCCCGGTAGCAAGGGGCCCTCGACGGCTGTGTCTAGTGCAGGGCAGCACATGGACGCGTCTCCCTCGCAGAGACCTCGCCACCCCGTTCTAGAAGCTTCCCTGTGTTCGTTCAGATCTAAGGATCGGGATGGTTTGAAAGAGATGGACTATAAAAGCGAAGGTCTTTTACTTGGAGACTTTCATCTCACCTGTGGGAGACCGAGAACGAGGCCACGGTCCTTCCCCGGGCATGGCCGCCCTCCCTTCCTCTTTCATGGACTCCCGCAGTCCTCCTGTCCCCGGGTTGAAGGCCACGGGACCGCCATGCGGCCCAGTGCCGGCGGCACCAGCGCTGCTGAGAGGCACGCACGCGGCTTCCATCTGCAACGCGCTCGGGGGCCAGGCGGCCGCTTCTTTGTGTTCCTTCTGCAGTCATGCATAGAGGCTTCCTCTGGAATGTTCCATCCACGTCTCCCATCACAGTCTGAAAGCACCCCTCTCTCCTCACCCCTCTCCCCGCCCCCCAAATCATCACGTGTTACGGCAGGTTCTCCTTTGGAAAGAACATAAGCGGGGATAATGGGCTGGTAGATGCCAGGACGAAGGCCAATGCGCATGCCATTCCCGGCCCCAGCAGATCGATTCCTGTTCATAATTAAGTAACTTCTCTGAGAAGGGCAGGTTGGAATAGTTATGAAAAGATAAATAATTGATAAGGAGCTACTTGTTTCTTTTTTAAAATATCTTTTCCCTTCCTTTCTTTCTTCCTCTCCTTCCTTCCCTCCCTCCCTCCCTCCCTCCCTCCTTTCCTTCCTTCCTTTTCTTCCGTCCTTCCTTCCTTTCCCTTCCTCTCTTCCTCTCCCTCCTTCCTTCCTCTTCCTTTCGTTTGCCCTAAAGACATTGAAACACAAAACGCCGCTGTGGTTAGTTCTGTGTTTCCTCTTGGTCTCTTGCCCGTGGCCGCTGCTGGGTGACCCTCCTGCGTCACTTTGCTCCTCAGCGTGTCTTGCTGGAGAGAAGGTCGGCTGGGGGTCCTGGGGTCGCAGGTCGGGGTGAGTTCACCCACCATCCTCCCTGTGTGCAGTTAGGGACCGCAGCTAAACTCAAAATCAAAACATTGCTGCTGCTGTGACTCCATCCACAAGAACACCCCGACGGTGGCTCTGCAGACTGGGGGGGGGTACGAAAAGCTTGGATCTGCGGGTGCAGGACGGGAAGGTGCCCTGGTCTCGATGTGTTTGGGGGGCCTGTGTGGTGAGCCCACACCCCAGTCTCCTGGAGAAGCTGTCTCCAGGAACAAAATCCAATGGGAACAGAGCAGAGCCCGGCACCCGACGCAGCCAGGACAGAAGAGGGGCCTCTCTCCCTTGGCGGGTACCCGGGGAGGGCTTCCTAGCCTTTTCTGCTGGGGCCCTAGAACATTCTGTGGGGAGAAGCCTGGCTTTCAAGAGTGAGGTTTGAAGTTGGGCCAGACTAAGTTTTCATGTCTACAAGAGGCTGACGGGTGGAATGCGACCAAAGCATCGTTAAGGAAACCACTGACCCGGCGCGAGGGGAATTCGGCGGGGAACAGCTGGGCGCAGTAATTGGGGAGAAAACAACTAATCAGAATAAGCCATTTCGCATTTATGTCCCAGCGAATCAAGAACTCTTGAGCCAGCCAAGGCCAACTGCTAGAACTTTCTTTGTGAGGGATGAGAGAGCAGGCTGAGAGCGGTGAGAGGTGCTTTTGTGCATCTCTGGCTCTAGTCACCGCATTCTTGGTGTAGGGTTTATTTTTTCTGTAATGAGTAAAACTCATAGACAGGAGAGACAATCTGGGTACCTCATGCTGTCTTTGTTAGGCGTTTGCCAGGGGTGTTGAGGGAGTGACGGGGGCTGGGGAGGGGGGCGGCGTGGAGAAGAAGCAAATCCTTGAATGCGGCCCCCAGGGCTCCCGGTGCTTAATTCCTTTGATTAACTGTGCAGCGGTCACAAGTGGATGGTCCCGGGTACGAGGGAGGCCTGGAGGAACATGGCACAGATCCAAAGAGTGGGGGCTCCGTGGGCCAGAACGGAGTCAGGCAGAGGCGGCTGGTGGTGGTGGTGATGGTGGTGGTGATGGTGGTGGTGGTAGTGGTGGTGGTGGTGATGGTGGTGATGATGGTGGTGATGGTGGTGGT
>NW_012267340.1:2529910-2549068 GCF_000151885.1 Dipodomys ordii
GAAGGAAGATTTATCTAAGAAAGGATTAATTTGTTCTTGATGCCACGTCAAGAGCTTTGTAACCAAGGTGTTGAATTTTCTCAGCGCTGTTGGTGCTGTGATGCTACGACCCTTTTTTTAGACATAACGGTACAGAGGTTTGTAAGTACCAACAACACAATTTGCATCCAGATCTCAACTCTACATTCTCTACACCAATGATTCTCCAGGATGCAGGGCCAACTTTTTTTTATTTTCAGGAACTTCTTATGGACAAACACTTGGGCTGTGGAGAAATGCTAGACTATCGATGTTGGTGAAACATCGATGTTACCCTGCAGAAATGAACCTTATTAATGTTGCTTTCATTACAGCAATTCAGGCTGCTCCATCCATTCCTAAACTCTTGAATAAAAGATGCTCCATGAATTTATTTCTGAGGACGGATGCAGTATACTGTCATCAAACTAGTTTTTGGTGGTTTTTTGGTATTTTCTGCTGAGCAATCTGTTCCTGAACAGAACAAATCAATAGCCTGGACTTATTTCCACCTTATGAGATGAATTTTTAAATACCCTTAGGTATTTCTCTGCTCCTATAATTTTCAAAGATGTTGGTTTTATCCACTCAACCATCCATTGCCATTAAAAATAAATAAATAAGTAAACCCGGGGTTATAGATCCACCCTCTCCAGTCTGTGCTACAACCAACCCTGCTTTGGGGTCCCCCAAAGAACCCTCACTGCATGGATTTTTCTCTCCCTCTCCCTCTTGAGTATTTGCAGCCACCGAGGGTCCAACAAGGGCTGACCCAGGAACTAAAGTCCAAGGACTTGAAATGGCTTTAACAACGACCTGGAGCTCTTGAATAGACATTATCAAGGTGAGAGACGGGGCTGCAGACCAGCAGCTTCATCCCCAGCTTCTCTTCCCTGGGATGCCTTGCATACATCAGGGGTTAGTAACAGGTTATTGGAATCAAATAACACTGCATTCAGGCACCCAGTGAATACATCCTGAGGAGACATGGGACCGGAAAATTCTATGGACAGACTCCATAGAGCAGGAGGTCTTAAGCCTTTCCCTACTGTTCAAACCCCCCAGAAAAGTGTGACATTGGGTGAACAAAGCCCTGATTGGGCCAGAAGACAATACTATCTTCCCAACAGCAGGCTACAAAATCAGTGGGGCTGAAGTGGTTCACGCCTGTCATCCTAGCTACTCAGGAGCCTGAGATCTGAGGATCATGGTTCAAAGCCAGCCCGGGCAGGAAAGTCTGTGAGACCCTTATCCCCAAATAAACACCAAAAAGCCTAACATGGAGCTGTGGCTGAAGTGGTAGAATGCTAGCCTGGAGCGAAAAAGCCAAGTAAGAGCACAAGACCCTGAGTTCAAATCTCAGTACACGTGCATGCGCACACATGTGCATGCACACACACACACACACACAGAAAAGAAGAAAAAATATATATCAGTGGGTGGGGGGATTACCCAGAAGAGGTCAGATAACAGGCAGATAACAGGCAGGGAAACTCTTTGTCAAGTTATACAATCTCACACACGTAAAAAAGAACTATATTAATCCATAGCACATGAAACCTATGGTCTCCTGGACACTTTGTAATCAAAAGCTCTTACCCTTGAATAAAAGTGAGTTGATTTTAGAGAGAAACAGCGCATGACTAAAGGTACAGGTTATGGCCAAGTGGTGGTCCAGGAACAATCGGACAGAGATGTGGAGAGGGAGGAGAGAGGGAGGGGAGGGTGTGGAGGTGGAGATGGAGACTTGCTAATTCGAAGGGTGGGATTCCCCAGGCGTGATGTGCAAACCTACATTCCCGTGCAGAAGCCTTTGTTCCACAGGAACAACCACACAGACCGCGTTCCCCCTGCCCACATTGTTTCTCCTTTAATAAAATGAAGACTGGAGTTGCTGGGTGCCAGGGTGAACACATCAAACTTCCCAGCCTTGGATGCCAGATTTCCAGTGCCCGTGGGTACTAAACACCTCCACACACACACACACACACCCCGGCACTGCAGATACAAAGGGCCCAAATGGGGGTTTGCTTCCCTCCCCGCTTTTTCATCCTGGAAGCATAACACTTTACAGAAAGAGAAACACTTCA
The DNA here is from genome assembly GCF_000151885.1 of Dipodomys ordii. Classification (NCBI taxonomy): domain Eukaryota; kingdom Metazoa; phylum Chordata; class Mammalia; order Rodentia; family Heteromyidae; genus Dipodomys; species Dipodomys ordii. Next base: position 2,532,019 of record NW_012267340.1, read on the forward strand.
AAGGCAGACCCTTTCTTACGCGCTCTCAGACCTCTATTCAAGATCCACATTCATCTCCCTTATCCAATTACAGGATCAAAGCAGCAGTGCTTGGCCTACTTTAGGAGTTTAAAGAGATCCAGGGAATGACTGGGACCGTTCAACACATCCTTCTTTCCACCCTGCATCTTCCTGCAGGAGAGCTGGAAGATGTGCCCCCCACCCATACATACACACACACACACACACACACACACACACCCTCCCCCGGCACACACACAGACACACAGAGAGAGAGAGAGACACACACACACAGAGACACACACACACACACACACCCTCCCCCGGCACACACACACACACACACACACACACAGACACAGACACACACACACAGATCGGGTAGGTCTCTGTAAAATCCCCTCTAATCTCTCTCCGTGTGTCCAGGATACTTTGGCTCTCCTCTCCCCTACCACAGACCTTTCCAGAATCCACTCCCAAATTGGATTATTATCATTATTATTATTATCATCTTTGAGTAGTAGAATGAAGGAGATGCCACGTAAAAAAGCCATTTATGAACACAGTCTACGCTGGCCAATGCCTCTCCGTCACACGCTCATTGCTCTTAATCTTGAAGGATAGACGCTGGGTTCTTGTCTGTACTCCCCCTCTTCTCCTCTCTGTCTGTCCGCCCCTTGCCCCTTGACCCCACCCACCCCTTTCGAGTACCCGTTTCCTGGTGTTTTATTTGGCTGAACTTTGTGCTTTTCTCTAGAATTACGGTATTTGAGTTCTCCCTCGAATCTACCATATTCCAGTTTAAACATCTGTAAACATTTGCATGCCCCCCCAATGTATTTACTTATAAATTTATAAACCAGATCCAGCTTCCCCATATAAGGGACAGTGTGCATCCTTTGTCTCTCTGGACCTGACTTACTTGACATAATTTTTTCCAGGTCTTTCCATTTCTTTACAAACAGTACAACATCATTCTTTCTAACAAATGAGTAAAATTCCATTGTGTGTGTGTGTGTGTGTGTGTGTGTATCACATTTTCTTGATCTATACGTCCATTGAGGGGCATCTGGGCTGATTCCCTACCTTGGCTCTGGTGAATGGTGCTGCAATAAACATGGTTGTACTGGTGGCTTTACTGTATCCTGGTTTATAATCTTGGGTAAATGTCATAATTTTTTTTTATTTTTCCTGACTTCAGGTTAAAATAAAAACTGTAATGAAACAAAACAAACCTAAGTGCTCCCCTCCTTGGTCCCCTTAAACCTACCAGTCCTAGAACATCTGTCCATTTGAATGCTACAAGATTTCCTAAAATAGGACCCATCCTGTCCTCAGATTCCCTTACTAGGATTTGAGTCTTTAGTTTAAAAAAAAAAAAAAGGAAATGCAATGTCCTCCAAAACACTTAAGTAAACAGATTGCCTATTGGTGGATAGATTTTTCTCTATGAAAATCAGTCTGAGGGCAGCCACCACACTGGGGTATAAAAGATGACCTTTCCAGCTGCTGCCATTTGTATCCATGGGAAAATACGAGTTTTGTCTCTCTCCGGGAGTTAATATTGTGATATCTTGAAGACTACAAGGGCTGCGTTTCTGGAAGGTTTCGCTGGGGAGAAGCAATGCTTTGTGGCTCATGACAAGATCACGGCAGAATATTTTGTGTGCACTGTGATTTGTATCACCCCATTTGTGCATGGGCCATAAAAGTGCACTTTTTATCAGGAACATTTGGAATATATAACAGCACGGAAGACATATGGCCACTAAATAATTCACGGTTATCTATCTTCTCAGCAGATTCCTTATACACCTACCACATTTTAATGCCTGGTTTGCTCAGAAACAATATTTCTTTACGACCCTTCCAATATAAAAATGTTTACTGACTGGCAGGGATGTATGGATGCCAAGGGATTCGACTGAAGGCCAAGAAAAGTGTTCTGCTTTTACCTCCTCCTTTACTTCCTTTTCCCCCACTCAGCTCCTCCTCCCCTTGACATCCAGCCTGTCCAGAAACAGAGGGTGGAAGTCACTGACTGACCCTTCCTTTCTCCTCTTCACAGTTCCATATCCATCTACAGTCCCAAGGAGAACCCAAACGCCTTTGACACCGCGGCATTCTTCCAGTCCGTGGGGAGTTTCCTGGGGATCTTCGCCGGCTCTTTTGCCATGGGCTCAGCCTACGCGGTCGTCACAGCACTGATATCCTTTGTCTACGTCCCTGGATGCTGTCGGGAGCAGCCAGTGGCCATCGGATGCTTCTGATAACAAATGACCTCTAGCAAATGGTAAGGTCAATTCGAACTTGAGGTAACAGTAGTGGGGTTACCTGCTTCCAGGTGGGCCCTGGCAGTGTTGGTTGGTATTAGCGGCAGAAGTCAGGTTCTTATCCAAGATCAATTCCAGCACCATGGATGGTGTCTGGTCTCCAGGAGATTGCCCCCTAGGAACATGAAGATGAAGTATCTGAAGACCCAGAGTCGAGGACGGGGCAGGACTGGCTGAGGATGCTGAACTAGTCTTCTCGGTTGTGTGTTATAACTGTGTTGATGGCCAGCTCACCAGATAGGCCAACCCAGTGGTCACCGTGGGTTTTAAAAAGCATCGAGAGCCACTGTGCAATGTTGCACAGGACACACGTTTCCCTGACGTGGATTCCTTCTTCTTGCTGGGACTTTGGAGAGTAGCCAGGAGCTGAGCCGAGGGAAGAAGTTGATCTTCACCTGCAGAAGCTGACTGGGACCAGCACAAGTCAGTATAGAGGAGGAAACAAGAAGGCCAAGGCCAAGTGGGAGGGACAAGTAGAGAACACAGAGCAAGGGCGCTGGTGGCTCCTGCCTGGCATCCTAGCTACTCAAGAGGCTGAGATCTGAGGATCACGGTTCAAAGCCAGCCCGGGCAGGAAAAATCTGTGAGACTCTCATTGCTCCATTGAAGCTGAGAGCCGAGACAGGGCTGGAGTGGTAGAACGCCAGCCATGAACAAATAAAGCCAAGCCCTGTTCAAGCCCCAGTACTGGCACTGAATGAACTGAGACACTAAAGACCGAGGGCCAAAGTCCTAGAGGAGGCAGGAGGAAGGCATGTGCCCAGGAGGGTGGACGCTGGGGACGTGTTCCAGGAGAGTAGATGCCGAGATCTGGGCAGCGGGGAGCAGCTGAGGGGCTCAGGGCCTACAAAGAGTCAGGATGAGTAAAACGTGGGCCCTGCCTTCGGTGGGGACGATGTCAGGAAGGAAGCTCTGAGGGAAGTGCTGGAGTAGAGAGGTGAGTGCCCCGGCCACATGCGAGACTCGAGGGAGATAAAAGCACAGAGGCGCAGGGCAAAGCTCTGATGTAACTGAAATACACACTCTGCTCAGGGTCATTTTGGGGTTTTTTTGATGGTCTTAGGCTTTGAACTCAGGGCCCGGGCGCTGTCCCTCAGCTCTTCAGCTCAAGGCTGGCGCTCTACCACTTGAGCCACAGCGTCACTTCTGGTTTTCTGAGTGGTTTATTGGAGATAAGAGTCTCCCGGACTTTCCTGCCTGGGCTGGCTTTGAACCCATGATCCTCAGATCTCAGCCTCCTGAGTAGCTAGGATGACAGGCAGGCGCCACCGGTGCCCGGCCTCCAGGGTCGTTCTGGCCAGGATGAACCACCGTCGTACACAGAATTAGCAGCCTTCTCTGCCATCTCCACCATAAGACGCCCTGGGCAGCTCCCACTGCTGCACGTGAGTGCCTACCCTAGCCCATCTCCTTGGCTAAAGGGGGGAGGGAGTACCCACGGCCTGGGCCCCTCACGCCCGGCACATGGGCAGCACCCTCCTCCATTCAGAAGTCACACTCCTTGGCCGTTTGCCCCGGGGCGTGTGCAAAGCTGTGGAGGGGCGTGGCCCCAGGGCAGGGCCGGGCGTCCACCCTGCTGCCTTGGACTCTCAGTAGACCCCTTTGTAGCAAAGCGGGGCAGGGCTGTGACTCCCACGCCGTAGTGTGCATCTTCAGGGAGGGGCCGGCTCAGGTCTGAACACCATCACCAGACCAGGGGTTCCCAGCCACCGGGGGGCTACCGCTGACAGACGGCTGTCGTTTTCCTTAACCTGTCCCGTCACTTGACCAAATTCACCAAGCTGTGCGAGTTCCCGATGCTGGAGACAGGGCTGTTTTTCCTTCTGTCCTGGAGTGCCTTCCTGTCCGCAGAGGCCGCTGGCCTAACAGGTCAGTCCTGCCTGTGGCTCGGGAGCTGGGCGTGTGGATGTGGGTGTGTGTCTGTCTGTCTGTCCTGGACACTGAGTGACATGGAGTCTCTCTTAGTGAGTGGAAATCGTTTATATAAAATCAGCCTCGCATGGGCCTCCTGGGGGAGGTATAATAATAATAATAACAATATAATAATAATAAATGTAATCATCATAGTTATATATAATTAATGTGTTATATATAATAAACATGTGTAACATATATAAAAATAATATCATTAACATATTATATAATAAATATTTATAATAGATAATTTTAATATATTGTGTAATGAATATAATTAATATATATAATATGTGGATGCCATTCATAGATAACTAATATTTTGTAATGACTATAATGAATATGTACTATATTAATGTCATTCATGTATAATTCAGTGTAAGCAGTAGCCTCTCCCGGGCACGCCCATCCCCTCAAGCAAGTCCAGCCAGGTGGGTGTGTAGTGGGGGGCTGTCTCCGGGGTCCTCTGAGGGGGAGCAAGCAGTCGAGAGGAAGAAAGTCCTGCCGGCTGTCTGGATTCCCAGGTTGGCTGGGGAACGGTCGGCATTTGCCCTGGTATTGCTGCCATGCTCGGGCGCTTCTTCCTCTCCATGGAGGAGTCACTGGAGCTGAGCTGTGCGGAGGCTGCTGCCCTCCGGCAGCCTGCCTCCCTGCCTCTCCTGGCTTTCAGGGCCCTTTCCTCTCGCTCCGTGCTAACTGATACAGTTGAACAGCGACCATCTCTGCTGGGGATGAGCTGTGTCTCCCTGGGTTTCTGTGTGTCGGTTGGCGATGCTTTGAGTCTAGGTTAACGAATAGTAATGAAAATGGGCACGCAGCTAGGCGCCGGTGGCTCACACCTGTCATCCTAGCTACTCAGGAGGATGAGATCTGAGGATCATGAAGCCAGCACAAGCAGGAAAGCCCATGAGACTCTCTCTCTCTCTCTCTCTCTCTCTCTCTCTCTCTCTGGCAGTCATGGGGCTTGAACTCTGGGCCTGGGTGCTGTCCCCCAGCTCTTCAGCTCAAGGCGAGCGCTCTACCGCTTGAGCCACAGTGCCACTTCCGGTTTTCTGGTGGTTCATTGGAGATCAGGGTCTCACGGACTTTCCTGCCCAGGCTGGCTTTGAACCCAGATCCTCAGATCTCAGCCTCCTGAGTAGCTACAATGACAGTCTTGAGCCACTGGTGCCCAACTAGCCCAGGAGACCCTTACCTCCAATAAACTACTCAGAAAAAGCCAGAAGTGGCTCAAGGGGTAGAGCACCAGCCTTGAGCACAAAGAGGCTCAAGGACAGTGCCTAGGCCCAAAGTTCAAGCCCCAGGATCAGAAAAAAAAATGGACATGCATTGAAGGTGCACAGTGACCAAGTGCTGGTAGAATACCTTTCAGAGACCATCTCATTCATTTAGAGAAAGACTCAGCCGGCAGGGAGCCGTGGCACACAGATTTAAAGCAAGACGCTGGGGGGTGGTAGACCTGCATGCTGGGGCGAGATTGCACCCGGAGGGCACCGGACAGCTGTGCCCTGCATAGTAAGAGGGGTTTTCCAGGAGCCTGCCCTGGCCCCTTGCTCCTAGACTGGATATTGGCTTTCCTAGGACTGCCATGCGCATCATTTCCATAAGCAAAGCTAATCGGGCCCACCAATTGCTTATGTACTTCTGAGTACTTATCACAGTGCTACTGATTCTACTCCACAGTCCTCCGCTCACCACAACTATCTCACACGAAGTCTGTTCTGTTAGCACGTCACCATGTTGTGAAAAGGGGAAGTTGCAATCATTACAGAAATGAAAGAAAGGGTCTGGGAAGGTGGCTCAGTGGTAGAGCGCTTGCCTTGCATGCATGAGGCCCTGGGTTCGATTCCTCAGCACCACATAAGCAAAAAGAAAAAAGCTGGAAGTGGCATTGTGGCTCAAGTGGTAGAGCGCTAGCCTTGAGCTGAAGAGCTGAGGGACAGTGCCCAGGCCCAGAGTTCAAGCCCCATGACTGGCAAAAAAAAAAAGAAATGAAATCAAACAATAATGGTGTTCTTAAAGGAAACAACAAAGGTAAAACTTTGATTTCCTCCACTGCCTAGCCTGGCGCCCCGTTCAATACTTAATCTACTGTTGTAAAATGATCTTCGTGATGTTTATGCTGTGAATCAGCTGTTGATCTTCCAGGAAGGTAGAGCGGTATTCAACTTAACTTTTTTTTTTTTTTAGTCTTCTGGTGAGGTTGAAATCAAGATACACACGCACAGTTGCCAAAAAAAAAAAAAAAAACACTTTCATTTCTATGTGTGAAAAATGGTCTATTTCCAGATCTATTTGAACAAGATCTTGTTCTACCAACACTTGAAAGGTTGCAGTATGCAAGAAAATATGTAACCGGCTAGTTTATCTTTACCTTGGTCTCTTATGATCCTTTTTAACTTGATTTTTATTGTTATTATTATTGGTGGTGGTGTTATTATTATGCCTGTGTCTCAAGCCTAGGGCTTGAAATCACAGTCTGAGTACTGTTTCTGAGCTTGCTTGCTTTTCTTTCTTTCTTTCTTTCTTTGCTTAAGGCTAGCTCTCTATCACTTGAACCACAGCTCCAGTTCTAGCTTTTTGGTCATTCATTGGAGATAATAGTCTCATAGGCTTTCCTGACTAAGCTGGCTTTGAACCACCATCCTTAGATCTCAGCCTCCTGAGTAGCTAGGATGACAGGCTCTAGGCATCAGGGCCTAGCTAATCTGATATCTTAAGTGGATTTTGTGCAAAGTAAGGAGCCATTACTCAGGGTGATGGCTACACACACACACACACACACACACACACACACAAAACCTTCCTAGCAGAAAGATCCAAGTGCTCTTGATAAATTCACCCAACCACAGACTTTCTCCTGAGCACAAGTCCAGATTTGGGCCCTCTGCCTAATAGGCATGTGATAGAAACCAAAGTCTAGGTATTGCCATTTTTTTATTGCCAAAGATGGAGCTTGCTGGGTCTAAATTGCGCTGTGTTTGTTTATTATTTCATCCTGGCCTGTTTCCAGATTGGACTTGTGACAATGCCCGATACAAGCCACGCGTATCGCTGGGAGTTCTTAGTGGAAGATAAACACTCAAGTGCTCCGGTATCAAGTGTTTCTGCAGAATTAGGCAGCTGTTTGTTGCAATCATTTGGCAAATAAATACAGCTCTGAGCTTTCTTCCTGGTAGCCAGAGTCGAAAGGGACACATGAGTTAGCACAATTATATGAGCGTGAAAGGAAGTCACTTTTACTTACAACAATGAGCAATCTGGGGGGGGGGAGTAAATTAAAATTTAGGAGTAATTATCACAGACATCCTTATCTAAGGGGCTTTGGGCACCACGCTGGGAAATGTGGTGTTTTGATTGTTCAAATCATCCAACAATCATTTTAAAGAAGATATAGCAACCCGTGGTCATTTCTCAGATCCCACTTTCCTGAAGTCTCAGATCCCACAATTCCCTGAACTCCGCTCAGGGCCGTGATCAACGTCTTTGAGCTCTGGTTCAATGACACAAGGCTAACGTCTACAAAACGTCTTTTCAACTTGCCTAAAAATGAGTTGATCCTATTGCGGATAATCTCACACCAGCAATAAGGTGAACGAGAATGGATGGAGCCCTTTGTGGATGAGTACGTCTTGAGATCATTCACCATCTTGGGGCCTTGCTTACATGCACACCCTCAGAGCACATCTTGTGGGTCTACACACAATGGCTTCTCAGCGGGAACCCCCCCTAAGCCCTGACATCTCCCAGTAGGTCATTCATTCTGCACTTCTGAAGGCAAGCACTCGGGCTGACGGGGTAGAATTAGGATCACTGGACAGAAACGCAAATAGACTGCCAAGTTCTCCAGGCTTTGCCAGTACCAAGAGGAGAGCTGAAGCAATTAGAAACTCGGTAAATATCTTCCCAGCAAGGGGAACTCAGCCCAACAAAAGAAAAACTTTCCAAAGCCGAGTAACAGGCCAAGTCCCAACGTTCTCACACCACAGGACATCTTATCCATGAAGATGTTCCTGCTTTCCCTGGCCCCAAGGAACAAGGACACATGAAGGCAGGTCACCGGGGCTCTCTCTCTGCGGTGTGGAAACTTCCGGGCAGCAGGGAAGATGGGAAGGTGGGCTGCCTTCGGGCCCACATACTATACTGCCTTCCAACACATCCCCGTCCGTCTGCTCACCACCGCCAGAATAGATCTTTATTGCTTACCTCAGAGGTCTCAGGGAACGCGTAATCCAAAAGCTAATTTCAAAGGGGAAAAAAACTAGAAAGAAAACTAGCTAGATCGGTGACAGACAGAGAGGTGGGAGACGGCGCAGTGTGGAACGTATCCTGCCAGGTGCCGACTAGGAGACAAAAGAGAATCCAGCTTTGAAGACAGCCCCCCCCCGGCCTCCCAACACCCCGAGTCGGTTGAACCTCTTCTTCCACTCCTTACGGATACTTCCGTGGGTGGGCAGGGGGTGCCGGTCATCCCCAAAGCTCCCCCCTCGCTTCCAGCCGTTACTAATCTGATGATGACCACTTCATTTGTTTTGATCATCTCTTGTACACACACTACTTTGTGTGGCTTTCGAGGAATTAACACAACCCAGAGCTGCTTCTCCGTGAGAGTCCTGTGTCCGTCCTTCCTACTCCCCGATCAGCTAGAGATTTTCCCAATATTTTCCCAAAGTCATTAGGTGCCCGAGCCATTACTTTACCCGGAATATTGAGACTAACCCGCCAGCCTGACGCATCACATAATCTCTAATAAAAGTCGATCTCTGTCACAGAAGCCTCTTTTCGGGTTTATAGAGATAACCAGAAAGCACACACAGAGCTGGACAGGCCGTTTGAAAATGCACTTGTTTTAATCATCTGCGACGTTGGTGGGGGTTGGGGGGGCGGTCAGGGTGTTTTTTTAGGCTTTGGCCAGAAGCAAACTTTGAGGACTGGCATCAGACCCGACGGCTACGTCGACGGCTTCCAGCCAGGGCTGTAAGCAAGGCAAGCTTCCATTTTTAGATTCCTGGGGCCTGTCTTACCCGGGGCAGAAGCCGAGGGAGGAGCGAGCGTCCGCGGGACCACATGTGTTTCTCATCCGAAATGTGAAACAAACCTAACTAACCCCCTCTCCACTCAGCTCTGGATGATTTCCATCGAAGAAAATAAACACGTCCAAATACAAAGGCAACCACAAGTCCTGACTGCGAAGCCAGGCTGCTTGAGTCAAGAGACTACATGATGAGCCTGAGAATGAATGCACTGGGGGGGGGGATACAAACAGGAAAGGGGATACAAACAGGAAAGACACCCCCCCCTGGGCCGGGTCATCCTCTAGGAACGCCCAAAAAACGATCTTGTGGCCCAATCACGTTCTCCAGAGGCTCTGCGCACAGCAGGGCCTCGTTACCCGGCTGATGGAGCGGCTGGCTGTGGGGAGCTCAGGTGAACTCAGCCGCCAGGTCAGTTGGTGGAAGGCTTCAGTGGCGTGAGGATCTAGGAACAGAGAGCTGGTCCCTTTCTGTTCACAAGCGCCAGGAGACAAGCTTTTCCACGGGCAGCGATGTCACCCCGACACCTTGAGACTCCGCCTGGCCCCCTGGAAGTAAGTTGGCATGTTATTTCTTACCTCCCTGGCCACCCAGATCTGCCCGACGAAATTGCCCGGAAGCCTCTTCAGAAGGCGTTTTGCTCAGGGGTGAATGTGTTCTGTCCATTTGAGTTTGCCACCGAAGCAGGGCGGGAGAGGCGGGGCGGGGGAGAGAATGTTTCTAGAGCTCAGTAAATATGACACATGGCCAGGAGTGAACTTGGTTTGAAATGCTTCTCGAAGCAAACCTGGCCAGTCTTCGTCTCTAAGTACAAATTGTTATCCGCCCTCTCCTGGCTTCACTGCCTTTGATTTCCTCTTGAGGGGACTGCGTAGATCCAACTTAGCCACCAATTCAGCAGCAAGCGGGGTGCAGTGACCGCCGGCCAACCCTCCCGATAGTAGGCATTCAAGCTGCAGAAGTAGGCACCCCACATTCTTTTCTTGTTGTCAGTCATGGGCCTGAACTCTGGGCCTGGGCGCTGTCCCTGAGCTCTTCAGCTCAAGGCAGGCGCTCTACCACTTGAGCCACGGCGCCACTTCCAGTTTTCTCAGTGGCTCCTTGGAAAATAAGAGTCTCAGGGAGTTTCCTGCCTGGGCTGGCTTTGAACCGAGATCTGCAGATCTCAGCCTCCTGAGTAGCTAGGATGACAGGCGTGGCACCCCACCTTCTTGGGAGGAGAAAGTAGCAAGGACACTGCGCTGGAGTAAACATGCAGGGGGGGGAGGAGGAGGCTGGGGTGGGGCGGGAGGCCGGTGGTCCCCAGAGGCTGATTAGCTCCCACCTGCGCCTTGGTCAACCAAACCATTCCTAACATGGCGCCACACAAACAAACAGTGCTTGGAGCGAAAAGTGGTGGAGAGATCTACCCCCATGTCCTTCCCCGTAAATGTGTGCAGCCTTGATTTTCATTTAGCTTCTGCGTGTGGTGTCAGGAAGCAGCGGGGGGGGGGGGGGGAGGAGAAGGTCCTTTCTTAAGAGCCTGTAGAAAATCGTCGGGAAGCGGATACAAATTACCAGTGTGGGGGAAAAGATCCTATCCAGGTCCCTCCGCCAACTAGATCGATAACTCGTTTACTGGAAGGGAAGACAAATGAATATGCACACAGGGTAGAAAGCGGGGGACACAACAATTCATTCCGGGTCCCTCGGGAGCGGGCGGGTGCGGTACACAGACACCCAGCTGCTGTGGGGTTGCTAATTGGACATTCAGGTGCGATGTATACACACACGCACACACACACACTCAGGTGATAATACAAAGGTGTCCGCGGGTGCTAAGGAAATGGAAATGCCAGTGAGGGGAAGCCTGATGGGCTCCAAACTTGGGGTGAAGTGCCAGGGATCTGTCTTAACCTGAAGAAGGGGTGGTTTTTCTTTTTCTCTACGCCTCAGGTCGATTTGTGCACGTCCTCACTACTACAGGGGGAAGGGTGGGGGAATTGCTGTTGTTAGATGGAAATCTCTCAGCTTTGCAATATAGGCACAAATGTACCTGGACACTGCGCTGGAGAAATCAGAAATATAGGTGTGTCCGTTCCACAGGGCCCGCCGGCGGCTCACGCCCGTTACCCCAGCTATCAGGAGGCTGAGATCTGAGGATCACGGTTCAAAGCCAGCCAGCCCGGGCAGGAAAGTCCACGTGAGAGTCTTCTCTCTAACCACCAAAAGGCCGGAAGTGAAGCTGTGGCTCACGTGGTGGTAGAGCATCAGCCTTGAGTGTAGAAGCTCAGGGACGGGCCCCAGGGCTGGCACGCAAGCACCGATAGCAAATGTAGGTTGGTGCTGCTGTCTGCATCGATGTTTCTGTGTTCTACAGACCCATGATTAACCTGCCAGCTGCGTTGTCAAATGTGAACTAGACGCTCACTGCCCTCCTTCCAAGTGTGGGTCCTTTCCTATCCTCGAAGGAGTTTTCTGTTGCATCTCTGACTTCCCCGTTACAGGTTCATCTCTGGTGGTGATTGGAAGCCTGTCAGCAATGTCTCTTTTCAAGAATAAATAAAAATGTGGCATAGGAAAAAAAGAACCCATCAACCTTAAAACCCCTCAGAGTACAGTCGGAGAGCAAGATACATTTTTTTCCCCTTTCTCTTTCTGTGCTCTGATGATATAATCAATATTTCCTGTCTAAAAATGCAATATTCTCCGGTCTTGGAAACCCTTCAAGTCTACATTTAATGTCAAAGAGAATCATGTTCCTCGTGACAGACGCTTATTTTTTCTGCTGCGTGATCTGAAGGCTTCATCAACTTTTAATGAGAAAAGAAGTGTGGAATAATGTTATCAGTGGCAGACACCGCAGGTGTCAATAGTCTTGAGCTGAGAACATTTAAATAGAAGAGGAAAATGTGTCCCGCCACTAATCAACTCGCATAAACACCTATTTGTAGATGAAGATCAAAAACTAATCTCCCTATCTTCTCTTCCAAAAGCCAAATACGCATTTGTGGAAATAAAGATTAATTCCTTTGGGCTCCTGGAGTCTGAGCGTCTTAGGTCTTTTCTAGATACTGCCACAGGCTCAGGACAATACAGAGTAGCAGTGAGAGGTATATACCGTGTCCACAGGGAGAAACTTTAATGTCAAAATGTCCTCATTCCTCAAAAGACTGACTGTGTGTCAATCTTAAATGTTTCTCTGGTGATGCCTATTTTTGTAATAGAAATTCTATGAAGAACAGAATAAATGCCTTCAAAGGTTTTTTTTTTCCTCCTTAGAATTCCTGAAGATATAAGTGGAAAATTCCCCCCCCCCAAAAAAAAAAACCTCTCTAGAAATGCTTACTGGATATTTAGTTCTTGGCAAAATTTCCTGCTTATTTCATTGAAAAATTAGAAGTGTATTATTCAGAAAAAATAAGTAATGGTAAGGTCCACCTGTTGGTATTATATAAATATGTCTTAGCAATAAGTTATCCAATCTTGGGGGAAAAAATGACCAGCAGGTAAATAAACACGAGCGTTTACGTAGCCAAAAGATAGGCTCGGGTCTCCGGGTGTCTCTTATTATTATTAACGGCAGGTTCCTTTGAAATGCCAGTATTCCGTTCACATATCCTCTCCTGAGGATCGTCAGCACTTAATTGAGGAGTGTTTTTCCACGGGAAGATTCTGCTACTTCAAATTCAGCTCAAGTGTTGGGGAGGGCCTCCAGCCTGCCAAAGAGGATCTCTCCCTCCCTCCCTCTCTCTCCCCCCTCTCCTTTTCTCTTTCCCCTTCTCTCCCCCTCTCCCTCTCTCCCTCCCTTCCTTGCTCCCTCCCCTTTTCCTCCTCTTCCCTCTCTCCCCCTTCCCTTCTCTCCTTCCCTCCCTCTCCTTCCCTCTCCCCCCTTTTCCCCCTCTCTCTCCCTCCCCCTCCCTCCCTTCCCCTCTCTCCCCCTCACCCCTCTTTCCCTTTCTCTCTCCTTCCCTCTCCCCCTCTCTCCCTCTCTCCTCCCTCTCCCTCCCCCTGCCCCCTTCTCTGACCCTCTCTCTCCCTCCTTTTCCCTCCCTCTCTCTCTCTTCCTCTCTCTCCCTCTGTCTCCCTTCCTCTCTCTCTCTCCCTTCCTCTCCCTTCCTCTCCCTTCCTCTCTCTCCCTTCCTCTCCCTTCCTCTCTCTCCCTCTCTCTCCCTTCCTCTCCTTTCCTCTCCTTCTCTCTGTCTTTCTCTCTCCTTCTCTCCCCTCTGTCCTTTCTCTGTGTCTCCTCTCTCTGTCTTTCTCTCTCCTTCCCTCCCTCCCTCCCTCCCTCCCTCCCTCGCTGGGAAAGCAGGCATGTTGCCAGGAGGAACAAAACCCTCATCCACATCTTAGGTCTGTGACTCAGGGTCTTTCCTAGTAAATTAGGGCAGCCCAAGAACCTTCTGGGGCTCCCTAAGTGCACCCTGAAGGCAAAGGCCCGCACTGACACCACCCTGTAGTACCACACATGGCCAAGGAGGGGCGCCGGTCACCAGAGGCCCAGCGCGGACCACGCAGCCTTGGTTCATTGGTGGCCCAGTGCCACTGTCCCCGCCGGAAGAATCCACCCTCGGTTTCCTTTTTCGGGTGCTTTGATGACTGGCTGAGGCTTCCTCGGCGCGGTCATCGTGAAGCGTTGGCCCTGGATGGACACGGAGTCCGCGCTCCCATGGGGGAGAGCAAGCGGGCTGTTGACGCTGCTTCTCTGCCTTGCAGGGATCGTGGCCGTGCTCTTCTGCGGAGTCACGCAGGCGCATTACACCTACAACAACCTGTCGCCCGATTCCAAAGTGAGGACCAAGCAGGTAAGAGAGAGAGAGAGCAAAGCCACGCCGGGCTTTGCCTTTCCGTCCCTGTAATGGCTATGCGGTGGATCTGGTGGGAAAGAAAAGCTTCAGGCTTCTTGCTGCGTTGGAGACTTGGAGATTGTTTTGGTTGTTTTTCTTTTGCCCTTCGGGAGAACCATGAACAATTCTCTTGGTAAGCAAGAATCGGGTTAGAACAGTCCCCCTCTCCTGAGAGACGGGGACCGTAAACTGTCAGCCTGGAAGAGGCAAGGCCTACGGTCAGTAGTAATTCGCCCTCACTTACAGCAAGAGGCGCTGTGAGGCGTGTGAGATGGGGTCATTAGAGAGAGAGGAAGGAAACGAAGGATTCAGAAGTGGCATTTGGGCTTTCGTCGAGTGTTTTTGCTCCTAAGCAAGCCCAGCTTCTAATTGTCGCGGGAACAGGAATACGCTTCCTTTATTCTGGGAGTGCATCTGTCTGTCTGGGGTGTTTGCGCGTGAATGAGCACACATCCAGCCCACAAACAGCCATCTCGTGTTACGCGAAAGACTAGGGATACGAAGACATCCTAAATGCCAGGGATTCAAATACCAGGGACATGAAGTATGTGACTTGCTTTCAAGAAGTTCCTGGTGGAGTCTTATTGACGCAGATGTGTAATTAGTAATCATCGACAGCATGGTGGACAGAAAACCTATGGGGAATATGTGCGGGCCGTTTAGCAGGGGGTTGCTCTCACGTTAGAACTGAGAAAAAAAATGGGAGACAGTTCCCAGAGTCATCCAATAACCCCACCAGGGCTGCGTCCTGTCTGTGCTGTGTCTCTTCTTCCGTCCGGGGGGTTAGCGTATAGATTTCTCCCTCCATGCCCGTGGGTTCTCCCTGGGAGCTTGTCTGCGTCCAGATCTGCCCTTTTTCACGAGGGGACATGTGACCTCCTGGGTCTCTGTCCCTCAGCTCTTCAGCTCAAGGCTGGCGCTCTACTGCTTGAGCCACAGAGCCACTTCCGGTTTTCTAGTGGTTTATTGGAGATCAGAGTCTCACGGACTTTCCTGCCCGGGCTGGCTTTGGACCGCGATCCTCAGCTCTCAGCCTCCGGAGTAGCTAGGGTGACAGGCGTGAGCCACCGGCGCCCAGCTAACTAATTCTTGGAGGGTGGCTTTGAAGCTGCCCGCAGTGGCTCTTGCTGTCATTCATCTTCTCAAACTCGGGTGGAGCCGCCCTGCCGCGCGCGGCCCAGGGCCTCTTCAAGGTCACCATCGTCTCAGGGGCTTCGGCCGTTGGGAGGGCCCTTGAACAAAGTACAGTACATCACAAAACAGCGAGAAGCCTCCCGTATCAGTGCTCTAAGCTCCTTTGCAGGGTGAAGACTCCTAGAACACTCCGGGTCTCTTGAGGGCCAGTCCTGGGCTGGTTTTCCCGGCCTCTCTGGTTCTCTGGGCATTTGCATTCTGGGAGGCTGAGCCGCCCTTGGAGGCCCGCTCTTTAAAGTCATTCTGTCTACGATGCACAGCACAACGTCTCGCTGGTACCTAGGGGAGACAGAGCCCAAATCAGCACCCCTGGGGCCTCCAGTTCCGCCTCTGGTTCCCTGCTGGCCACCAGAGCCCAAGCAGAGACCCCCATCCCGGCCTCCATCTGCACCACTCCCATTCCCGGGGCCAGTGTCACCTCCCCCCGCCTCTTACCAGCAGAACCTGCCCGTCTCTGTTTTATTTCTGTCTCTCATTACGCAGGCATGCATGACACCACGCGTAGCTAGCGTTCGGGCGTATCTACGCTCACACGCCTCCACACACAACCCGCTCTCTCCAACACAACCGCTCTGATGGGTGAGATCGTAACCTAAAAGGAGGGCCACCACGCCACTGTGCGTGGGAAAGCGAGAATGAAGGGTGGAGGGCGGTGGGACGCAGGTCACAGAGCCCGGCGCCATGTCCTCGCTGAAGCTGGGGGAGATTGGGAAGGAGTCACGCGATGTCCCCTGCAGTGTCCACGCTGCCCAGGCCCTGCCCCCCCCCGCCCCAGGACTCTGGAATGAAACCGTAAGAAGTATGTCGGTATAGTGGGTGGGGGGAATCCACATAAATCAACTTTGTACCCTAAAGTCCAAAGGTGATGGGACCGACCCAGGGATTTTAGTCCTAAGGGTATCTCTGAATCTGCTCATCAAGCTGAGGATCGTGTATTCTTTATACCTTTTGAGCGTCCCATTGCTTTTCCAAAAGCCGCATCTTCATTTAAAAATGCATCGTTAAAGCTAATTAACCTAAGCCGGGTGTGGGGGGGGCCCTCACACCTGTCATCCTAGCTACTCAGGAGTCTGAGAGCTGAGGATCATGGTTCAAAGCCAGCCCAAGGAAGGCAGGTTGTGAGAGTATTCACCAGTCAGAACAGGAATGGAGCTGTGGCTCAAAGGGGTAGTGATGGCTTTGAGCACAAAAGCTCAGGGACAGCGTCCAGGTCCTGAGTACAAGCCCAGGACCTTCACAAAAAAGGGAGAGACAAGATAAACACCACTATGGTTTAGACACACACATGCACACACACTCATATACACACGCACACACTCACATTCACTTGTACGTACACACATGCACACACACACACACTCACACACACTCACATGTACATACACTCACGCACACACTCACATGTACATACACTCACACGCACACATATGCACATACACGCTCACATGCACACACATTCACCTGTACATACACATGCACACACATGCAACACTCACATGCATACACACTGCACACACTCATATGTACATACACTCACATGCACACACACCCCGCAGCCTGTGTGGTCAGTTGCTTGTACACATTCAGTTCTGGAGACAAACACATACTGCTGGCCCTGCCTCTTGACCCAGAAACTGACTGCTGTGTGGGACACCCAGATGGACACCAGCACCGCACACTGGGGCCTCACCCTGCAGCTGTGCAGACCCTGTGGGCCTAGTCACATAAGTTCCCGTGATAACCCACCCTC
>NW_012267340.1:2549553-2552376 GCF_000151885.1 Dipodomys ordii
TCCTCCTCCTCCTCCTCCTCCTCCTCCTCCATCCTCTCAGCCATGGACAGCCCAGTTATCTGGGCTGGACTACGGGTTTTCATATCTACCCTCACTTTGACCAAGGTTAATCGAGGAAACTCTGCACTTGCACACCACCCCTTCTGAGCTAGGCTTTCCCCTGCCCCATGACAGCTGGCTTAACAAGGCCTGCCAGGGGTATGTAGGATGTGCGAGTCGGAACCAGTGCACCCGTGCGTTAGTGAGGGACACGCGCCGCTCGCTACCTGCATTTCCACCTCGGAGAGAGGGCTTGTCTTCCTCCCCTAATCGCCTTCATTCCCAGAGCGACTGGTCACGATCAGGATTCCGAGGATCACCCGCAGTTCCCAACAGAAGAGCTGTAGAGTAGTCAAACTAAGTAAGCACAATCTACCTTGCGTTTATGGTCCGTGGTAAAACCAATGACAAGGCCGGGCCTGAGCGAGGCTGGCGGGCAGTGGAGGTAGGCTGGGAGCCGCCAGGGCGCGCGGTGGGAAGGCAGGGGAAAGCAGGAGCCCAGTGCACCAAGAGCCTGTGGCCGAGATCAGCTCAAACTAGCATCATCACGGGCGACCCTGAGTTAGGGGAAGAGCGGAAAGCTTTAGGTACTGCATGGGTGTGACAGGACTTGAGTTTTAAAAGAATGAGTGGGGGCATGGCTAGAAAAACAGGCTGGAGGACGCTGAGGAAGGTAGCATCTACTTGCTACAGTTGGTGTGTGAACTGGCCAATCAAGTGAAGCTGTAGCATTGCCAGTGGTGGGACTTTAGGTCTCCGAAGGGATTGTGTGATCCTGGTCCCTTTCTCTGTCTTTGGCTTCCTGGCACCAGACAACCGGTTTTGCTGTCTTCTCACTCACCCACGCCGGCCACAAATCCCTGCCTTCACTACAGCCCAAAGCAATCTGTTAGAGACCAGAACTCCGAACCCAAACAAACCTTTCCCTGGGTGTTTTTTGTTTGCTGTTTGTCAGTCATGGGGCCTGAACTCTGGGCCTGGGCGCTGTCCCTCAGCTCTTCAGCTCAAGGTGAGCGCTCCACCACTTGAGCCACAGCACCACCTCCAATTTTCTGGTGCTTTGTTGGAGATCAGAGTCTCATGGACTTTCTAGCCTGGGCTGGCTTGGAACCGCGATCCTCAGATCTCAGCCTCCTGAGTAGCTAGGGTGACAGGCGTGAGCCCCCGGCGCCTGGCTTGTTTTTTTATGGTTGTGGGAAGCTGACTCACGCAAGGTTTCTAGGGGACAGGCTCAAACCCCTGACCCCTGAGGAAGTCGATGTGGAGAGATCACAAACCAAGCAAGGATGAGGCTCCCCAGTGCAGGGAAGGCTGTAACTTGAGACCGAACGTGTGCGATCGTGCCAAAGGCCGCTGAAATACCAAGAAAGACCAAGCACCAGAGCATGCACACGGTGCTGACGCTGCTATGGTGCTAGCAGGTTCAAGAGAGGATGAGAGGAGAGGAATTAGCGACGTGCAGTACCGGCAAATCTTTCAGGGGAATTTGTCTAGCGAGATGAACCAGGAAATGAGATGATAGCTGGGGGGAAACGGAGTGAAAACTTGTTCACTTTTAAGGGAGTTGCTGGGAGAGGCAGATAAAAGATGCTTTGTTGGAGGATTTCCCTCACCTTGTAAGGGGCAGATATCAAACCCAGATTTTCTACTGCTGTGGATCCAGTTGCTTTGCCTTTCATTAGATTTTTCTTTGGATAGTAGGTGGTATGGTTGCATTTTGGAGGGTTGAGTTCATTTATTCAAAAAGCATTGCGTGGCTGAATGAAAAGGTGAATGAAGAATGACGGTGTGCCTGCCTTTGCTGCGTTTTTAGTTCATCAAGTCGTTTATCTTCTATTTGGGGAAAAAAATCTAATTTCAGTGCATTTTATTGGTGTCTAATAAGATATAAGTTGGGTTGGACATACATGTTTTCCTGCATTGGCTCCTGAAAAAGCGCGATTCTCTAGCCTAGCATTTATGGGAAACAATTGCGTCTTCATTATAGCACATTCTTTCCAGATGCTTATTTTATTTCCATTCCCCCCAGCTGATATTTTGAGTGTTTATCGCCATTGAATAGAAAAGCAGCAGTGCAAATCCAAATTTAAAATTCCAATAAAAAAAAAAGACAATGGGAGCCAAATGAGAGGCACTGTGCATGACTCTGGAAGAAAATTTCGGCGAAGGCTTGGGGGAGGGGAGCGGCTAGGTGGCGGGTAGAAGGAGCACTCAGCGTGGGAGCCCAGGAGGTTCGTGGCCAGCTCACTAATCATTATTAATTAACTTGAAACCCATGACCTGCCGTGTTCTCATCTGTAAAATGACTTATTGAACTGAATGACTGGTTTTTAAAGATCCTGCTCTGCCTTTAATAGTCTGCAACTGAACACAGACTATAAGATCTATAGTTATAATAGATATCTAGATCTGTATATGAACAGAATATAAGATCTATGTATCTATACCTAGATATATCTAGAAAGAAGAGATCTATGTAGATGCATTTTTCTCCTGTCCAATCTCTTAGAATATTGTGCTTATGAAAACTCTGTGGAAGATCTATCATTTCCCGGACACCAGTGGCTCAAGCCTATAATCCTAGCTACTCAGGAGGCTGAGATCTGAGGATCACAGTTCAAAGCCAGCTTTGGCAGGCAAAGTCTGTGAGACTCTTTTTTTGGGGGGGGGTCCAGTCGTGGGGCCTGATCTCTGGGCCTGGGCGCTGTCCCTCAGCTCTTCAGCTCAAGGCTAGCGCTCCACCACTTGAGCCACAGCGCCACTTCCGGCTTTTTTTTCTTTTTG
>NW_012267340.1:2553111-2559011 GCF_000151885.1 Dipodomys ordii
ATTTCTTTTGTCAAGAGTTCTACCACTTTTCTTCTTCCCTTCATTCAAAGTACCTTTAAAAAAAAAAAACACCATCCTAGAAGGGTTGAATTTATAAATGATGGCAACGCGTTTGAATTTCTCCTTCTCCGCTGCTGCAGAGCTGCTGATTCTTTTCAGTGAAACTCATTATGTCCTAGAAAGGACATTTAGTAGTTCAACTAATAAGCATTCCCTTTGAAATGCTAATGGGAGGAGAGCTCACTGCACTTCTGGTCCCCGGGAAAAATTATTGTCTGTGAACCCTCAACCAAGAAGCCTGGACGTGTGAATGCATGGCACCCGCTTGCTGTGTTCCAGGCTCTTCCCTGGGGCCAGGGAGAAAGGAAGGGAATGGCGGCGTAAACCTTGCTTCCCCCCCCCCCCCGGAACATTCTTGGTGTGAGATTTCCTCTCTGACCCAGCTACAGTTGGTCTGTAACTGCTCAGTTCAATCTAGGCTACGCTTTCAACCCCACATCTGTGCTGTGTGGTTTAACTGCAAAGCGTTGAAGTTGGGAATTCCGAGTCAAAAAAAAAAAAAAAGCCAAGAAGTTCAGAGCCAGGTAAAGATATAAAAAGAAACTTGGGGGCTGGGAAGGTGGCTCAGTGGTAGAGTGCTCGCCTCGCATGCATAAGGCCCTGGGTTCGATTCCTCAGCACCACATAAGAAAAAAGCCGGAAGTGGCACTGTGGCTCAAGTGGTAGCATGCTGGTCTTGAGCTGAAGAGCTGAGGGACAGCGCCCAGGCCCAGAGTTCAAGCCCCATGACTGACCAAAACAATAAAAAAATTTAAAAAACAAACTTGAGAACTCCTCAGGGATTCATTCTCTCCCCTCCCTCCTTCCTTCCTCCTTCCCCCCCTCTCTTCCTTCCTTCCTCCCTTCCTTCCTCCCTTCCTCCTTCGTTCCTCCCTTCCCTCCTTCCTTCCTCCCTTCCCTCCTCCCTCCCTCCTTCCTTCCCTCCTTCCTTCCCTCCTTCCTCCATTCATTCCCTCCTTCCTTCCCTCCCTCCTTCCTTCCCTCCCCTCCTTCCTTTCCTTCCTTCCTTTCCCTCCTTCCCTCTTTCCTTCCTTTCTCCTTCCCCCTTCCCTCTCTCCCTTTCTCTCCACTTCCACACTCACTTTCTCTGTGTGTGTGTGTGTGTGTGTGTGTGTGTGTGATCTGTATCTTGTGTGTAGATCTGATGGAATAGATCATGGAAAATATTATCTGGATATCATTTGGTAGCTTGGCTCACCTGGTTCTCACTGATGACATTTAAGACAGATGGCTGTCCACCATCACCTTAGGATTTCTATAATAGCCTGTTACATGTTTATCACCTGGTCGGCAGGATAGGTGTGAAGGGCTTGGTCTCAGCGTGGCGTTTGGGAGGGATAAATGGAAATCACTACAGTTCTTCTTCTAGTTTTAATTAAATGTTATTGACCCTGCACGGAAATCACTGAGGCTGTGTGTGTGTCCACATGCGTGTGTGCATGTGTGTGCACACACATGTGTGCATGTGTGTGTGCATGCGTGTGTGTGTGTGTTTTCAAGAAGGTTGCCAGACTCAAGGGCCCCGTGTCCTTAATAGTCAAGGAAGAGAAATCAAAGGCACTTAATAGAAGGCTGCATCTGGTGTGCAGATCCTGAATTTAACTTCTAGAGACACAGCTCAGAAGCCAGAGCCCCGAACAGAACCCCAAGTAAAGCACCTGAAAGGGGCATCTAACAAGCGAGATGAGGATTTGGTTTCTGGAAAGTCACCGAACCCAGTTCTGCTGGGTCCCTCGGGGTGGGGGGGGGGGGGGGGAGGGAGGAGAAAGAACGTGACCGGCATCTAGAGTGGCCGATTTGTTCCTGAGGAAGAAGAGCACGTTTGTGCGGTGGAGCTCCTCCATCGGGGAACCACTAGAACAAAGAAGAAAACAAAACACTTAGGATCTGGGTTTTTTTTCCCCTTTTGCTCTTAAGCTGTTAAACATCTATGCTTTTTTTTAAAATATACTTCTTTTCCCTTTCTGTAATGTGTCTTGCTCTGTTCAAATTCAATTTTCAAGGACAAACCAGAAGGGAAAAGAAATCTGATTGAGAGCGTGGGAACTCGGCGGGGAGAGAATGTCTGATCGTGTCCGGCCGTCTAGGGTCTGAATCAACACTGTCCCCCCCCCCGCCCCAGACCCCCGCGGGCCAGGTGCACGGGGACTCCCATTTAGACTGCACCCCCTTGGATTTCCAGAAAGACAGTGTCACACGCAGCTCTTGGCTCTCCTTTCTTTCTAAAGATGTTGCTCTGCGGTAGATGGTACCAGAGCCTCAGCCACGGGAGACTGGGGCCGATCTCTCGGCCCAATTCGAAACCCACAGGGGGAGAGGGGGCCGCAGCTACCACGGACAGTGAGTCGGGGTGTGGATCAGGTGTCTGTGTGGTTAGCCGAGAGTCCCTGGGGCTGCAAAGGGAACTCTGCCTTCATCCTTCGCGTTGTGTTCTCCAATGGTAGTCTGCGGGCTGGCGTCCTGGTCTGGGACACTGGCTCTCCTCATTTCCGGTACATGATGATGATGAAGGTGATGGTGGTGATGATGGTGATGGTGGTGATGATGAAGGTGATGATGATGATGAAGGCAATGATGATGAAGGTGATGGTGATGATGATGATGATGATGATGAAGGTGGTGATGATGATGATGAAGGTGATGATGAAGGCAATGATGATGAAGGTGATGATGATGATGATGATGAAGGTGATGATGATGATGATGATGAAGGTGATGGTGATGATCATGAAGGTGATGATGGTGATGATGATGAAGGCAATGATGATGAAGGTGATGATGAAGGTGGTGATGATGGTGATGGTGATGATGATGATCATGATGGTGATGATTATGATGATGGTGGTGATGATGATGATGGTGATGAAGGTGATGGTGATGATGATGATGATGGCGATGATGATGATGGCGATGATGATGAAGATGATGATGATGGTGATGGTGGTGATGATGATGATGGTGATGATGATGATGGTGATGATGATGAAGGTGATGGTGATGATGATGATGATGATGATGGTGATGATGGTGATGATGATGATGATGATGATGGTGATGAAGGTGATGGTGATGATGATGATGATGGTGATGATGATGATGATGATGATGGTGATGATGGTGATGATGATGATGGTGATGAAGGTGATGATGAAGGTGATGGTGATGATGATGATGATGGTGATGATGATGATAATAATGAAGGTGATGATGATGATGATAATGATGATGAAGGTGGTGATGATGATGATGATGATGATGATGAAGGTGATGATGAAGGTGATGGTGATGATGATGATGATGATGGTGATGATGATGATGATGGGCCTCTCTTAGGGAGAACACTCACATTCTTCCCCCTTTGTCCTGCTTTCCCGTTGGGCGCTTGGCTTGCTTTGGTGAATGCCAAGTGGAGATCTCCAGGGAGCGTCTGACTCATCCAAGAATCCCAGGGACTTAAAAAGAGTTTCAAAACCCTCTAACTTCTCTGGAGCTGAGGAGTCTGAGGGACCGCCGCATCCTCGCGGGGCCCTGCGGGGTGTTTTCCGGTGGTGACTGTGTGGCTGTCCGTGTCCAGGACCCAGATACACTGGCTTCTCCAGGAACACGAGGCGCTCTGGAGCAGTTCCCCATGTTTTATGGGGAAATACCCGCAGAAGTTCCTAGAAATGGGGAGGAGGCCGTCCTCCGCTGGGTTCCTAACACTGGGAGTGAACTGGCTGCTAAGATCTGGGGGATCCAGGGCAGGACTGTCTCACAGAAAACATGGGTGACCCTGGGCGGTCACCCCCCACCCCCCACCCCTGTCCTGAAACGCTGGGTGATAAACTGGAATGAAGTTGAGCAGGTACCCGAAGGGTCTCCATTGGTCTCCCTCCCTCCCCCTCCCTCCCCCCCTCTCTCCCCCTCCCCTTCCTTCTCTGGATCCTCTTGGGAAGAAATGGATATACCAGAAAAAAATGGAAAGGAATCTACGCAATAGAGACAAAGGGGGGGGGGTGAACGTGGGTCGTGAGGGACCAATACCAGACATAGAAGCTGCCTTTGGGATGGGCAGGCCTAGAACCGCCCGTGTGGGCGTTGCCGGCAGACCCTTGGAATACAGCCAGGGACCAGAGGAGCCCAGCCCAGGGCTTGCTTTTATATACCACTCCGCTCCAGCTCCATCCGGCTACTTCTGGGCCGTAATTCCCAGCCTAGAGGAGCCGTCAGTATTTTATATATATATTTGAATCCCAAATGCCCAGGCCTTGTGCCCGGGATCTCTGATTTATTTAGTCTGGGGTAGATCCTGGACTGCAGTATTTGCAACTTTCTATTCCACACCCTCATGCATGACCAGCACTGGACGTCTGGAAAGACACTGGGCCCCAGAGAACGTGGAAGGAACCGGAAGTCCCGGGAGTCGGCAGGTAGAGGAGGCTTTGCTGCAGCAGATCAGATTCAACACGGCCCAGTGGATTCAGGGGGTCAGCCTTGGGCCGGCTGGCTTGGGGACTGGTTCTCAAACCAGAATGCACGGAGGAATCACCAGCTTGCCTCCAAAAGGTGCGGAGTTCGTTGGCCAGAAGTACAGCCCGGGCTGGAGGACTGTTTCAAGTCCCCCCGGTGACTCTGCTGTGTCGCAGCTCTGAGACTCTGAGCTCCTGAGAAAACCCTCTTTGGGACGTCCATAAATGTTTCAGAGATGGAAAGCAACTCTGCGGGGGGATTTTTCCTCTTCTGTGTGAGTTGCTGGGGACAGAAACATCAAATTTCAAGTGTCTGTAGATGTGCATGATAGAACGTTCCCAAGGCATTACCCGACCATGTGTCCCTTCCGTTCTTAAGTCTGGGCAGACGATCTCATTGTCAAAACCAACACGGATAGGTTGTCTTGGTCAGCAGCTGGCTCACCTACCCAGAGATGCACAGATTCATTAGAGTAAGGATCAAAATTGGTACAACCCTCCTACGACTGTATAGAAACCGTCCATCTCTGTCTGCTTGCTTCATCTTGGTAGAAAAAGAAAAGATCTGATTTATGTGGATTGGCTATTGGCCAGTCCGTGTTGAAGATAATTGAATGAAAATGAGTATATTTAATTCTCATGACAACATCCAAGGAGCCGGTTATTACAGCAGCCGTGTTCTATGAGCTAATGTGTGTTAGCAGCTATGTTACCGAGGAGGAAGCCAGCTCAGGAGAGGATAATTTACCCAAGACTGCCCGAGGACGTGTGTGTGGGGAAAAGGGGATAAGAAGTCCAGTTCTCTTCCCCCGGCCCTGTACGGCCTTTCCTCCCTCCCCTGGCCAGGCAGAGAGATCTTCATGGTTCAGCAACCGTGATCCAGCTCCAGTTTCCTATAGTAATTTGTATATGACGCGCTCTGACATATCCAGTGCATGTTATGAAAGGCTTTGGGAAGCGACCAGATGTAGAGAATGCAGAATTCTACCCATCTCCTATCCTTGGTGTACGTAACCTATGTAACCTAGGAAAGAATAAAGTGTCTCCACTTCACCTAACTGTGTTTGGAGCCCTAATAATAATATCACTTTAGAGTCAATGCTCCTGAGGCTGGGGAGACTGAAATCAAGTCTCTAATTTCATCGGCAGTGTTTCTGAAGTGACAATCATTCTAATTAGCATTCTGTGCCGTGAAAGATCCAGAAAGAAGCTTACCGGGCTTATTTCTCACAAGCCACGGCTAAAGCCCATGGATAAAAAAAAAAAAATATTTGAGAACCGTACGGAAGTAAGAACAGGGGGCTGGGAAGGTGGCTCAGTGGTAGAGTGCTTGCCTTGCATGCCTGAGGCCCTGGGTTCGATTCCTCAGCACCACATAAGCAAAAAGAAAAA
>NW_012267340.1:2559291-2560951 GCF_000151885.1 Dipodomys ordii
CACATAAGCAAAAAAGAAAAAAGCCGGAAGTGGCGCTGTGGCTCAAGTGGTAGAGCGCTAGCCTTGAGCTGAAGAGCTGAGGGACAGCGCCCAGGGTTCAGGCCCCACGACCAGACCCCCCCCCAAAAAAAAGAAGAATGTCAGTCAACCTGCTTCCTACAGTGTGTCCATATCTAATCTCCAGGAAACCACTCAAGAGTCTCCAAAATTAAGTGGGGGGGGGAGGGTATAAGCATTCTGATACTGATCATGTCCAACTGGACACGAAGAGACCACTCTCGTTGTTGGCCAGCAGAGAACAATAGAATGAAAAGTAAGTCTGCGAAGCTCCTCTTCTGATCTTCCTCTCGGTTGAGAAACAGTCGGTACCAGCAGATTCCGTGACGTGGAAATGGTCCTTTCGGGAGAGAAGGCGCCGGTGTCTGCAGCTGTCTTTAGGACTTGCTCTAGTCTGGGCTCTAGGCAGTGGTTCGGCTTTCCTTGCCCATATATAAGAAGATGGATTATTCTGGAGGCCTCCTGGGGTCAGGGACTGTTCTCTAGGAGTTAGGCCTCAGACCTGCTCTCGAACCCCCATCCCCTTTTTCTTTAATCAAGATGCCTCCACCCTTGGAACTCAGTTGGAAAGGAAAACTCGCCCTGCCCTGCCCTGCCCTGCCCTGCCCTGCCCTGCCCAGCCCAGCCCTGCCCAGCCCTGCCCTGCCCAGCCCAGCCCTGCCCAGCCCTGCCCAGCCCAGGGCGTGCGGGATACAAACATGCACTAGCCAAATTCAGGGTCTTTCCAAATAAAAGAAACTTCCCTGCGATCGTGGTTCCCTTGTCTTCCAAACGCTGGCCTTTAAAGGCATAACCCCAACAATGGCTTCCTATCAGAGCGTTTCTGCTGCTTGGCAGCAGCGGTCACTATCACATCTAAAATCAATCCCAGCATCCCACAGGAATTAGTAGGAACAACCACAGAGATTTGAATCATGGCCCCGGGGGGCACTTGGCAAAGCCCTTATTATTCTTTCTCTCTTTCGGAGTGAAGGTCCGTCCGCCGTCCGGCAGGGTGCTGACCACAATCGAATCCACAGCAGCCTTCTCCCAGGTTTGCTCTGGAAGGCGGCGGCCGCCCGCGCTGCGGTGGTGACCGTGGCAGCGGTCTTGCGTGGAAGGGCCCTCGCGTCTCCACTCTGCAGCGGATCATTCCGGAAACAGAGACCAACAGGGTTTTGGCTCCAAAGACTGCGGTCAGTTAGCTGGCTCCTAGAAGTCTTGTGTCCATGCGAAATCACTGCCTGCCCTTCTCCTTTCCTTCCTCCTTACTTCCCTCCCTCCCTCCCTCCCGCTCTCCTCTCTCCTTCCCTCCCTCTTTCCTTCCTTCCTTCCATCCATCCTTCCTTCTTTCCCTCCCTCTCTCCCTCCTCCCTCCCCCTTTCTCCCTTCCCCTCCCTCTCTCCCTCCCCTTTTCCCACCCCTTCACTCCTTTCTCCTCCTCCCTTCTTCTCTTCCTCCCTTCTTCCCTCACTTCCCTCCTTCCTTCCTTCCTTCCCTCTCCCTCTCCTCCTCTCCTCTCCCCCCTTCCTCCCTCCCTCCCTCCTTCCCTCCTTCCCTCTTTCCCTCCCTCCCTCCCTCCCTCCCTCCCTTCCTCCCTTCCTCCCTTCCTTCCTTCCTTCCT
>NW_012267340.1:2562041-2563744 GCF_000151885.1 Dipodomys ordii
CTCCCCTGCCCTCCCCTGCCCTCCCCTCCCCTGCCCTGCCCTGCCCTGCCCTGCCTTCTTGCCCATCCCTGAAAGAAAGCTGTGCTCTCTGGGTCAAAACACCTCATAGCCCAACCTGAGCCAGTGGTGTGCTGGTTAAAAACACGCCTGCATCTGCATCCAGACACATATCAGGGCCTGAGGCCAGGGAAGAACATTCTAGAGCCCTGTGTGCGTCATGTGCTGGGGGTAAGACAGCAATTTCCGCTGGCAGATTGGATTTCCAGGTGTCAAACAGCCTTAGTTCAGGCAGTCCAATTCCATAACGTGACGGTCTGGCCTTCCACGCGTGAACCCACGGTGAACCGAGAGGTGGTTTGATCGGTGGCTCTGGGAGGCAGAAATTGCCACATCATTTAAAGTCATTTTAGAATTCATCTCCAGCCTTATTTTTGTGTGTGTGCTCGTAGGAAAAGGTTTGGATTCAGGGCTTGGGTGCTGTCCCTTAGACAGTTTTAGCTCAAGGCTGATATTCTACTACCTGAGCAACCGCTGCACTGCTGTCTTTCTGATAGTTAATGGGAAAGAAAAGTCTCCGGGACTTTCCGGCCCAGGCTGGCTTCAAACCTTGATCCTCAGATCTCTGGCCTCCTGACTAGGTAGGATTACGAAAGTGTGAGCCATGATCGCTTGGTTCATTTCCAGTTTTTTAAAGCATCAATAGATCATTCTATTTTTTTTCTTTTAATTCTCTTGACTTCTGCTTACCTGACTCATAAATCATTATCATGTTTTAATTAACTCGGAGCCGGTCTTGAGTTTCAAAGAATTATCTGATCAGTGAGTTAATTTTCAACGTGTAAATGTGGGCTTTCTGTTCACCCACAGAACTGGTGCTTTGGGTTTTGTTTGGGGGTTTTTTGTTCTTTTTTTTTAGCAAACTCAGCCACATAGGTAATACACTCGCTTTTCTTTAATAGGGAAGCTTTTGCCATCGCTTTGTGTGTTATTCCAACTTGCAAAATAGGACTCAATTTCGCAGAGGTGCGTGTGTGAGAAATTGCATTATATTTCAGACAATACGTCAGGTGGACCAACCCTAGACGTTGGCTGCCTTGCAGGCAGGGGATATATTATGTTTGTTTGAAAAGCATGCATAATAGCTCCTCGGAACCGCTCACCTCATTAACAAAGAAGTGCCATTCCACTTGAGCGGGCAAGGCCTCTGTCTGACAGGAGCGCTTTCGCAGCCCCGGTGGCTTCCAATTCTTCTTCCCTTTCGCTGGGGCATCATCTGTGAACAGGAAAATTACCTCCAGATGATTCACAGACGTCTGATGTTTAAAGACGCAGTGGTTCTGTGGTGGTTAAGCACCCGGAGAGGCCCCAGGGTTTCACACACACACACAACCCCCCAGGACCTGGGAAGGAAGCCAAAGAGGGCCACAGGCTCCGAACCACTGGCCTGATCCCTGATACACTGCAGTGGGAGGGAACAAATGAATGAGTCTGGTTCTGGAAGAGTCCGTCACTCCAACTAGCTGATCTCACTTTGCCCCCTTGAAAGCGGAGGCCCAGAGACCGTGGAGTCAGTTCCTGGAGGGAGTTGCTCCTTCCATTGACTTTTGTTGGTGTCGGTCGTGGGGCTTGAACTCTGGGCCTGGGCGCTGTCCCTCAGCTCTTCAGCTCAAGGCCAGCGCTCTACCACTTGAGCCACGGCGCCA
>NW_012267340.1:2564914-2569823 GCF_000151885.1 Dipodomys ordii
CTCTCTCTCTCTCTCTCTCTCTCTGTGCTAGAATTACGTTCATAATTACAGCTGACAGTTCCAGCTCCTGGAACTCCATCATAGGATCCTTTTATTCCACAAAATAAAGTTTAAAACGATAACAGAAGATAGGTCGACATGAGCAAATCCACGTGATGGCATTTTTAAAAGGTTAATAACTGACGTTTAGCAACATCTCTTCTCCATTTTACAAACAAAGCCCAATAATTCTGTATGGAAAATACCGCTCTCTATTGTCCAGGAAAAACTAGATGGGTTTAATCCGAGTGATAGATACAAAACATCCTAGTACGTTGCTCATGAAGGAATTATCCTAATCACTTCGTGGACTGTGAGGACACATGGCTGCGATCCTCTCAAAGGCTTCTTTGGACATGTCTAGTTTTTCCCTCCTCCTAGGTTGCTGGTTCTTGTTTGTAGGAGATGGTCAAGTCTGGGGTTTACTTCTCCCTCCTGAAATACACAGTCACAACATGTTCAGAGGAGTCCACGTCACTATGGAGGACGTGAAATTTCGAGTGAGCTCAAGTGTTTCTGTCGCTCCGGCACGCCTTCCCTCCTTTACTAAAATCTTGGAGACAGTGTGGCCATGGCACGAGAAATTTAACCAAGAATGTGCCATTCCAGTAAAATATTATTCAAAGCAAGCTGCGTTCTGTGAACTGTTACTGAATCCCTTGGCGTTTCTCCCACTGAGAAGGGCCTATGTCCCCCCCCCCCGCCCTCGGCACGTCTGGTTGCTTTAGTGATTTGCTTCTCACCAACAGACCGAAGGGAAAGCCACCACATGGAGCTCCCTCCAATGCTAGCGCTCAGAAGAACGCAGATCAACTTGGTTTCCTGAGACCTCATTTCCAGGTTGTTTCCTGACCCGCCACATAAGAAGTTCAGCTAACCAGCAGCACCCTGTGTGAGGAACCCCGGGCTGTTTATTATTAGTTATTAAATGAATTCAATACAGAGGAGCAAACCAGCCTGAAGCTGGGTTCAGTCAGAAAACATGGAGTGAGCAATGTGTCTGCACAGAAAGGGAACTATTAGAATAGTGTTGGCAACATTTCCTCACCCAGCAATGGTACTTTGAATGCGTTAGTAACAGTAATGTTTTACTGCTTATAGTTAGGTCCTTATAGCCACAACCGGCAAAACTCCAAGAAGGCATGCACCTGTTCCCTCCTCCCAGTGCGATGTAAGTTAGGAACTCAATCACTCCTGGAGTCGTGGGGTTCCAGTGTCTGCCCTCTGCCCACATCTGAAATTCAGAGGTAAAATAGGGCTCTCTTGCAAAATGTACTAGAAATACATCCGGGCATCTGATACACTGCCCAGTCATTCTAGGGTTCCACTGTGAATTCCTCCCCTTTTTTAATCTACATACCAATGACTTCATGAAGACTCTCTTATGTTGCGTGAGACTAAATAAGTTGCATAAAACACTTCACAAAATGCTCAGAGAGTCCTTGGAAATTGAAAATCGTGGCTGCTTTTACCTTTATTAAAAATTACCTCAAGTTTTCTTAAGAATTAAAAGTGCCTGTTTATCTACCCCCCCCCAAAAAAAAACAATCAGAGTTGTATCTCTCCAAAATCCACTTTTGGGTCTTTTGAAAAGATGACTTCCCCAAACAAAACTTCATAATGCCTTTGTTTGATCCAAACCCCGGGAGTGGATTAAATATCAAAGACGATTAAAAAACCGTTTTAGTAGAAATGGGGACAGAAACGCTTCCACTGAATTAACAAATCCTTGGGGTCTTAGGCAAAAGCCAACGTGAACTTCGTCTTTTCTGTTTCTTGTGTAGTGGAAGTCATTGTTCTTTTAAAGCTGGATTTGTGTTTTCCCCAACTAGCTTGGGTCATGAGGTGCTGACTTCCTCCCCAAATTGGGTTGGGGGGGGGAGGAGGGCTGTACCCCCTAAGTGCTGCTATACTTGTTCTGGAGCTGTGCCCCCATCTTTGAACCCCTCTGGCCCTCCAGCCACCTAGATTAGGGGCACTGGAGGCTCATCTGTCTTCTGCCTGGTAGCCTGACGCTTCGCCGCTCCTCTTCAGACGCCTGTGCTCTCCTCCCGGCTCCTGGTAGATTTCCCGGAGTCAATGCTCTTGCAGTATTTCTATTTCCATCTCTTCATGGTGTCGATTCTCACATTTAAAAAAAAAAAAAAAAGGAAAAAATGACGAGTTCCTCGGGCAGTCTCATTCCTGCCGTATTGTCAGAGCTCCACGAATCTGTGGGACTCTTCTTTCTATTTTTTGAGCTGGAGGAGACAAATGGAAGTTGAATAGAAACACACACACACATAATCTCTTTCCTTTGGTCTTGTGCCATTTTTTTTTAATTGCTTGAACCGAAGAAGAATTCCAAACGAGAAAAAGAATGGATGGGAAGCTTTGTTGCCTGTCGGCTGTACATTTGAGGGATACTGGCGTCTACGGTGTTTATCTCTTTAGTTAAATGGTACCAGTTATTAATCTGGTAGTAAACGAAGTAATGGGGCCCCATCTGTAAAAAAAAAAAAAAAATAGTTAAGAAATCCAAACACCAAGCCAGGTATAAAGGCCCACCCCTAATCCAGCCCAGAGGAGGAGGAGGAAGAAGAAGAAGAACAAGAAGAAGAAGAAGAAGAGGAGGAAGAGGAGGAGGATGAGGGGGAGGAAGGGGAGGAGGGGGAGGAGGGGAGAGTTGGGGGCCAGCGTGGGCTACACAGCAAGACCCTGCCTCAAACAATAAAATCCCACAACACAGAGATGGAGGCTCTGAAAACATATTATCAGGTGACTATGTTGTTTTCTCTATAAGCCGATGAATTCCCAAATTAGATGTCTAAGCCCGCGTGAAGGGCCCCTCTGGGAAGTGGAGATGGAGAACCCTCGTAAGCGAAGAGCTCTGCAAACGTGCTCGAGATGAACGCAGTATCCTCCGTGTGCAAGTCCACAGCTCCCAGGGAGCCCAAGCCTCAGCCGCGACACGGGAGACAAAGCCTTCGTTACCCTGCGACGTCTCTGATAGTCGCCATGACGGCCAGCCCCTGCCGTCCCAACCGCTGTCCCCGTCACGCTCTCTCTCCAAGCCCCAAGCCTTGGCAAGGAACCGCGGCTGTGTTTAAATCTGCCTCCAGGATTCATGCTGGAGAATAGCAGGGCTTGGTGGTTTCTTTTTCCTTCTCAGCAAATTAAAGCTGGGTGAATTGTCCCGGACTCCGTGGCTAGAGGTGCGCCGGGCTAGGAGGAGGCGGAGAGGTAGAGGGGAATTAAATGGTGGATGGGCCTGCCTTAGATGGCTGAGAGGCATGGCGTCCGGCAGTGGGAGATCTTGGCTGTCATGAGCCAAGGCCCCCAGAGCAGACAGGTCCAAGCAAAGACACGTTCCCCTGCGGGGCCCTATCCCCGTCCCCCAGCAAGCAGTGGGTGCTGCGGCTGGAGGGGCTCACCCCACCCCCACCCCCCAATGATCCGGAAGGCCCCGCCACCTGCCCAACAGCTTCAGTGCCGACTTTTGGGAGTTCACCAATGGATCACCTAATGCTCGTGGTATATTGGCAGATGCTACACCAAATAATGAGGCAGAAAGAAAATGACGGCACCTAGAGCAGCCCCTTTCATTGCTGGTATCCTGGGGTTTTAATTCCCCCCCCCCAGTCTTTGGTAGCGATTTTAATTCGGTTGAGAATACACGATGTATAATTCTTGTATTCTGCGCGATCTATTGGGTGATAGTCTAAGCTTCTCCCCGCCTGCTGATTTGAATTCCTCTTCTTTCTTGTCATCATGAGCCAAATTTATCTTGATGCTAATTCCTTTTCTTCTTTCTACAACTGGTAGCTTTTTTTTTCTTTTGTCGGTCGTGGGGCTTAAAATCTGGGCCCTCAGCTCTTCAGCTCAAGGCGAGCGCTCTACCCCTTGAGCCACAGCGCCACTTCTGGTTTCTGAGTGGTTTTTATTTGGAGATAAGGGACTCATGGAGTTTCCTGCCCCGGGCTGGCTTTGAACCATGATCCTCAGATCTCAGCCTCCTGAGTAGCTAGGATGACAGGCGTGAGCCACCGGCGCCCAGTTTACTGGTAGCTTTTGATGACTTCCTTCTTTCCTGCGTATGTACCCAATTTAAACTAGCCTGTGATCATTTTCGAGTTTTCTTCCGTACCAGTTTGAATCAGATTCCCACCCACCCACCCCCCAAAAATGTTGACATTATCTAGGTGAAGTGTTAAGGTTTAACAGGATAGAATGTTCTCCCGCATTCTAACAGGCTCAGGAATATCTGCCATGGTTGTGATGGCATTTGAAGGCCAATTTCTAGCCTCAGTGCTGAAATCTTAGCCCCCTACCTCCCCCCACACACAGCAGGAGCCCGTGAGAGATTCAGATGCTGCTCCACCTTTCTGTGGCCAAGGACGCAAATGCTGCTCTCTGCTGAGTGACCCCTAGAGTGACACTTAACCCACCTGAGCTTCAGTGGCTTTATCTATAGAACGGGTTAAAAAAACACTAATCTACCACACAGATGGACAGACGGACACACAGA
Organism: Dipodomys ordii; assembly: GCF_000151885.1. Classification (NCBI taxonomy): domain Eukaryota; kingdom Metazoa; phylum Chordata; class Mammalia; order Rodentia; family Heteromyidae; genus Dipodomys; species Dipodomys ordii. The sequence continues at coordinate 2,569,461 of NW_012267340.1, forward strand.
CCACGCCACGAGCAGTCACCACGTATCGAAGCTCTGGCCTCACTGCTCCATACCAGGCCTTTTGCAGAACTGGGTTAATCGAATGACAGCGTTCACTAATAGAGAAATGGTGTTTCCATCGGCCTTGAAGAGAGGAGAACTGGTCTCTAAATTAACTACATTCCCAAGGGGGTAAGATGTGTTTGTTTGTTTGTTTCAACAAGGAGCTTACATTTATCCTGGGTTCAGTTTTCTCTCTCTCTCTCTTTTTTTTGGGGGGGTCCGGTCGTGGGGTCTGAACTCTGGGCCTGGGCGCTGTCCCTCAGCTCTTCAGCTCAAGGCTAGCGCTCTACCACTTGAGCCACAGCGCCACTTCTGGCTTTT
>NW_012267340.1:2583273-2585222 GCF_000151885.1 Dipodomys ordii
TTTTTTTATGTGTTTCTGGATTCTGTTAGCTATACATAGATTTTATATATAATACAATATGTAATATATAATATATTTTATAATATGTAAATAATGTAAATAAAAATATATATATATATCTTCTATAGGAACCTGCTCACCTTGAACAAATTTCTTGAGTAATAGAGACTCAGGGAGCAAAATTTCGTGTTTTCAGTAGCATTCACTATAAACATTGACGAATTCTTTAACATTGACCATGTTCAGATAGCACAGATACACTCAATTGGATATGAAAATGAAATCAGAGATCTTCTGTATAGAAAGCTTCTACTTAGAAACAAAGGTAATATTTTGTTAAAAAAAAAAAAAGCTGGACACTGGTGGCTCACGCCTGTCATCCTAACTACTGAGGAGGCTGAGATCCAAGGATCAAGGTTCGAAGCCAACCTGGGCGGGGAAAGTCCCGGTGAGACTCTTATCTCCAACGAACCACTCAAAAAACACAAGTGGCGCTGTGGCTCAAGTGGTAGAGCCTTGAACACAAAGAGACTTAGGGACAACGCTCAGACCCTGAGTTCAAGCCCCACAACCAACAAGAAAACTAAATAATAATAATAACAACAGCAATAAAGCAACAATACAAAATTAACCCTGGGACAGAATTGTGTAGAAGATGAAATAACATTGTTATTTATTATTGCAGCTTGACAAGTTTTTGATTGTGTCAAACTGGAGCCGACAGGATCACTCAGCCAGGGCACGCATCCACACCTTTCACTACAGGAAATATCATATGCTGATAAAGACAAATTGCAGTCGTGTGTGTATATAAGAGAAGTCAGTCAGAATGAGGAGTGAGCATGTTTTTTATTAGAAAGACAGGACTTTTTAAAGTCTTTGAACTCAGCAAATAACTCAGACTAACAGGCATGGTCTCCAAGAAGTCTTCCAAGAGTGTGGTTTGCCGACTGAATGAAGCTGCTGAATTCACACGAGAATGACCGCCAGACCCTTCCCGTTCCCAACACAGCTCATCCTCCTATGGAGCTAGTTCCCTACTCTTGTTTGTACTATTAACTCAATTTTTTTAAATTCCCTTTTCTGCTGAAAGGAAGCTTTGTTAAGCAAAGATTATAGTCTTACCTAGGACCCCTTCGGCAGCTCACAAAATGTGAATTCACAGAAACGAAATTAACACTGTGGATTGTGCTGATTTTTAAAAGTCAATTATTGTCACTGACCCTGGTTGGAAAGGAAGTCACCTGTTTATATTGAATTAGGAAGAGACTAATTTGAAATGTATCATTGTGGCAGTCTGGGGAATTTTGTTGGTTTGTTTTCATTTTCGGTTTGTTTGTCAGTCCTGGAGCTTGAACTCGGGGTCTGGGGTCTGTCTCTAAGTTTATTTTTGCCTCTAAATCTTGAGCCACAACTTCACTTCTGGGTATGTGTGTGTTTGTGTATGTGTGTGTGTGTGTAATTCTGAAGGTCAATTAATTGTGCATTTGGGGAAGGAACAGGTGGTTTTACCGCATTCTCCTTTGGAACTGTCTTTAGGACAGTTTAACGTGAGAAACGACATTAAATTCACCACACAGATTTTCATTAAGGGTCCGAGAAGGAAATTATTATAAAAGCCTGTTCGTTCAGAGAAACGTCGTTCTGTGATAGAAGTCGACAAGAGTGCTAATCAGCATGGCTGCCTTCCTAGCAAAGGAGACTTTTTTTTCTTTTCTTTTCTTTTTTTACAATGTTAACCATCCTCTGCAATTTAAAATGAGTGAATCTATCACGTTGTCATGGGTTTTAAAAACGGAGGTTTAAAATGTTCATGTTGGCAAGAGAGGGGCGGGGTCCTTTCTGCCACTGAGGTAGAGACGCAAACGGACTCGTTCTTTCTGGGGGGTCCGGTTGTGGGGCCTGAACTCTGGGCCTGGGCACTGTCCCTCAGCTCTTCAGCTCAAGGC
>NW_012267340.1:2585272-2590899 GCF_000151885.1 Dipodomys ordii
CTTTTTTCTTTTTGCTTATGTGGTGCTGGGGAATCAAACCCAGGGCCTCAGGCATGCAAGGCAAGTGCTCTACCACTGAGCCACCTTCCCAGCCCCCCCTCTCTCCCCCCATTCCTTCCTCCCTCCCTCCCTCCCTCCCTTCCTCCCTCCCTCGCTCCCTTCCTTCACTCCCTCCCTTCCTTCCCTCCTTCCCTCCTTCCTTCCTTCCTTGCTTCTTCTTTCTCGCTTTCCTTCTGCCAGTACTAAGCCTTGAACTTGGGACCTTTAACTCTTCCTTGGCTTTGTTTTGCTCAAAGCTGGCGCTCTACCACTTGAGCCAGAGCTCCCCATCCAGCTTTTTGCCCGTTCATGGGAGATAGGCTCACGGATCTGTCTGCCTGGTTGGCTTCCAACTAACTGCCATCCTCCACTATCAGCCTAGATCAGAGGGGGGTGTGCTAGTGTCCAGTTGGGTGTGTTTTGTCACTTTGGTGTTCGATCTGTGCTTGATCCATCTTAGGATATGACTGGACAAATCCAACTCCATACGTTTGTGTTCCTCACAAACTCTAACACATCCAAGTGACCAGCATAGATTAAAAAAAAAAAATCTAGGGACTTTATCCCCCAACCGTAAATATAGACACTGATTTTAGTACAGGCTAGCTTTATCAAAATAGCTGTTGGTAAATATTAATGTTTAGATTATTTATCTATTCATATATGTGTTTGTGTGTTGATGTATCTATATAATATTCGTATTGTATTAATATTTATAAATATGAATAAATACAGCCGGGGCCCATTCTTCCCTGGGTAGTAAGATGAAGCCTTCTTCTCCTGATTCCGTTCCCCTCCAGCTCTCTCTGGGGTCCCCGCTGCCATCAGCCAGGCCGGAAGGCCACCTGGCTCCATCCACTTCCTTCCTGTCTCTGTCAGGACTCAGATCTCCCCGGAGACTCTGCCAGCTTCTCCTTTCCCCTCCTCTTCCTCCCTTCAAACCTCATCTCTGCCGGCAATCTCCTGTGTTCTGCCTGTGGCTGCGGACACGCTCCCCACCTCCGAGACGGCCAGCCTTGCTGTGATTTCCTCCCTGTTTCTCAAGCCCACATCCCAGGGGGGACCCCTCCATCATGGACCACCTGGCCCATCAGCTCCGTGGAACGGTTCCCCCAAAATCCCACTGCTAGGTTCTGTGAGAGAGGCATCTGTATTCAACTCTCGGTAGAGCTTTCCGTGGCGAACAAGATGAGTCAGATTTCATGGCATTAACAAGTAACATGCCTGCGGTCGATATCTGCTTGCATTCCCGTTTCTGCCTTATTTTAGGTCTACCTGGACGATGGACCGCAGCACCTTGATTTATTGTCTCCCGGGAATGAATACTAGGGAGTTTCTATGTGCTAGCCATTGATGGGTTTCTAGAAGCATATGATTGTAATAGCTCCTCCACGAGCCCTTTTTGTCCTCCGGAAAGGTTTCTGTAACTGCAGCCTTCCACGGTGTTAGACATTCAAATGTTACACGGAACGGCGTCAGGACCGCTGGTTGTCAGGCTCACGCAGCTTTGGATCCGAAGAGGTGGATTCAAGCTGTGTCTCTCTCGCTCGCCACCGCCTGTCCCCGAACCCACGCTGACATTCTCGGGATACGGGTCATCAGGAGGGATCCTCACCCAGAGGGGCTCTCCATGTTGGAATTATGTTTCCAGGTGTTTGGCTATTTGCATTCCCAACACAATTCAGAACTCTGTGAAGTTGGGGGTTTTCATTGAACATATCATTTCCTATCCACACACTTCCCCCGCCCCCGCCATCCCCGTTTCTAAATCATCATTTCCCCCAGCCCCATGAAATCACGCACTTTGGCAGCAAGAGACAAGCACTGTGTTGTGAAGATGAAAATGAAGTCAGACATGTTCCTTTCTGGCCTGTGGCTCCACCTTCCCAGGACCCGTAAGACTCGGGATTTTATACATGTTCAGGAGAGGCTGAGGCTGTGTCTCCCTGACAGCTCGCTCATGATTGACATTTTCTCTTCCTTTTCTTTTCCCCCGTCTCCCTGTGGATTTGGGGAGCTGGAATAAGTGATAACCTGGGACGTAAACGAAAACAGGGCAGATCTAATGAGAAACTTAGCTGGTGCCGTCTGTCCATCCCTTCCATCTCTCTCTGTCTAATGCTCAATGGGGTATTTACACATCTTTCCTCTTACGGTTCTCCCTTCTCATGGGTCTGATGCAGCACGTAGCAGGGCTGTATTTGAGTATCAGTAGATCCCCAGGGTGGGATTAGATGCCCCAGGAAAGACGTGACCGTGTCTGCTAGACCACCTGACATGCTTGGTCTTCTCTGATCTTAAAGCTGATGATCTTGGATGGGGATATTTGAGGCCCCTGATTTGTCTCCCAGGAAAGCCAAAGGCAGCATGGTGACAGATGATGTGCAGAGGATTGGTATTGTTCTGAAACTCAGTGGGAGGGAGAAGTAGGAAAGGGAAAGGTCTGTGCGTGCTCCGGGCCAGCGCCGGCCATTTCTGTGTAACAAGCCCGCCGAGCCCCCCGACAAGGAGCTCCAAGAGGAGAATTGCATCCTGTGTGGACTGTATCCCAGTGGCCATCGACGCGTTGGCAGAAAATAGAGAGTGAATACTTAGAAGTGAACGGGAGAATTTGCATTCATCCTCTCAACTTCATAGTTGAGAAGATGCAAATGATGGTTGTAAACTACTTTTGTGTCTGATTTATAGGCTAGATTGGCTTGGTCAATGGTCCTTTTACGTGGAAAACTGTATGTCTAGTCGCTCAGAAAACACTGGTCTGTTCTAGTTGGAGAAAGATGTTTCCCCTGAGAAATTTGCACCTCCGGTTTGACTTTATGAGGGCTTGTGGTTTAAATTTATATTGCTGGTGACATCCTAGAAACTCAAACTGAAAAATCAATTTAAAATGCGGTATTAGGTTGAAAATACTCTAGGAACAAAGCAAAAACAAAGATAAAGCATCTTTGAAGGAGCCAAAGAACACGTTCAGCCAAGAGCTGAAGATGTCTCCTTCACTGGAGCCCCACCAACATCAACTCACAGCTCAGAGTAAAAAAAGCGTAAGGAAACAAATCTCCATGAGAGACCGCAGAAATAAAAATCTAAAAGACAACAAGATTACAAGCCAGGCACCAGTGGCTCATGCCTGTCATCCTAGCTACTCAGGAGGCTGAGACCTGAGGATCACAGTTTGAAGCCAGCCCAAGCAGGAGAGTCTATGAGACTCTTGTCTCCAATGAATCACCAGAAATCTGGGCGTGGTGTTGTGCCTCGAACTGGTAGAGCGCTCGCCTTGAGCAGAAGAGCTCAGGGACAGCATCCCGGCCCAGAGTTCAAGCCCCATGACCAACCAAAAATAAATACACCCAAGATTTAAGTGTAATGAATTAAGGTACCAAACGTGAGAGGTTAGGAGAAATGTACCCAGAACGAATCCGAAGATTGCAGAATTAAACCCAAAAGGCAGAAATTAAGAAAATAGAAAACAAAACTATACCCAAGAAGATCAAGGAAGTCCGAAGCTGGGTTATTATTTTGTTTGTTTGTTGGTGTTTGTTTGTTTTTGAGAAGGCAAATAAATTGGGCGGTTTTAATATGTCAAGAAGAAAGAAAAATAAGCAACTCTATAAAAAGAAAGGAGCTCCCATAGGTTCTGTATCCATTTAAGAAGCTAAGAATATGTCAGAATTTGTGCAAACAACTCAGTAAATGTAGATGAAATGGAAAATTTAATGGAAACATCACTTACCAAACTATCTAAGGGAAAAACTACTTAAATAGAGCTGTCCTCACTAAAGAAATGGAATCAGCGGCTAACATAGCCATTCACCAAGACGCAGACACTTAGCGCTTTGTGGATGAGTTTCTGGCTTTTCGTTTTACACATACCTTTCAACAGAAAAGGTGAAGAAAGAAGACACCCCAAATTATAAGGGTAGCAGAAACCAGGCGTAAAACCCTGTCAGAGCCAGAAATGAAAATGTCACAGTCCCTCCTAGACACATCACGAACGCAAGAACTGAGGAGCCACACGTTAGCCGGAAACCTCGCCCGTGGATGCATAGGGAAGTACATCGCAATGGATCTCCATTTATTCCAGGGAAGAAGAAAACGCTCTAATATTTGCCACCCATAGGGTATCATTTACCACGTCCCCAGACAGCGAGAATATACCATCTCAGTAGATACAGAAATGCCTAGAACAGAGAAGCTGTGTCAAGTATGCCGATTCTTAGCCAAGAATAAAAGGGAAAATTTAATCTGACAGAGAATGTCTAATTATAAACCACTGGAAATACCACATAGGGTGACGGAACTTTAAAAGTATAATCCTTCTTACACAGTCTCTGATAGGCTCCCCCTTAATGTGTTTTGTTTTTTTTTTTACTATTTTCTATCCCTTTATTTTAAGCAGGGAACATCCTTGGTTTAAGAAAACACACACATTTGTCACGCTGCTTCCTTAGGATAAATTTCAAGAAGAGGACTCGGTTCAAGGATTTATGTGCTCTATATGTTTATTATATATTCTGGAAACTTCCATGCAGGAAGGATTGTACAGTTTCAGTGTCATCAAGCAGTTTCTGGGAACTCTATTTTTATCCCCTTTATTCATTCAACAGATGTTTATTGAGCATCATGATAGGCTGAGCTGTCAGCAAGCGACGCGTTCAGGGCTGAGAAGAGCTCATCACAACATCCATTGTGATGTTGCCTGTATCCTTCAAGAAATCATCTACTTGAGACTTCACGCAGTTTTGTTTTGGATTTTTTTTCTTGGGTACTTGGACGGATTGGCCAGTAGGTGAGATGTGTAGGATATATTCAGTACATGAAGTATCGGAGCTGCAAAGAATGGTATCTCTTTTTAGAGTAACCGTTTCCTAAACAAAAAAATAAAAATCCAACCCGGGTAGCTGGTAGCTCACACCTGTCATCCTAGCTACTCAGGAGGCTGAGATCTGAGGATCCCAGTTCAAAGCCAGCCCGGGCAGGAAAAGCTATGAGACTCTTATCTCCAATAAACCACCAGAAAACCAGAAGTGGTGCTGTGGCTCAAGTGGTAGAGCGCTAGTCTTGAGCTGAAGAGCTGAGGGACAGCGCCCAGGCCCAGAGTTCAGGCCCCGTGACTGACCAAAAAAAAGAAAAAATATCCAAACAAAGGGTGGGAACGAGTGTGATTGTACTCAAATGGGGATAAAGGAAATACTAGTCAGGCACAAGGCACCCGGGGTGTCCCTGTGCGTCATCAGGGAGAAGCTGGATGGCCTAATTCCGCCAGGTTTGCTCTGATGGTCCCATGGCACTGGAGGTCTGTATCAACCAGCCTTGAGCTGAGTATCCCTCGAGCTCAGGTTGAACTGAGCGTACCTCTCTACGGCCACACAGCTAACCTCCCAGCTATGAGCATCATGTGTACAGAAGAAATGAGGAGTGAGCGCAGAGGCTGATTTTAAGCTTCAAGGGTGTCACTACAGAGCAGGCTCTCTTTCTACAGATGCATGTGGTTTTGCTTTGCATATAAACGAGATTTTTTTTTTTTTTGGTCGGCCGTGGGGCTTGAACTCTGGGCCTGGGCACTGTCCCTCAGCTCTTCAGCTCAAGGC
>NW_012267340.1:2595744-2650563 GCF_000151885.1 Dipodomys ordii
AGCTCAAGGCTAGCGCTCTACCACTTGAGCCACAGCGCCACTTCCAGCTTTTTTTTTTTTGCTTATGTGGTGCTGAGGAATCGAACCCAGGTCCTCAGGCATGCAAGGCAAGCGCTCTATCACTTGAGCCACCTTCCTAGCCCTGGACTCGATCTTTCTGAAAAGCAGGCCGGTAGTTAGGTTTGCAGAGCAAGCCTGCTATCTGCGCCATGACAGAGAAGCCTGTGTCAGGAATTTCACCCGAGCTGGACTGCACAGAGCCGCTCAGCTCGGTTTGTGTCCCAGCTCCCTGGCGTGGTGCTCCTCCTCAATTCGCACGTGGTCCCCCATTCCGGGTGGGGTGCTGTTTGGAGGGTGAAGCTTTGGGGAAATAGTGGTCAGGAACTGAATTAGTTAGACGATGAATTGAGCGGGTGCCCTCATAAGAAGAGCAGGTGCAAGACAGATCAGAGTAGGAGGTGACCCTGGTCAGCACCCAATCAGCTGGCACCTTAACACCCCCCGCCCCAGCCCCCGGGGCTTACCAGCTACTGGATCTGTGTCAACACCAGCAGAGGGATCCAAATGATGGCCAGGTCTGACTTCGGGGAGTGCTGAAGGTTTGATAAGGCAGAGAGGAGTTCCCCCTGTTCTAAGATCTTTCCGTTTCCCATGACCACTTGGGGGATGGGGTTTGGCTGGACCAACTGGACACTATGGGAAGAAGACCGGGTTGTTCGCAGGAGCTGCGTGGGGTTTTGTTTTTGATTCCTTTCTCCCTGTTGCTGGTTTGAATGAAGGTTTCTGACAAGATTCTGAGCCGGGCGCCGGTGGCTCACGCCCGTCACCCTAGCTACTCGGGAGGCTGAGGTCTGAGGATCGCGGTTCAAAGTCCGTGAGACCCTGATCTCCAATAAACCACCAGAAAACCGGAAGTGGCGCTGTGGCCCAAGCGGTAGAGCGCCCGCCTTGAGCTGAAGAGCTGAGGGACAGCGCCCAGGCCCAGAGTTCAAGCCCCACGACCAACACATAAATCAATAAAGAGTCTGTTCTCTGTCAGGTGAGGTTGACAGAGTTCTCTCCAGAGACCTTTACCTAAGGGTGGTGTATGTAGAGGTGGGGGATGAAGTTTCAGAAACTTCCAGATGAAGAACCTAGACCACAAAGTCAAGTCTCCTGTGGATGTGCCCCGGTGAGAGCCCGTGGCCATGGGTCCCTTGTCGTGTTGAATACAGACGTTAGAGAAGGTAGTCCACGTCCCACCGAGCGCTCAGCGGGGAGTGGAGCATCCTCGGCACAGCCGCGTCTCCAGCGGAATCTCTGCTGCGGCCTGGCTGCGCAGCCCCGTCCGGGGATTACTGATCCCCTTTGTACCAGGTAGAAATGGGCCTTTCACCAGTCAACCCAGCAGGCCCTGCCTGTCCAGGGGTTCAGAATAAACTAATGGCTCTAAGGTTGAAGGATAACAGACGCTCTTTCTTCTTTGCCAGTTTTCCCTGTTTGTCTCTCCTGCCTGTCTGAGGAGGGTCACTTAGTTTAAGCTCAGATATGTTTACTTGTGTAGAAGCATATACTTGTATGTAAGTATATATAAATATAGAAGCATATATATATATGTATATATAATAGGGCTGGGAAGGTGGCTCAATGGTAGAGCGCTTGCCTTGCATGCATGAGGCCCTGTGCTTGATTCCTCAGCACCACATAAGCAGAAAAACCTGGAAGTGGTGCTATGGTTCACGTGGTAGAGTACTAACCTTGAACTGAAGCGCTGAGGGACAGCGCCCAGGCCCAGAGTTCAGGCCCTATGACTGACAAAAATAATAATAATACTAGCAATAACAGTATAATTTATATTATATAATATATTAATATGCTTATTATATATTATATGAAATATATAAGCATATATATTTATATATACTTACATATAAATATATAGTATAATAAATATATAAACATAAAAGCATATATAAGTATATGATATATAAATATATAGTTATATGTGAATATATATTTATGAATCTATTTATATAATGCATATGTTGTATTTATATAAGAATAATATATAATTACATATTATATTTATATATTAAATACATATATAGGGGCTGGGAATGTGGCTCAGTGGTAGAGCGCTTGCCTTGCATGCCTGAGGCCCTGGGTTCGATTCCTCAGCACCACATAAGAAAAAAGAAAAAAGCCGGAAGTGGCGCTGTGGCTCAAGTGGTAGAGCGCCAGCCTTGAGCTGAAGAGCTGAGGGACAGTGCCCAGGCCCAGAGTTCAGGCCCCACGACCAGACCCCCAAAAAAATAAATACATATATACTTACTTCTTCAGGGTCTTAGAACTTAAGCCCACCTCCGGGTGATACACAGAAAGAGGAGAAACAATCTTTGTGTCATTTGCTGTCATACCTCAAGCGAGTCGCTGGGCTTGGATTTCCATAGCTGGGGAGGTCCGTTGTCTCCGTTGGAATGGTCGTCCGGGAGAGCGCGCTGGTTGATATTACCCGGGCTCGCTCCTCCTGGGTTTGCGGTTGGGAAGTGCGGGGTGGGGTCGCGGCTGGGCTGCGCGTCATTGGGTAGAGAGCCAGCTGGGTCAGCCGAGCTGACTGGAGCCGTGAGGCCCGTGAGCCAGGAGAGGAACGTGAGTGGGAGCCCACAGGCGGGGCTGGCTTCCCAGACCGGGGAGGCCCACTGAGTCATGGAACACACCGGTCTCCAGCCTGAGCGGTGGCTGACGCTCTGGGTGTCTGTTTTGCTTCCAGTTGTTTGAGTTTATGAACTTCCTGGCTGAGAACGTCATCTTCTGCTACATGGGCCTGGCGCTGTTCACCTTCCAGAACCACACCTTCAACGCGCTGTTTATCCTCGGAGCCTTTGTATCCTTTGAAATAGGGAACGGGCGCGATCATTCTAGAGAGCCAACCTCTGACTGTTCGTTCTCCTGAGTTCACTGCAGGATTCAGACCAGAGGTGTCATTTCCAGTGAGAGGGGGAATAAAAAGCATCCTAAGATAGCAGGGACTCGATGAAACATTTGTGGTGTAGGGTAAGAAGTCTAGAAAATGCTCTGGGGAGTCGAGGAGGGGGACATCTGAAGAAAAATGACTTTTTCAAGTATTCAAACTATGCCTAGCTAAAAAAAATATTAATCATTTATAGATGTATAAATCATGTATATGTCCAGGTATGTGTATAGAAAAAAAAATACATTCACTTTGAATTAGAGCCGAGCTGAAGGCTTAGCGAGAATTTTACACTCTAGAGATGTTTGCATGACGTGGTAATAAAATCCTTTTGTTAGAAAAAAAAAAAAGTAAAAGTAGCCAGGCGCCGGTGGCTCACAGCTCACCTCTAATCCTAGCTACTCAGGACGCTGAGACCTGAGGATCACGGGAAAATCCCCATGAGACTCTTATCTCCAGTGAACCACTCAAACAAACGGAAGTGGCACTGTGGCTCAAGTGGTAGAGCGCCAGCCTTGAGCACAAAGAGGCTTGGGGACAGTGCCCAGGCCCTGAGTTCAAGCCCCACCAAGGTCTTGCTTGGAATCCAGAGGCCCCTCCTGGCTACAGGCTGGGGTGGGAGCCGTTCCCAGGGGGGCAGGTATTTGTCAGGCAGGGTGCCAGGCCAAGGGACACATTCCTAAAAGCAGTCGGGCCGGCCAGCCTCGTTTTCCCACTTGGAAGGGGGTCCCTGGCAGAGGAGCTCACGAAAGTGAACCTCTCTCTTGTGAGCGTCTGCCTGTCTCCGTCTTGTCTCATGAAGCGTTCAGCTGAACTCTCGAATTTCACCTACACCCCGAATCTTCCAAGAAAGCTCCCCGGTCTCACCCCACCACCCCCTTCTGTGAGGACAAAGTAGAAGACACAGACATCCCAGGGACAGAGACGAGGACAACAGAGGAGGAGAGACACCCAGGGCCAGTATCCTCGTGGATTCTTACTTGGCTTTTAGTGAGATGTGTCTCAAAGCTGTTGCCCTACGTATTCAGATCGATGCTCCCTTCCCAGAAAAGACAGAGTAACAGACACATCGACTAGCCGCACTGGGGAGCAGGGCATGGGGGGGGCTCCTGCCCCTCCCCACTTTTGTCCCCCAATTCTGGCTTCCACAGAGTCCAGGGTAGAGTCCATCATGAGCCCCAGAGAGGCGTCCAGACGCCTGGTCCTGGGCTCATGACCTGAAATCAAGTGACGCGAACTGGCAGACTTCCCGCCCCCCCCCCTTGTTTTCTGGGTCACCGTGCAGAGACACGTGGTCAGCACGGGGCGGTGACCCTCGCTCCGCCTCCGTGTTTTCCTCAGCGCGTCTGTCTTTAGCTCGCTATCTTCGTGGCCAGGGCCTGCAACATCTACCCGCTGTCCTTCCTCCTGAACCTGGGCCGGAAGGACAAGATTCCCTGGAACTTCCAGCACATGATGATGTTCTCAGGTGCGGTGCTGGCGCGGCCGGGCTGCGGTCCGCCATTGCTGTCGGGAATGGTGTGGGGCACGGTGGGGAAGCTGGGAGAGCCTGGAAAATCCAAGTCCTCTGGGTGGCAATTACACACACACACACACACACACACACGCGCGCTAGATCTTTCCAAAGCGGGAAATGAAATTCAAGGGAACTTGTGTAACTGGTGCCAGCCTTGTCGCAGGGCTAACGGTCCGCATAGAATCCTCCCCCGTTTGGGACACTTCGCATGGTCCCCATAGCGGCTCATCTGGCCCACAATGCCTTGTGGGGGACGGTGTTGATGGAGACCCAGCAGGTGCCTGAAATGCGTTCTAGTCGGAGCCAGTGAGCTCCCCGCTCCCAAGTAGGTCCTGTGTCTCCCCACTAACTGATGTCCTTCCCGCTCAACCCCAGGCGCCTCCGAGAGGAAAGCAAACCCAACGAGCCTGCGCCGACCGTTCACCAACCCTGGCGAGGGCCGTTGCTTTTGAGATCATCCATTTTCCTGCCACCAGCCTTTTCCCTGCGGGGAGACATAGTTCAGAGGCCGCGGTTGCTCTGTGCGTGCGTTCTGCGTGCGTTCACAACACAAACAAAGGCACCTGGGTGGAGAACAAATGATAATGATAAACCAACGTCATCCGGGGCACATCGAGATGTGTGGGAAAAAGTGAGGGACGCTAATGTCACTGCGTGCTGTTTGCAGCTCAGGAAGCGAATCAACACCAGTCACAGGTGGACGAACAGGTTCAGGATCTCTAAGGGTTCGAGAGAGAGAGTGTGTGTGTGCGTGTGCATGCGTGTGTGTAAATCCATTGAGTTTTAACTTAAACCCTGGCCTATAGTCTAACCTGGGAGACGTTCCCTGCGCATTACCTATGGTGCTGTGTTGTGTGTTTCCAATGTGTCCATTGGTTCTGCTTGTCTGGGAATTCTTGCCTTTGCTGTTCCTGGGGCTTGAACTCTAAGCTTGGGCGCTGTCTCTGAACTCCTTTTTGCTCAAGGCTACGGCTCCCTTTCTGGCTCTTTCTATGATTCGTGGGAGGTAAGCGTCTCAGGGCTTGGGTCGACTTGTTTTCATGTGTCTCTGTTAACCTGCTTCTCTTCTGTCTGGGTATCTTAGCCATCACTGAGCATGGGGGATGTGCGTCTCGCTCATTGCAGTGTTATCTGTTTCTCCTTCAACGCGGTTGGGTTTTACTTCATATATTAAATATATTTGAGGGTCTGCCATCTAGGCGTACAAATGCTTGTGCTTGTCATATCTTCTATTGGGAGCTTGATTGCCACCATCTGTCTGTGATGCCCATTTTTAACCCTTGTACCCTTTTTTGTTTAAAATCTATTTTGTCTGCTATTTGCATAGCCTCTCCTCTTTGGGCTCCGATTTGCACAGAACTATCTTTTCCATACTTTCAGACAGTGTCTTTGGATCTCCAATGAGTCTTGTCAACAGCAGAGAGTTGGATATGTGTGGGTTCTTTTTTTTTTTTTAAGTCCATTCTTCTAATCCCAGTCTTTTGATTAGTTTCACACAGTGCATCTCAGGTCGATTACTTTTGGTCTGCACCGCCGTGATCAGAACCAGCTACCGGTAACCAGAGCACCTGGTTACTCAGTTGTATTATTTATAGGGCAGAGTCCTTTTTGCCTCCTGGCTTCTACACACTAGAGGCTCACAGCTCCAAGTTGCTTCCTGCCCTGTTCTGAGAGCTGCTGTACTAAACTGACCCAGATTAATGGTGATTTAGTGTCCAAGGCCTCCCCGGGAGTTTGCAAACCTTCCATAGCTTCCAGAACTCCAAGACAATCACATTAAATAGATCCTTCCAGGAAAATGGCTGTCCAGGTAGGAAAACAGATTCCTGGAGTTGTCTCAGGATCCTTTGAAGGGTGCAATTTTACACGTGATTTAAAAAAAGTAAAGCACAGAGAGGTTGTGTATCTAGCTTGCCATCTCACAGCCTCCTGAGAGGAGAAATTGGGGGGCCTCTTTAGAATCTTTGCCTCTGCAGGATAATACCTCGGCATCTCCTTGCGGTCAGGAGAACAGAAGTTAAATTCAAACCACGTCCTCCCAAACCCAGGCCAACCCCAGCCTGCCTAGCGCGTGCCTTGGGCAGACCCCGCAGCCCCTCCCAGCCACGCCGGCCCCTCCCTGCAGGATGAGCAAAGGCCCGGGAGAGGAGATTTATTCAGACTGTATGCCTACGTAGACAGGGAGCTGGACGCAGAGGGGAGAGGTTCACGTAGCTGACAGAGTCCCAGTGGCTCCGGCCTGTCATCCCAGCTCCTGCGGAGGCTGAGCTCTGAGGCTCCCAGCATGCCGTGCAGCCAGCACACAGTGGTCTCCCCGCAGAAGCCATTTGTTTGAGACAGGCAGACAGTGCGGGACCTTGGTTGCCAGGGCTGTAGGTAGAACTTTCTACGGTTACCAGGGGTGCTTTCCAAGGCTAGCCCGTGAATCCACCTGCCCACAGACCGATTGCTCATGGATAACATTGCTTATCACAACAACAACAACGAAAAGAATCCTTGCTCTGAACTCAGGTTTTCTCAACTCAAGAGACGATTGCCGTCCGAAGCCAGATCAGTCCTTGTGAGGGCGCATCATAGACTTGGAAGCGCGTGCGTTCAATGGCCTCTGGAACGGGACCCCTCACCAGCCCAGCCTTGGAGAAAGCCACGCACGTGTCCAGACCCCGCCATCCATTCCCTCTGACGGTGAAGCGCTCCCCCTGGGAGCCACCGTCTATAAAATGGGAAGTTCAAGTTGACCTTGGGGAGCCCAGCCTCCCAGAAGGCTGAGCCTCTCTTGATCGTTCTTAGCCTTTCTCTAAAATACAGCCTCTCTCTGCATCCACCACTCCGGCAGTGAATCACAACATCCGTCTCCCCTGCCTGAAAAAGAAACTTCCAGAGCCAGAGGTGTCCGTGCCTGCTGGTTTCAGAGCCATTATTTACCATTACCCCTTCCTGGCTGCCCAGGGCTTCCAAAAACAAACTTCATCTCGTGTAAATAGACCAGAAGAAGCGTGCGTCACACCGCCTCCCAGCAGCCTGGATGGAATCATTTGAGTTTAAGAGGAGAGATGAAGGAAAGAGAGTTCAGCTTAACCCAGACTTTGTTTCCAGAAAAACCTTGATTTTTTTTTGAATGCAGGGATTCCCCCCCCCCCGAAGACACCCTGTTGGCCTCACTTCCCTGTGATAAAACAATGGGGAACCGAGACCGGAACCGCATGCGTGGTAAAGCCACGCTCTCGGGGAAAATGTATTTTGAAACCAGCCTGACATTTTTGCTGAAAGTCCTGGCCCTGTGTAAGATCATGAGGCTTGAGCAAGGGGAAAGACAATACATAATTCAGTTCTCGACCCATACCAGGCTTTGATCTCTCAGACTGATGATAAGGATGTGTTACATCTTTGAAATCAACCCTCTTCATGGTACTTGGAATGAAAGAGAAAAAGACGGCACTGGATTTATACTCCAAAAGGAAAGACAGATAGATAGCAGAATAACTCATCTTGAAGGACAATCCTTGTCAAGGACAAGATTTCGTTTCTTGAGGACATTTCTACGTCCCTGCCCATCTGCTGGCCGTTTCCTGGTGGGCACCAGTCTCGCTTTCAAATGCAAACACGACCTTTCCTTCATCTCTCCACTCAGGGAAGAAGGCAGGGAGTTCTTGCTTCCCATGCATGTTGTAAGTCTGCCCTTTAACACAGCCACCTCCGTCCCATCCTGAGTCACCTGCATTCCTTCTTGGATGAAGATTCCCACACAGGCTTAGAGTCTGGCCCTATTTTCTTTTTCTTGAACCATAAATAAGAACACCCTAAGACTCACTGCAGCTATAGATAGCTGACCTGCGCCCCTTCCGAGCCCGGATGGCACACATGTAATTGATTAAAAGCTCCGCTCTTGCTCTTTCAAGATAAACAGGAAGATGCGCATTTTCCTCCAGCAGGAGTGCTTGCTAGAAAGCCTTCCCTGGCTGGCCAGCCTTCCATTGTTGTGAACAGAACATCAACGTCATTAGCATAAGAATCCCTTAGAGGCTAATTTTAAATGAAGCCATATTTAATTCTAGGTTGTTCTTCTATTTCCTGAGATGCGAAGTCTCCCACTGGGCATGTGGAATTTGTCAAAAAAAAATCTCTACAGAGTGAACCTATTTAAAAAATGAAATGGTGCCAACCTCCAACTTCCCCAATGTATAAAACTATTTTGATTCCTGGGCCAAAACAAAGAGAGAAGAAAAAAAAAAAGATAAACCAAGAGGAGGTCACAAAGGACTCAAGAAAGAAAAAGAAAAAGACAAATTTCCATGAGTTTTTCTAAACAAAACAGTGTGTGTCCTTTGGAAACCATGTTTTTGCCAGAAGGAAAACCCTAGATCAATATTAATTTTTCATTACTTAGTATTTCACTGGTAGCCTAAGTGATTTGTTTCAAGTCTGAAATCCCCGGAGGTCTGAGACCAGGAGGCTGCGGCACACACGGTGTGCCCCCAGTATCCAATCAGGGTGATGGATACGTTGGAATTAACTGAGGGGCCGTTGACCCCATATTTGCACGGGCTCCAAATGTGTGCAGTCACTAGGAGAGTCAGGAAAGTCTCTGGAGTTCTACATGGCTTCGCTTTCCCGCCTGCCCTGTTCCCAGGCCTAGGCTTTGAGTGTACCCGCCTGGCCATCCACCCGGGGATGCGGGCGCTGAGAAGCAACGGGCTGTGGGCAGCCCTGGGCTTTTCTAGGAAACCCCTGACCCTGGCCCTTCTAGGAAGTCATTCTATTCAGTTGTTATTTCTGGTCCTCATGGATGGGGAGGGGTTTTGACCCTAATCAGCAGTGCTTGAACCCACCACAAAGCCACAGCTGTACTTCTTCTTTCTCAGAAATCTCTACGTTGTAGCTCTTACAGAGTTTCTAACATTTCTATTTAATTTTTAGAAGGCAAGATTAGCAGATATACTTTGAGTAGGAGTCTATACATATGTGCACACAGCTGTATATGCATATAGGTATAGCTGTATGCATTTCCCTGGTTGTGTGCATCTATATTGAGTATGTATGTGTTTATAGATACACACACGTGCTTCTGCTTACACTTTTTCTTTTATAGCTTCTCCCTATGTAGTCCAAGCTAGCCTCGACTTCTCTGGGTAGCTCTTGCTGGCCTCCAACTCTCGATCCTCCACCCTCAATCTCCAGAGCCCTTGGATTACAGGCAGATGCCACCAGACTCACCCGCTGGGGTGAGCCCACTTTTAAAACCCAGAACCGCTCGTGTCTGGCTAATTTAGATTTACGAGCCTTGCCACACTGGCTTCACATGATGATAATACATTATTAAACATCCTTAGGAAGATTAATGCTTGCTTGCTAGCCTGCCCTTGGTAGCCAGCCTGAAAGAGTTTACAGCAAGCATGAGACAGCAAGTTATCATTTGTACTGGTTTTTCATCGCACAAAAACTTCTTTAAAAAAAAAGAAAAACAGACCTACAAATATTCATACGAGGAAAAAAATGAAGACGTGGTGACTTATCTTCTCATCTGGGTTTAGGCTGCTTTCTGGATATTTCAGCCATCTGAACTTGAGGAAAAGAGAGAGATGCAAAGGTCGTGGTTTTCTATCCCCAGGCTTGCCCTGTGATTGAACACTGCCAGGAGCTTTAACCTTCACAGACAGAAATCTGTCCTAAGACATTCTCATCCCCTGATGATAGTGTTTGTCCTTCCTGGAGAGAAATTATGAACCCCGCAGGAGAGCGGGTCATTAATAACCCCGCCTCTTGTGGCCAGCCAGGTCTGTACACGCGAACATCTCCCCCAGGCCCCGATCTTGTACAGCCGCACCACAAGTGTGTCTGATGTATGGGAATGCTTTTTATTCATGTCTCCTTCAAATGTTATCTTCCTTATCTGCCGGCCATTTCCTTGTCTGCTCAGAGACTTAGAATAATTTCCTTCCTCCCTTACATTTTGTTCCTCGAAGGTATTTTGTAATCAGAGTACTTGGGACCCCTACTTCCCACTTCCTCCTCTGGGGAAATGTATTCAATCTCTCCGGTCTACCACGCCACATTTTGTCTCTTGTCTGTCCTCAATGAGAAGAAGAGAGTAGTATATCTAGTTTGAAATACTGAATTTAAAAAAAAAAAAAAAGAGGGTTGTGATTTTATTCATCCTACTTTCTATCTTTTTTTTTTTCCTTTTTGGCCAGCCCTGGGACTCGAACTCAGGGCCTGGGCGCTGTGCCTGAGCTCATGCTCTAAATTAAAGCCACAGATCCACTTCCAGCTTTTTGGTGGTTCTTTGGAGATAAGAGTCCCATAGAATGCTCTTCCCAGGCTGGCTTTGAACCACGATCTTCAGATCTCAGCCTCCCGAGTGGCTAAGATGACAGGCGTGAGCCGCCGGCGCCCAGCTTTTATATCTAATTTTTAAATATATGAATGACAATTTGGAAACCTAGCATTCTACTAAATAGGATCAGAACTGGCTTACTGAAATTGTATGTGTTTGACTCGAATTATTCTACCGGGACCGTCAGATCCCTGCCTCTTCGCCTTTCATTGTTACCCCTGTAGCACAAAGACCGTGAAAGTCCTGAGTCACCCCCACCCCCACCCGGAGGCCTTCCGAGCCGCCAGCCGCCGTGTCTCCTTTCGCACCAGAATTCCCATTTACTCTTCTTCGAGTCTGCATTTCCATTTTTGTTAATATCATCCCACTTTGAAGTTCTAGCACTTAACCTTTAGTGTCTCTTCAAGAATATTTAATATGGATTTATACAAATTCAATTAGCATATTGTTATTAAAGGAGAACAGATAAAACCAGAAAGAAAAAAAAAAAACCCTGATGCAGAAACTCTGGGTGATTTTTTTTTTTTTTTTACTGTTGGTGGGAATGTAAAATGGCTCAGCCACTTCAGAATATGGGTTGATAATTTCTTTAAAACTAATTTCTCGAAAAACTAAACATAGGAATATTGAAGTGCTCTGTGATTGCACTCCCGGGTATTATCTCAGAGAAATCGTGCAAAAAAAAACATTATGCAGATCTTAGCAGCCTAATTTGTGGCCAGCAGAAACTGTAACACTCCACATACCCTTCCCTCGGTGGGTAGTTAAACAAACATCCACACTATGAGAAAGAGCCAGGCCTACTAACACACAGCCATAACCTCAGCCCCTTGGGAGTTAGAAAGTAGGAGGATCACAGGTCAAGGCCAGCAGCCTGGGCAAGAAGTTAATAAGGTACCCATCTCAAACCGCCATCCGGGGTTGGGGGTCATACCTGTAATCCCAGCTCCTTTGGAGGCAGAAGTAGAAGTATGCTGGTCTAAACCTATCCCCAGACAACCACAAGAGACCCTACCTGAAAAATAAAGTTAAAAAGAAAGGCAGGGGGCATGGGTCAAGTCCTAGAGCACTTGTCTAGCAAGGGCAAGGCCTTGAGTTCAAACCCCGTACAGCCAAGAATATAAAAAGATCGAAAGGAATAGACCCTTGGTGCGTTCAGCATCTTGCATATCTGGGGAATTATGCAGGGGAGTGGAAGGAGAGAGGCTGCCAACTTCCAATACATCCGTTGGTACAAAGGCCGTGGACTAGAAATGGCGGCATCCCTGGTTGTGGGGAGCGAAGGAGGGGCCGTGTGGGAGGGAAGCGTGGAACTGTCACGCGACCAGAGGAGGGAATATGTTCAGGAACCGGCCTGCGTCCGTGTCGTCATTCCGACGGAGACCCTGTGATGCCTTCATTAGGGGAAACTGAGGAAAGGTTCCCCGGCATCTCTCCCTATTATCGCTGATACCACTGCAAAGATCCCCAACAAACAAACCAAAACGTAATAGCACAGAACAATCTGCCAGCAGGAGGAGGCTGAGCAAGGCACTTACTTCTCTCCCTCCCTCTCCCCTCCCCAAGGCCTGCGTGGAGCCATCGCGTTTGCTCTGGCTATCCGGAACACGGAGTCGCAGCCCAAGCAGATGATGTTCACCACGGCCCTGCTGCTCGTGTTCTTCACCGTGTGGGTGTTCGGAGGAGGGACGACCCCCATGCTGACCTGGCTTCGGATCAGGTGAGCGAGCGAGCGAGCGAGCAGCAGCAGGTACTGCAGACACCCGCGGCCAGACACACAGGGAGACGTCGGTTGTCTAGAACCTGCGCTGCAGGCAGAGCAGACAAGGAGACAGTAGCACATGGCTGGTACTTGCTGGGAAACCGGGTGGTTCTGTGTGTCCTTGTGCGCGCTCTGTGAGCGAGGGCCTCGTTTTCATCTTGCAGAAGTCAGTGTAGGCCAGCCACGTTTCCTCAAACCCACGCGGGTGGATCACGGTGGGTGCAGGCTCTCTCCTTTCCCCGAGACAAACCCGTCTCCCACCACGTGCTTCCGACAGGAAAACACCATCAACTGCCAGAGGGGGTCTCAGACAAGGCCTGTTGTCAAGAGATAGTAGCTGGTGTAGATAAGTAGACGGAGTAGATAAATGAGGGTAGCCACCCACATACACGCTTTTAATTCTCTCTCTATCCATTTGACCAAGCAAAAGCAGAAGCGAGCCTCATACATTGACCCTAAGGAAGTTCATGTTCACGCCCGGCCATGTGGCTACACGTGAGATCAGAACCGCAGCCAGAAAGTCCCCTCAGCACGTGGCTGTCGCTAAACACACAAAAGGCTCTCGAGACAGGTGAACAAACTGTTTTGGAAAGGCTCGTCGGGTTCTAGCCTGACCGCGTGACCCACAGTTTCTCTCTTACCATCGGGGGTCCCCATGGACACACACGGTATGTGGAAATCTGTGCTGTTGAGTCTAAGACAGTGCTATGTTCAGGTTTCTGGCTAATCATCAGAAAATTAGATTTCTGCATGGAAAATGAGCGCTTGAGGCCCAATCTTCACAAGATAAAAGTGTTGAAACGTCTTTGGGGGTTAGTGAGAAGATGGAGCGGAATGCTCAGATATGGAGATGTCCTTAATCAAACGTAACCTGTGTTAGTTACAGTGTTTCTTTTCTGTGCACTGAAGGAGTTGTCTCCAGATCAGTGACATGTCTCGTCTTCAAGCACTGACTCAATTCTTCTGTAGCAGAGACCGTCCACTGGCTGCTCATAGGTGTCCTAAGTTATAAAGTCTCTGGATGCTCGGCTCCGCCGGAGAGCATGGTTGTGTGGATGAATAGTGTGGATTGGGTTTGGCTGTGTTATAATGACCCGTTCCTCCTCCATGTCCCGGTTTGTAATATCATCTGAGTTCTCGGTTCCATTAGAGATTCCCAGCTTGCACTATTTAATGAGACCTGGCTTATTTACACAGCGATATCTCTGTCACCAGCAGCCACGTCAGACTCTCCGTAAAATAACCAGGATGGGGGCAAACGGCAGCTTTAGAACACGACTTGTTTGCACAGTTCCCTTCATGAGTCTGCATTACTTCTCTTAAGTTCCTGTCCCTAGGAAATTTCCACTCCGCCGCGACATACCATCTTAGGATGCAAATGAAATGTGTCGTGTAAGATTCAGAGTTGGTAGTACTAATATGAATTGCTCTCTGATGGAAATGAGACTTCACACCATAGATGATTCCATGCTCTGAGAAACACATCATGATTTTATAGGTGAGACAGATTCTCCACTGATTGTATGTGGTCTGAAGCGCCATTCAAATTTCTTGTTTTGAAGCAGCTTTCTTTTTGGAAAAAAATAATAGCAAAATAGATTTAATGTAGCATTTGCAGCAACTCAGATGTTGGCTTCTTAAAAATTCTAGAAGAGGGGACTGGGGAAGGTGGCTCAGTGGCAGAGCGCTTGCCTTGCATGCATGAGGCACCACATACGCAGAAAAAGCCGGAAGTGGCGCTGTGGCTCAAGTGGTAGAGCGCTCGCCTTGAGCTGAAGAGCTGAGGGACAGCGCCCAGGCCCAGAGTTCAGGCCCCCGACCACCACCGACAACAACAAAAATTCTAAAAGAGCCAGGTGCTGGTGGCTCACACCTGTCATCCCAGCTACTCAGGAGGCTGAGATCTGAGGACTGTGGTTCAAAACCAGCCTGGCCAGGAAAGCCCAGGAGACTCTTATCTCCAATGAAACACCAGAAAAATCTGGAAGTGGAGCTGTGGCTCAAGTGTAGAGTATTAGCTTTGAGCACAAAAGCTCAGAGACAGTGTTCAGGGCCTGCACACACACACACACACACACACACACACACACACCAATTGTAGAAGAAAAGACTTCTCTAGCATCATTTTGGAGGTCTCCAGGTTAAAAAGAAAAAGCAGCATGTTTTCTTGAGGAGAGCCTGGGTCTCCTCTCTTCAATGGAATGCATTCACACTGGCCACAAGGAAAACCCAACCCAGGCCTCTGCTGGCTGATGCTGCTGTGAGGCAGGAAATAGAAAGGATCAAAGCTGTTAGACTTCACCCTGTGGAGGCCAGGAAACAGCATTTCCCAGCCCAGGCTCCCATGCTTACAAATACACATCAAAGACGGAGAGGGTCTACGCAGACTTAGCAGGGCAGTTTGCTAACTCGGGCAGGGCAGCCCGCTTGGACTGAGCAGACTGCCCCAGGCCTCATCCTAAGAGGCCAACATTCCAGGCACAGAGCGCCCGATCTGCACCTGAAGGCTGATCGTAGCAGTCCCCTCCTCATGTGGATGACGTGGCACCGCTGCCCGGCTGCAGGACGGACTCCAGCCACGCGTCCCCCAGAGGCCCTGCCCGACGGAGCTTATTCTGCCTGCAGAATACGCTGCAGTGTACCTTGATGAACAGACCCTCTGGGAAGAGGACGTGTGTGGGCCCGCGAAGTCACAAACACAGGAAGTCTTCATCCGTCATGAGTGACTGGGCTTACTCAAGGCAGCAGGGG
This sequence comes from Dipodomys ordii, assembly GCF_000151885.1. NCBI lineage: Eukaryota > Metazoa > Chordata > Mammalia > Rodentia > Heteromyidae > Dipodomys > Dipodomys ordii. The sequence goes on from NW_012267340.1 coordinate 2,611,058, forward strand.
AAGCTCTTGAGGGGTGGCCTTTCTCTTTGAGCTGGAACCGTTAAAGGTGAGCAAAGCCCGGCCCTCCTCCAGAGGGGAAAAGCTGTCTTACTAAACGGTGGGAGTCTAGAATTACAGGAATGACAGGAAGTGGACATGTTTGTGCTCACCTCTACCCTGCTGCAGGCCTCTTCCCAAAATTACATACAGGAGGCTGTGTCCTTGGCATAGTGAATATCACCCAGCGAACACAAGGCCGTGGGTATCAGTATTTCAGTCAAGTATTTGGGTTGGCGCTCTACTACTTGGGCCACATCTCCAGCAGCCTGAGTGGAATGTTTAAATTCTAATCTTGGCTTATTCCCAAAAGCCATCTGTGGGTGAGCTTTCTTGATGGCTCACACCCACAGGCCGCAAAATCTTAAAATAACAGTCATATAGGAATGTACACAGAGATAAAGAGAGATCTGCCCTTTGTACTATTTTTATATGATAAATGAGAGCAGAGCTAACTCCACTTGCTTACATACAGACTTCCTTTATTACCACGCTGAGGAACTATCAATTTACCATAATGGGGAGCCTGTATATTATTAAGTTCCTTGATATGTGTCTCCTAATTTGGTTTCCTTTATAGACCCCAAGTCTCCTGTATGCATAACACTGCATATTAATGTAACAAATTCACACACACACCAGAGTTGGAACGCATCGCCAAATTATTATATTATATTTAACTAGAATTTTTTAAAAATTAAGTGCTGGGAACTAGCACCATAGGCCACTCTAAACAAATGGTTCAAGACAGAGAACTAACTGCCCATTAGAGGCAAAATACACCCTCCTGCAGATTTCCTTGTCCTCACCACAACGATCTTGGTTCATATGAACACCAGAGGGCTGTTTAGAAGAATATTAAACTTCTCTTTTCTTCTCTTCCTTTCTTTTCTTGTTGTTATCTTTCTGAAAACGCTCTTTCCCAATGCTACCCACAGTGTTAATTCCTATTAACATTTCAGTACATTTTTCTAAATGTGCTTTTAGAAAAGGTTTCCTTTTAGCTTTCAAAATCCAGGTCTTGTATTTTTTATTTTTAAACCATAGTATGTATGACCACTTTCTGATTTTATTAGCTAGTCCTGAGAATTATTTCAAGGACTAAAAAATGCAGAGCCCTGGGAAGGAAGACTACCCAAATTAATCATTTAAATTTGTTATTAGATAAATTGAACTGGAATGATCTGAGAGAATTATAAATGATACCGAGGTTGGCGCATCTGAATCTGTGATTATTTTCTTAGGCTAGATTCCTAACTGTGGGATTAAGGAGTCAAAGGGTAGAACAATTTGTAAAGCCACCGCCACTGCCAAATTGCTTTCCAGTAAGGTTGCTCTCATTTAAACACCAGCAATGCCATTCATTCTTTCCTTGGTGATTTTCCAATCTGTTTCTTATTAGTCTGGGATTACTTTTTCTTTTCTTTCTTTCTTTCTTTTTTTTTTTTTTGGAGGATGCCTGATCCTGTATTACAATTTCTGTCTGGATTCCAGAAACTCATTTCTGTGCAGGCAGGAAGATGTTCACCTCTCTTCCTTCAGGAGAATGCATCACAACTCGGGCTGCGCCCATGTGTCCTGTCTTTGCTCGTACCCAAGTGTGTACTCACATATCTGCCCGGCCCACAGGGTGTGAGCAGTATTGCTGCCGTCTGTAAGCCCGGCGCAATGCTCTCTCTTGTCCCCGGAGATGACCGGCGATAGGCTAGAGGTTTTCCTTTCTTCTCATTTTTTCTTTTAAGTAATCCTATCAGGTTCATGATGAATAGAAAGTCCTGTGAGATCGTGGCTTTACACGGCGCATCCTTTGGAGGTTTCGGTGGGACTGGAGCACTCGTCTCTCTTGTTGGGGTGGGGAAGGGGGGGAGGTGGGAAATGAGCAGTGGCCATTCCGGGCTGCTGACCAGATGCCGTTTTGAACCGAAGTCAGAAAGAACAAAGGAGACTGGCTCTAACTAGCACCAGCTTGGCCACATGGTGGATGTTAGGGAACTGGGTTTAACTGGTACCATCTTGTCTTCCTGGTTGAAAGCAGGAAGTTCCGCCGCCAGGGGTGGTGGGCATGCCTGAAGTCCGAGAGGCAGGGGAGGGGACGGTGGTAGGTTACTGGACCTGTCAGTCCTGTGCTTTGAACTCACCAGACTCTGGAGCTTCCTGCAAGCCTGGCCCTATGTAGGCCGAGATGCTGCCTCTTTGTTTCCTGTTGGTGTCCCAACTCTCCACTGGAGTTGATCTGGTGTGCTGCTGTTGTTTTTCTATTCTTTCTTCTCCATTCTCATGGTTCAGTGGTCCGACAGTGTTAAGTGTATGCGAGGGGCCGCAGGTCTTTGGGATAGGAGTCCACCTGCAGCGGCCGGCTCTCCGATAAAGACTCCCAATTCCGCCTCTCACCATGCGGCGTCTCGCTCACTCTGGTGAGTGAGTCCCGTGCCACACCAGCAACGTGCTGGGGACGTCATCCACAGCTCTGGCTTCTTCGGCGTGCGATTCGGGGGGCGAGGTGCATGCGTGGCTCACATCTTGTAGAAGGGCGAGGGCAGCGCCGTTGTGTCTCACAGAATGCAGCCGTGAGTTCTGGGATCTGGGGTGACCGTGCCCACCGCCCCAGCCTCAGATACCTTGCAGGCCACCGTCCCCCACCGCCACCTCCGCACGCGCTCCTCTGTCCTCCGGGACAGAATTCTCCCTCCCCTTACCTGAATGGCTCCAGTTTCTCCTTCAGGGCTCAGATCTAGAGTCCATCTCCTCTGGGAACTTTTCCCTGGTGAGTGCTGCCATCTTGGCCCAGCTACACTAGCTCATTCCTCCACCCTTCCTGTTCTGATAGAGCGAGCGCCTGCCCCGGACATCATTCATGTCGGCCTGTGCCTGGCCAGCGTGGCTCACAGGCTGCCCTCCGCCAGTGTTCCAGAAAACCCCAGGGCCCAGCGCGTCTGCCTGGGTTCTACGATTCTGTACCGTCGTCCTGCGTTTGTGTGGCACCCCAGGCGATTTCACTGACAACCCCTGACCGTGGCAAAACCTCGGCTGACAGTGGGTGGGCCGGCCTCTCGTGTGTCACCCTGTTTACATAAAGGAAATACAGGCGGTTAGCCGACTTAGGGACCGGAGACTTGTGGGGGGGAGGGGAGAGCTCAGTGTCCATCTTCATCTTTAAACGAAGGAGCTGATCTCCAAGTGTCTTCAGGAAGTCTGTAAAAGCACGGCTACCCCTCTGGTAACAAATCGCAGCTATTGCGTTGACCTTGCCTGCAGCGTACATTCAGAAATGAAAAGGCTTGGAGAGGCTGCAGAGGAGAGGGGAGAGGGGAGGAAAGGAGAGGGGAGGGGAGGGGAGGGGAGGGGAGAGGAGGAGGGCTCTCAGTCACCACCCACCCACTTCAAGGCAGGAAAGGCCAGCGCCAGGGGCAGGGAAATGCAGCCGGTGAGTGAAGCCACTCAACTCCCATTACACACGGGCTCTGTGGAATCTGTTTCCTGGCCCAGAGAAGTACAATGCAATCGCTCCTGAGTGCTGAGCAGCAAATATAGACCTGTACCTTCCCTCTGAGCTACTGTTACTTCTGAAGCCCCGGGGAGAATAGAAGATCCGTGATAGCCATGGGATCTAGTTGTTGCACAGGAAGAGAGTCTCTGGGGAGGCCTGCCTTCTGTTCCCAATCCTACCCACGCTCCTCGGCTGCCCACGGCCACCGCCGGCCCGTCCGTCCGTCCTTCCACTCGGAAGAGAGAGCGTGGAGCCCATGGACACTCAATACCACGCAAACAGCGAATGCTCATCGAGACTCGAGGTTGCCTGGCGTGGTCCCTCACCTGAGAATTTGCTCATTTCTGAAAAACAGGAGCCCCTCGGGCCAATCAACCCCATGTTGAAGCTGTAATTAAACGGAGAACACACTGCAAAGCAGCCATTGAAGGAGCAGCTAAGGAGGCGGTGCTGCGGAGCTCTGTGGTTCTGGAAAGCTGTAGAAGATGTTCCCCTTTAGGAGGGAGAGTCTCGGGTTTAAGGAGAGCAGGTGTCGCGTCCCAGCTTCGGAGATCACAAATGGAAAAAAAAAAAAAACAACAACGTGGTAATAGGAACTACATGAGGAGTAAGTTTCCAGTTCTGCACTGCTCACCTGGTTTGTTTTATGCGGGGTCTCAATGCGTCTCTTTAAGCAGAAAGGGTTACCGTGGATTCAAAAGCCTCTTTCTTTCCCAGAGGCTGTAAGGAGACCCACAGAGTGCTTTACACAGCTTCAATGCTAGTTGATCATGCTTAAGTAGGAGAAACAATCAAAGGGCCACAACCTCCCAGAACATTCCTCCAGCCCAGAAGGAAGATCTTTGTCATTTATCCCCGTTCCCACCCCAGCGGCCCCGCCCTTCATCACGCTAGGCCCCCTCCGGAGAGGCCTCCCCTACCCCAGCCCGCAGGGAGCGTCAATAAAATCCTGCTTGTGCTGTGGAGCTTGGAAGAGCTGGGATCTGAGACGGCGCAGATAGCTCGCACCTGTCATCCTAGCTCCCCAGGTTCAAAGCCAGCCTGGGCAGGAAAGCCTGTGAGACTCTGATTTCCAATGAACTACCAGAAAGCCAGAAGTGGCGCTGTGGCTTAAAGTGGTTGAGTGCTAGCCTTGAGCAAAACAATAAAGGATAGGGCCCAGGCTCTGAGTTCAAATCTCAGTACTGGCACATACACAAAAAAGAAGAAAAAGGAAGGAGGGAGGGAGGGAAAGAAGGAAGCAAGGGAAGGAAGGGAGGGAGGAAGGAAAGGAAGGAAGGAAGGATTTGCTGAGTAGCACCTAATTGACAAAAAATACTGGTCCTGCAGCTGTCCAGTTTTTAAGTATAAATGAGTGAGCCTGGAGAGCATGAAGTGCCAAGGGGCTAAATGTGTGCTCTGCGCACACACACACACACACACACACACCACACTCAAGCCTACACCCTCACATCCACAGTACCATCATTACCACCGCCAAACTACTCCAAAGAACCCATCTCTACCCGACCCCTGACACACACACAGCTGGGGTTCTGCCAGAGTACACCCTCTGCTCTGTGAGGAGCCTACGGGAGCCAGGGGTCCCCCTTCTTGGGACAGTGCCCCCCATACACACACCCGTTCACAAGCGCTGGGTGAATCGCCACCAGCCCCGGCCCCGCGACCCCCCCCCCCCCCCCCCCGGGCTGGCCCTGTTCTGACATCCTGCTGTCTATGCACGCGGGGCTTCGTCCGATTGTCCACTGAAGCAACGCTGTCTGGAGACAGGGGTGTCATGCATTGTTGTGTCCCAGCCTGGCCTTGCCGTCCACGTCTCAGGCTCCCTGGAGGGCAGAAAGACAGTAAAAAAACGAAAGATCCACTGAGTCACTACCGAAAGAGGAGAGGGCGTGCTCACCACCCCCACCTGCCCCCCCCCCCCCCCCCCGAGTCACTACCGAAAGAGGAGAGGGCGTGCTCACCACCCCCACCTGCCCACCCCCTCCATCATTCTCTAGTGACCAGAAGAGAGAGCGCAGCCATTTAACCTAGAGAGTCCGCGTGTCCCCACGCACCGGGCGCTCTGCGCCCTAGCCTGGCTCTTGATTGAAATCACTGCACCAAGGCTCTGAGGAGCTGTTTTTCTTCCCCGAGCAGAATAGACTCTTCTGGTAGGTAATCTCTTTTCTTCGTCTCCACTGTGGGTTTGGTGACTGAGAACAGGGGAACGGCTCTCCCCGCCCCCCCAAGATCCTGACCCAAAGTCTCCCCTGTGGACTGTGGACGGAGTGGGGAGGGGGGTGGGACTTGACCCACTTTCCTGCCTGTTGAGCTGCCTGGGGCCTCAGATGTTCTTCTGGAATCTTCCAGCTGTTTTCTGGGCTAAAGTCTTAAGATCTTTCGCTCGACTCAGTCTCCCCCCCCCCGCCCCCCCAGGCCTCAAAGGCAACAGTCTGCAGGATGGAGAATGTGACTCCTCCCAATCCCGGGCAGGAGGTGACCCTGTGAGGCCGGGCCGGGGAGAGGGAGCCCCAGGCTCCTTCTGGACCTGAGACAGGACGTCTCCTGAGGCCAGCATGCTAGTGCCTCTGTGTAATCCCGGCTGCTCAGGAGGTAGGCTAGGAGGGGGCCGGCCGGCCCCCAGCCCAGGAAAAGTTAGGTGTGAGAGCCCTTCCTGAAACACTAAGGGAAGGACTGGGGGGCGGGGGGGGGGCTCATGGGGTAAAGTTTATGCTGACAACCAAAATATGAATATATATATAAAGCAAAATATGAAAAATATAAACAGCAAAGTATTTGTTAAAAAGGGAGAGGGGGAGAAGGGGAAATCTTGGGGCACCTGAAACCAAACGGGGCTCAGGGCCACAGACCAGGGCGTGTGTGGCTCCGTCGGCCAAGGGCGCTGGGTGAACGTTGGGGAGAAGGGTTCTTGAGGGACCAGGGGCGCTGGAAAGCAGCAGGGGGGACCTGAGGAGATGGGGGGGTCTCCCCCTCCCCAGGAGCGGGGTGGCAGCCCTGGGGGCGCAGTTCTGTAGGGAGGGACACCTGACTCTGGTGGATTATGGAAGGGAGATGACATGGGGGGGGAGGGGGAGGTAGGCCGGGGCGGGAGGCGGCGGGAGAGGCCCGAGGATCAGCAGATTCTGGGCAGACAAGGAGGGGGCAGGATGCTCCATTCATCCCGGGCCCTCACACCAGACGGGGTCAGCGAGGAGACACCGTCCTCGTGGGCAAACACTGGGAAGGAAAATTACAGGATGTCCTTGCCTGAGTCCTTCAGCCCCGAGCGCCTCCCGGAGACACCGGCCCGGCCCACCCCGGCCGACGTGGCTATGTGAGGATGACCTAGAAGGCTCTTTTCTCTGTTGTTTTCTCTTTTTTTTGGGGGGGGGTATTGGAGTTGGAATCCAGGGCCCGGCGCTTGCTTGGCACACACCTCACAACTTGAGCCAGGTCAGCTGCCCCTTTGGCTTTAGTTTTTAGATAAGGTCTTGTATTTTGATTTTATTTTCCTGGGGCAAGCCTCCAGCCATAATCCCCCCACCTCCTCCTCCTGATGAGCTGGGATTGCACTCAGGGTCCACCACCCAGCCCTTGAGAAGACTTCCCCCCCCCGCCCTTTCTGCCTTTTTTTTCCCCCTAGTCGTGGGGCTTGAACTCTGGGCCTGGGCGCTGTCCCTCAGCTCTTCAGCTCCAGGCGAGCGCTCTACCACAGAGCCACCTTCCCAGCCCCTCTTATTTTTTCTTTTTAAACATTGTCCATCGCTAGATATTTTCAAAGCGGTTACTCTAGGTAGGAAATAGAAATAGCACAACTCAGCACCCAGTACCTGTCTGGAATGGCTCAGTCCATTGGCCGCCAGAGGTGCGTGCACAAGTCACGGTATCCTCCACTCCGCGATCATTCACAGTGGGGGTCACCCTGAAAAGGGCATGGGGACTTTGGGCCCACGATGTTACATCGATTCAGGGTAATGCGATGTGCATGGGGACATGGTTACCGTTGCAGTGTACCCATTTCAAAGATGGGGCAAACAAAGTCCTGAGGGATGGAGGAAGAGCAAGAGCGACCACGCTTGTCGGAGGAGAGCGGCCCAGACCAAGCTGCTGCTCATCGGACCCCTCGGGACACACAGAGGAAGCGGGAAGTCACCCGCCAGAAAATTCCACCAGGCAATGATGTGGAGCAAGCAACATAAACCAGCTGCCCTCTGACTGCCATTTCCAGTCCAGCTGGCCCGGTCTCTGTGTTCCAGGCATGACCTGCCGGGGCTCGAAGGGTTAAGAGCCATCCTGCTTTTTATATGATCCGGTCTCGGTTAATCCGGCAAATGCTATAAATCAAGGGGCAGCGTGGAACGGGACACTAAATGTCTCGGACGTTATTATAAAAAGAGAAATTGGATAATTTCTACTCATTTCTATCCGAAAATGAAAAACCGCCCAGGGTAATGAATCTCTCTGATCTATTGAAATGCCTCGTGGTTACCAAGTACTTTTCCATCAAAGAGATGAGCAGAGCCAACACGCGCGACAGAAATTATCCACGACCGTATTTCTCAAATAAGAGTAAATAAATCTCCAAGCTGTTCGGGTATAACCACGCCAGCACCCCCTTAAGAAAAAAAGAAAGACCACCAAGTCGGGGGAAGAAGTTCTTGTTGGCTTCGCCCCTTTGAGGAAAAGAAATCTTGGCAGCTGTGGATAAAAGAGGAAATATCCAGACCCGAGACGTTGCTCCCTGCCCTTCAAGTATGAAATGCCAGGTGCGGTGTTATGTCTGCCGTCCCGTCCATGATTTCTGGAGCTCTGGTGCTCCATAATAAAGGTGGAACCCTCAGCCCTCACCGCCGGTAGGAGAGATAATGCCTTCCTCTGCTCAAGGTCCTGTGTAAGCTGTCCCAACTCCTCCATCTTCGTGCAAACACAGGAGAAGTGTGAGTGGATCATTATTAGCGTTTGTTGACTCCCTTAATGCAGAATGCCCTTGGGGAGAAGATTCTAGAATCAGTCTAAAGCATCTGAAAGCAGCTTAGTTTTCCTGGCAATGCCAGTGGTATGAATAGTTGCAACGCTGTGACACAGTACCGTTTCTCACACTCAGGGGCCGTGAAATGACAGTAATTGTCTTGTACTCAGAAGTGCTACACGAGTTACGTAAGTCTCCCTGTGTGTCATCACTCTTTAGCCTGCGCAGAGGAAGGCCCGGAACCTTCCTCCGGAATCTCGCCGTTCTCTTTGTCAGCGGGTCTGAGGAAGTTGCTCTCTGACATTGAGCATTGTTTGTGCAGATGGATCGTTTTTATGGGTTGGGCCTTGCTTTCTCGGCACCGTTGGACTGTGTAGAAAAGAGTAGACTGTCATCCCTGCAAACAGGGACTCTGGGGCCTGGGTTCGAATCCAGCTCAGTCCCCCCTTGTAGATTGGATAGCCGTGGCTCCATCACTGCAGCCCCTGGGCGCTTCCCTGATCAGAAGGTCCTTGCTAGGGTCAGGTGAGCTCACATGTTGTCTGTGTACACAGAACTGGAGGGAGTACTTAGTACCCAGAAAAGCTAACACTGAGTATAAGTTTACCCAGTGATGAACAGGAGTCAAAGAGAGAGAGCAGAGGAAAGAGAACAGAGAAGCAATGAACCGACCAGGGTATGGGTTCAGAGGGAAGCTGGCCAGTTCCTGTTAGAAAGCTGCCTCGTCCTTGGAAATTTCCAGTGGCTATGTGAGAGGTCAAGCCAGTCCCCGAGGAGACCGAACACCGCAAGGCGGCTGCAGACAACCTTTTTCAGCAGTTCATCTCCTTAAGTCTAACGTCTTCTTGGCTACCACCTGTGCCAATAAGAGCCGGTAAACAGCTAATGACATTATAACATGGGTTTTTTTTTAATTGGTAATTATAATAAAAGAAGCAACAACCCCACGATCATCTGCCAATCCGTACATCTGTGAAGTTTAAATGGGAAAATTGTCTCTTGTCTCAGCAAGGATGTAATTGATTCTTGGGTACTTAAGGGTATAATGCCAGTGGCTGCCTGCCTCTGTCTTCCTTCAAAGAGCTGACACCATTATGTCACTGATATAAATGGAATCCTGAAGGTACATCAGAAATTCTCTGTCTTTTGAGAGGGAAAGGGGGAGGGAAAAAAAAGCCATTGTGCGCTTGAGTTTGTAAGAGGTCATGGTAGAGTGGGTTGAGCCTTTGGAGCAAGGTTGGTCCCAGCTGGAGGATTCACCCTTTTCTATAGAGTGAGGGGGGGTGGGGGGAACCCTTATTTTTTTCCAACTCTGCCTTGGTCATTGTGAACCACACACAATGTTTTAAAGGAACACTTTTAAGAGGCTGTCAGAGGAGAGTGTGGAGGCTTTGTCAGAAGCCATCTGCTCTGGAGTCAACCGAAGCTACCTGGAAAAGAACTCAGAGTTCTTGAGACTGAACTTGGAGAGTGGAAATGAACTGAGGGCGGGGGGGGGCGGGGGGAAGAAAGAAAAAACTTTGCATCAAAAGATGACTTGCAGAAAAAGACTCACCTTACTCCCTAACCCCAAATGGCTCTTAATTATTCTAGCCGCTAGTAAAGAACTCAGGGTAGAAGAGGAGCAGGTTCAGAGAACCTGCCTTTAAATGCGCTCTACATTTCCCTTCCAACCAGATGATTGCTCCAAGTATCCTCTAAAATTTCCCATCTTTAACTGAATTAGACACTCTGGAGAGTGGATCCACGTAAAGCCTTTGTAATTAAACCATATCTGCATATTTATACGAGTGTCTTAACACAATATTTTTGACCTGATGTAATGATTATGTATCTTCCGAGATATTTAACTCAAACCAAGCCTCTTTTGGGTCTCAAATGTATATCAAAACTTAATTTATATCTGCAGATGATAAGCATACCCATGTTATTGTAAACCACCTCTGTCTGTAAAATCTACAGCTTGTAACTGAATTACCTGGTTCTAAATTGGGCAGACAGAAATACACCAGACTCTCCATCTGGGCACATGCCCTGAGGGGAAAGTAGATCGTGAAATGATGTATAATAAATACAATAAAGAGCATTCTGCATTTGCTAGAGCACTCAAGATGTTAGGTCCCATGTGAGGTTCGTTCATTTAAATCCAGAAGGGCCTTGTGTGGGTGCTATTTTATGCCTGTTATGTAGCCCAGGAAAGGACGGCAGACACTGTAGGCCTAAATTCACAAGTCTATGGAAAAGCTGGATGTGAGCCCAGAGCCTGTGATCTGAATCTGTGGTTTCAGTCTGAGCCTCTACACATTCAGCACTCACCTATGTTTCTTTCTCGTGTAAAGAGAAAAATAATAATCACTTTTGGTTTTGGCCAGTTCTGGGACTTCAACTCTGTCTGGGCCTGGGCACCATCCCTGAGTTCCTTTTGTTCAACACTGGTGCTCGACCACCTGAGCCACAGCTCCACTTCCAGCTTGTTCTGTGATTGGCTGGAGATAAGCGTCTCACAGACTTTCTCCTGCCCGCGCTGGCTTCAGACCGTGATCCTCAGATCCGAGCCTCCTGAGTAGCCAGGATGACAGGTGTAAGCCACCGGCGCCCACCAACATCACCTTTTTATTTTTAAAAAACTATCAAACTTCTAAAGGATTGCAGGTTTAGCAACACCAAGTCTACTTTTTTTCCCCTGAATCACGGAAAATTGTTTGAGTGATATCCCGTACCGTGGTATATAATCTCCACACCTCTCTTGGATTACCACAACAGGGGCCCCAAAATCATTTGAGTTTCCCCAGTTCACTCAACAGCGGGATTTTAATCCTAAGGCTGTAGGTTTTTAATCCAGGAGCTGTAGCTCCAAGTACCAGGTTGGTCCGGCTTCTTATATCTCCATGATCCCCATTAATGAGGATAATTCTTCAGCTTTCCACTAAATTCTGCCACGTTTATGCTTTCAAAGGTGACAAGCCATCTTGCCAGCCCTTGGCCAGGCGCCTCCTGTGGGCGTGTCTGACATTTCCTTATGACATCGAGAACACTGCACAAAGGATGCCAGTTCCCTTGCAGGCTACAGAATGACCTTAATATGGGGTCTTCACTTTGCTAGAAAGTTCCTCTCTTTTAGCCTGCCTGCCTCCTCATCAGGATTTTGTATGTAGGGGCGTATGCTTTGAAACTATGTAAGTACCCCACTTCTCATCAACTTTCAAGTCATTCCTTTTATCAACACACACTTGTGGCTTTCCATTTTATCTAATGGGTTATGATATGTAGCAACGGTTATGCCATTATTTATTTTGGTATTCAGACTCTCTCCCTCTCAGCCATCCAAGAATATACCCTGTCTTCCACCCTCTGTTCCCCCAACCCCCCCCCGCCAACTTCCCAGCCAACCTCCTCTGCTCCTTTTTATTTTGTCAGTTGTGGGTCTTGAACTCTGGGCCTGGGCGCTGTCCCTCAGCTCTTCAGCTCAAGGCTAGTGCTCTACCACTTGAGCCACAGCGCCACTTCCAGTTTTCTGGTGGTTCATTGGAGATAAGAGTCATACGGACTTTCCTGCCCAGGCTGGCTTTGAACTGTGATCCTCAGATCTCTGCCTCCTGAGTAGCTAGGATGACAGGCGTGAGCCACCGGCGCCCCGCTCATCTGCTCCACTTTTGACATGTGGTCAGCCCTTTAGAGCACTTCGGCTAATTAGAGCAATAAAGTGTTTCAGGCTCGATCGGTCCCTTCCCCTGTCCAGCCTTGGAATCAACTGATCCTGGATCCCCGCTTCAGGGTGTGGCTCATGACAGCTTCAAAGCCAGCTGTGTGTGTGTGTGTGTGTGTGTGCACGCGCATGTGAGCATGTACACACCTGCATCCTTTGTTGCACTGTGCCTGCCGCTGTCTCTGAGCCGTGGGAAGGCCAGGACACCGCAGTGTGGACGATTCAGGCCGAGGCATCTTTTCTCCCTCTATCCCAGAACAGGGCAGGATCTCCACAGACACGCTGGCCACGTGGGAGGCTGGGGGCCTTGGTAATCCCGGTTCTTAGTGATCCAGAAAACTGGGCAGGAGGAGGAGGAGGATGGAGGAGGCGGCGTTAGCACTATATTCTCGGGAAGTGAGGATTGAGGAGTGACAGAAATGGCCGGGTTTCTTTTCAAAGCTGCATGAGAGAGGCTTAGCTATGTCATTTGTGGACCCTCGGGAAAGGCTGCGTGGGTTGAACCCCAGCACTGGGAGTTGCTGTGTGGCTTCAGGAAAGCTTTGAGCTCTCTGTGGCTTCTCTGACCAGTGGGACTGTCATGAGCATGCACCAGTGAGCCGCGGTGTCTGTGATTGTGATTGTCATTTGTATGTGGTCCTGGGGCTTGAACTCAGGGCCTGGGTGCTGTCCCTTGAGCTTTTTTTGGCTCAAGGCTAGCGCTCTACCCCTTGAGCCACAGCTCTACGTACAGCTTTTGGGTAGTTTGTTGGAGATAAGAGTCTCATGGACTTTCCTGCCGGGGCTGGCTTTGAACTGCGATCTTCAGATCTCAGCCTCCTGAGTAGCTGGGATGACGGGCGTGAGCCGCCCGGCGCTCAGCCAGGATCATCGGTGTTTTGTGCCGTTTCAGCTTCAATGTCACCTCGAGTGTTTGTGGCTTTGCCAATACCGTACCGAAAGCCACATCAACTACGCAAATGTGTTCTTTGTTCAAAGCGGTCTACACATGAAATTACCATAAGCCGGTCATTTACACGCATGGGTCTCCAGGGAAAGGGACGGGGAAATGAAAACAGGGCTGCCACCCAGATCTTTCCTCTGTTGTGAATGTCACGCGTGGCCAGAAGAATCAGCCCAGTGGTTGGGCCCCGGAGCAGCCGCTGCCAGCCAGGAGGTGCCCCCGAAAGCCGCCCGTGCCCCTCCCCCGGGGCCGCGGGGTTCACGCGATCGAGCCTGTTTTCACTGGACATTCACGGACTCGAGGCTCCAGTCGGCCCTTGGCATGGCTCGCGTCCTTCGGAAAGGGGCGCCGAGGTCCCCGCTGCCCTTCCAGCCACTCTGGGAATTGTCAAGAAAGAGCCAAGACCGTAAGAGGTGGTGATAGCTCCTGACCTCACACCACGACAACGAGACAAGAAAACAAAGATGCACACAGGGGAGAGCGTCCTCCCCCAGTCCCCCTGAAGGGACAGGGAACCCCAACGTCATGTTCAGAAGTGATCCTGGGCCGGGGCCAAGCCTCCTTCCCTCTTGGGGGGCAAGATGGAGCCCCTGAACCCCACGGCAGCGCTGGGGGATGGAGAGAGAGCAAGGCTCCGGAGTCTGGGGCGAGGACGGGGCCTGGTGTGGAGATCCGAGCCTCACCAGGGGTTCAGCTCAAGGACTGTGTGTTGGGAAAATGGAGGAGAAACGGGAAAAGAATAGGCCGGACGCAATCGTCCACAGGCGGGGACTGTCTACTGAGGAACGGGAAGAGGTACAGCCCTTCCCCTGGGTTTGGGGGTCGTGTGGGAGAGTGAATTGGGGATCAGGCTTCTCTGGGGTCCAAGCAAGGAGGCAGAGGCGCGTGGAAAAGCCGCCAGTTCACGGCTGGGCTCGGGCGGATTGCCCAGCGTCCCGTCGGACAAGTTCGCACACACCGGGGCTTTGCCCTGGCGTCTGTGTGGGCCCGGGACAGCAGCGTGGGGGTCGGTCCGTCACTGTGGACAGTGGGGAGACACCAAGGCGGGTGGGAACCAGAGCATGGCTCCGGGCGGTCGCGCACCTGCCCCGCGAGCCCTGGAGGTCCAACCAACACAAAGACGGCCTGGAATCCAGTGTCCTGTCAAGGAAGAGCCTCGAGGCCTGAGCATCTCAGTCTCATCGCTTGAGTCATGAAAGCGAGGGTAGACGCAGATTCCAGAAGAACCTGCCGACCGACCGCAGGGGAAGAGCCTGACTTGTCGCCAGAGCGGAAGTTATGACTTTCTTAGATCCCTGAAGGAGCCCATCTGGGCGATCTGAAGAGGTAGAGCAAACTCCGACTCACCACGCATCCCCGCCGGCCTCACGAGGGCTTTTGGAACAAATCATCTCGGTGCAGGATCACTCTGCTAAGAAAGGGTTTGATCAGCACCTCAGAAGAACAGTGGCTTGCCCTCTCCCACGCCGGCTGCTCCCAGATCCCCTCCTCCCAGCTCTGCCTGATGCAGAACACCCCAACAAGGCCCAGCCAGGGGCAACCATGCCGCGAGCACACACACAAAAATGAAGAGGTAATGAAAAATCAATGAAGACTCTGTTACCAGAGGGAGAAGGAGCAGGCTGACCGCCAGCACCGGCAGCTTCATTTACAGTAGGACCGAGGGAAAGAGAGAGGGAGAGAAAGAGAGAGAGCGAGAGGGAAAGAGAGAGGGAGAGAGGGGAAGAGAGAGAGAGAGAACATTAATAAAAGCAATTAAAACAAGGATATAATTGGGACACCGAGAAGGTTCTCTGGGATGAAAAGTGATTATTTCTCCATTTTAAAAATTCAACAGACAACAGTAAGAAAAAAGAACGCTCACTCCTGAGACTAGAATTCACGTTCCCGAGGTTGAGTGAAAGAAATCAGACAGAGAGAGGTCCCATGTGGAAAAAGAAAAAAGAAAAAAAAATTAGAAGATAAATCCAGACGGCCAGCTGTATCGGCAATGGAGAGTAACAGCTGCATGGAAAGTGATAAGCAAAAATAAAAGAAAAAAAATATGCCTTAAGCTGAGAAATGCTGAGATGGTCAGATTACAAGGCCTACCAAGCCTTTGACGGGGTGAATGCAAGGAAAAGCAATACTTTAGACACGCTATGGTGAAAGTCCATATTTCAGAGAAAGAGAGTGTATGCTAGTCAGCTCTGGGTCACTATACCAACACCCGAGAATATCAGACAGTAAACAGGGTTATTCTGGCTCCCAATTATAGAAATGTCAGTCTGTGACTCTCGGCCCCCTTACTTCGGGCCCATGGTGGTGTATCGTGGTGGAGGAGTGTGTGGCAGAGCAAAAAATTAAGAGATAAAAGGGATCCACAATCCCTTAAAGTCACCCCCCCCAATGACCCAAAGCCCTCCAATTAGACCACACCTCTAACGGTTTCCAACTCCTCCAATACCAGGCCCCAGGAGACACTTTATAGTCATGAATTGCTCTTAGAATCGCCAACTCATCTTCCGAAATAATTAACTCTAGGAAAATCCTGAGCACCCACAGAAAGGAAGAAGGATTCTTAATAGAGATTTCAGATTCTAAATTCCTGTCGATCTCCAACCTACTCATCTGAAAGAATGGAAGAGTAATAGTGATGACCAGCTTCTAGTGATAACCTGGGATTGTATCGACCCTCGGCAGTAATTACAAAAAATCCTAGTCACTTGCACATGAAGTAACATCCTTCTAAGTTATTCTTTTTATTTTTACAACAAGGATGTTGTGACGCAAAGTGGTAGAGCGCTGGCCTTGAGCACAAAAGCTCAGGGACAGTGCTCAGGCCCTGAGTTCAAGCCCCATGACCAACAGAAGAAGAAAAAAAAAACTTCAGGGCTGGGAAGACAAGGTAGTAGAATACAAGAGCAGAAAAAGACCATTTTTCTGCCTCAGGTTCAAAGGTGGGAGACATCACTACAGAAGAAAGAGCTGGGATCCAACAGCTCTTTCCGGAAGTGAGAACAGGAAGTTGAAGGAAGCCAACAAGGAGGAGGAGGCTGGAGCTTGGGTGAGCAGACAGGAAGTAGCTCTGCGAGGGATCCAAAGCAGAGGAGAAAGAATACCTTTGCCAGGGAAGATGTGTTGGCGTTCGAGTGCTGTAGCAAAATGCCTCAACTCATTCATTTCTGGAGGGGGAGGTTTCTTTGGGTGCCCTGGTTCGAGGTGTTGCTCCGTGGTCCCTTGGCCTGCGTGCTTTAGGTGTGTGCGCCCAACAAGGCTGGTGACTGCGTCATCACTAGCCTGCGGTGCTAGACAGAGTCTCCAGGCACCAAATAAGGCAGAGTGTGCGTGCTTTGTATATATGCCAGTCCCAGAAATGCACACCCTAACAACCACAGCGCAAGAGGGACCAGGGTCCTGGGAGATTAAGACCGGGAGGAGGGAACAAGGCCAGCGATTCCTTCCTCCTCCTTACTCCATCCAAATGCCCTACTTAGAAAACGAGCGATCTCCTCGAGAGATTCGCCCCCGAAGTGTTTAAACACAGCCTGCTTTGGAGCTCAATGGCTATCAAACACAACCTTAGTTCTGTTTATGTTTTCTTCATCCTCTTTCTCCTTCTGTCCCGGAAGCCCACGATTCCAGCAACCCATAGATCCTGGACATCCAAGGAATTACGTTATGCGTCAAGATGTGTTACTCTCCTAATAGCTCTTTAAAACAAAGCCGGTAACAAAACGGCCTGGCTTACAGCTGTGTTCCTGTGTGGCTTAAAGAAAAGAACCAGGCAGGGAATATTCTAGAATGAATTTATTTCTCCTGCGTCTCTGCTTGTATGACCTGCATCTTTTTCCCTTCGGTGGAAAGGCTAGGTTCGGCCACGTGTGATCTTTGCCAGGTGTCCTTATTCTTGGTAAGAGCTGAACAGTGGCAGACACGGGCACCTTGCATCCATACCGGAATCCAAGTATTTATTCTGACAAGAATGAGTACACCGTGACAGCGTGAGAAGCACTCTGCTTCAGTTGACCGTGAAATGGGGGGAACTCGCGGGCCGTGGGGAAGAGTGAGGCGTGCCCTTGAACAGAGCTGTGTCTGTGTACGCGTGGGAAATGTGGATTCCTGTCTGTGGCAGAGACTCTAGGAGGTCCCATCCGCCATCTGTTGTGGTGGATAGCGGGGCTGTGGGCGGACATCTTCCCTGATCGCTCCCATGCTTAGAGTTCGGGATTTATGTTACACTGGGGGGGGGGGCACTGGTTTAATCTCAGCATTGAGCGCCATGTATGATCGCCTAGCTCTTCTTGGAGAGGGTTGTGACAATTCCTTCTGCCCTTCGTTTCCCCAGTTATGTAAAGTATGCCTTCCTGCCGCGCCAGGAGGTAGCTAAGTTTATTCACCACCTTGTTCCCCCGATAATAAAGCCCAGAAGAACGGGAGAAGTCTCCCCGAGGTTCTCTGTGTCCGTCCTTTGGCAGCGCTGCGGGCTGCATCAGAATTGACAGCACAACCATTCTCCTCGAGGAGAAGCAAGAAGTGATCAGATGCCTTGTATTGGGGGGGGAGGGGGGAACCTAAGCTCTCCACAGTACTTGCCATTTGGAAGACCCCAACATGGGGCTCTGGTTTTCACTCATGGTTAAGGAAGCACAGCACAGCGTCTCTCTCACTGGAAAGGGATGTCACCCTCCCTGAATGAAATCCACTTCTCTTCCACCCGTGCATAAATACCACTCAGCTCATTTCCCTGGCTGTATGCTGAGCACACACACGCATATACGCCTGGACTGCGATCCCTCTATCTGTATTATTTTTAGCAAGACCTCCTTGTCTATTATTTATGCATAATGCCGCCACGTGCCCTGCTTCACCAAAGTATAAATAACGAAGGAGGAAGAAGAAAGCATTTATTGAGCGCCGACTGTTTTCCCAGTGGATATGCTGATGGTTTATCTCCTACAACGCCAGCTCTGCAGAGCCTGCTCGATCATCCTGACTTACCTGTGCAGAGACTTGGGTTCCTAGGAGCTTGGGGAGTTTTTGCTTGTTTTTGTTTTGGGAAGGGGGTGGTCGGGGTGTTGGGTGTTCTCCCTTTTTTTTTCCCAGTCCATCTCATGCAGCTAAAAGGCACAAGGCCAACATTTAAACCAAAGCCATCCTGACCCCCAAAGCCATCCAAGGCCCCGTGGACAAGGCTTCAAGGACAAAGCCCTGTATGTAGACTATGAGGTTGTACCGCAACGAACTCTTTAAACATGAAAAGTGTGTGCTTATTATTAACCCCACCGTACCAAGAAACATAGTCACCATCTACTCCCGACAACCAACATATTTTTAAGATACATATGGGGGGGGGGGCTGGGAAGGTGGCTCAGTGGTAGAGTGCTCGCCTTGTATGCATGAAGCCCTGGGTATGATTCCTCAGTACCACATACACAGAAAAGGCCAGAAGTGGCGCCATGGTTCAAGTGGTAGAGCGCTAGCCTTGAGCAAAAGAAACTCAGGGACAGAGCCCAGGCCCTGAGTTCAAGCCCCAGGACTGGCAAAAGAAAAAGAAAAAAAAAGATATGTATGGGGTATGTTACAAATAACTTTCAGAAGAATAGGGGAAAAGCAATCTCATTCAAAATCTCCGTGAAGATATAAACACAGCAGGCGTGATTTTTGTTATGTTTTCCTGGGATGAAAAGAGAAATTGGCAGAGAGACAGATCTGTCTGAAATGGACAGTATCCTCCGAGTACAATCAGCGGCTAATCCATTGTCAGGAACCTGGAACGTCTTCATTTCATACATTCTCAGTCTGTATTTCAAGTGCTCCGCGGAGAGATTTCAGTCCTTCTTCAGGCACTTATGCAATCATCATGCAAAAAGACCTGAGTAATTCTGGGGCAATTTTTTGATTAGTCATAACTTGGTGGGAGGAAAAAAGGACTACAAAACACTTCCCGTTTTTTAAATTTACAAACTGCAGTTAGAATCATAAGCCCATTAAATTGTTTAATTTTCTCCCAGCCGTCTTCTTTGGAACGTTTGTGTACAGATACCATTCCACTGATGCACTTACAAATTGTATCAAACAACCAGGATGAACACATGAGGAATAATGACAGGATAATGGATCTATCCTTCAGAAATGGAATGGTCCTTTATAAAATGTTGCCCATCAGGACTTCCCTGCTGAAATCCCAACTCGATGAGCCTGTCACATTTCATGTCTGCTTTTAGAATGACCCTGTTCACTTGTATTCTTGGCTTTAAGAACTCACCTAGAGTGTGTCATCTGACAGGGAATGATGTAAGATGGCACTAATATAATCAGACCATAGACTTCTGTCTCCACGTTTGCTTTCTCGTCCAATCATCACGGTGAAGATAGATTCCTCTTTTTGTTTTATTTTGCAAATTCTACTCTTTTCCCCATAATGGGTGAGAGATGAAAAATTCTGAACATTTCCCATTGTTTTCAAGGAAACATAAACCTAGACTACACACGTTGTATTTCCTTTATGGCTTTTGACATGTGACAGAGTTCTTCAAGGAACACAAGAAAACGAAGCAGAAGGCTTGTAAATGAGGAGGAGAGGAAGAGGAGGAGGAGGAAGGGGAGGAGGAGGAAGCGGGGAACTCGTTTCGACGTTCTGTCTAGGTTTTGTTTTGGTAGTCATCTGGTTCTTTGCATCATGGAGTCAGGATGTGTGAGATGTGTTGCAATGTGTCTTAGAATCAGTGGGGTTCCAGAAGAATTGGCAGTACTGTGTTTGTGTGTGTTTCCTGGAAAAACAGAAAGTAATAGCCCGCCTTATCATTCATGTCACGTGGAGCTTGGTTGGTGAAGTTCCTCTCAACCCTTCAGAGACCTATTGGGTTTTCTAATTCTCCCATAAAACCTGCAGGGCGACCATGGTATCGGTGACGAGTCTTCAATCTGTGGTCCATGAACGAATGAGGAAAGGGGAGGGGGAGGGGGGGACAGGGAAGGGAAGAGGAGAGAGAGTCCATGTCTTCAGACTGATTTTGACTTCTAGGATGGGGATGTGATTTTGACTTTTAGGATGGTGTCAGCAAAAATAACAGCCCGTATGTGAGGGCCCTGTAAGCTGTCCCCGCGAGTTTCCGGAAGGATCGGCTGCGAGGGGGAAAGAAAACAAACCCTGAATGTGGCATTCGCCAGAAGCGTCCACTTCAGTCTCATGATTTCATTTCCTGCCGCCCTGATGCTAACCCTTGCGGTGGCCTCGCTCCTCCTCGCTCCACCTCGCTCCTGAGGGCTGAGGGCTGGGTGTGAGACTCGCTTTCACAGCTGGGGTTACCGCTCCCTCCCCTTCCACTCAGAAGCAGCGTCTCCCCCACAGCATTTTTCATGAATTCCCCGCTCACTTTCCTGTTGTTTTTTTTTTTTAAACCACTGATTCTAAAACCAAAGCACATTTTTTCCCCCAATAGGAGTCTAGCATGAAGCATGAATTCCTGAACTTCCCAGAATATGTGTGTTTGGCTTTCAGCAGTCACGCACGCCAGCCGGCACCGTGGCCCTGTGGTTAATCACTGTGGGTCTGGCCGGGGAAACAACCTTATTTTTCTAGTGATTTACTTTAATCCCTCCCAGCAAGAAACTACAATTATTTTCTTCTCTTTGGATGAGTCATACAGAAGCAGCTTCCCAAACTTAGCCAACTTGCCTTTTAAAATTAAGGTAGTTGCGTGCACTTTTAGCCAAAAGCACAGTTATGCATTATTAAGACTATTTCTGACTTTAGTCTTTGGGGACTAGGGAAGAAACTTATTTTTAGAAGTAACTATATATGTGATACGTGTAAATAGATATATTACAAATATCAGTACCGGTTATTAATATCATCTGGTCTTAGAAAATGTTAACCACCCCAAAGGAAAATAAGATTTCAATGGTTAGTTGGAGAGGTTATAGATTGTAGTCTACTCCCAGCTGTGGGCTTAAGTCATGTTTGGGCAACCATTATTTATCCCCCAACTATTTTAATTTCAATTTTAGTGATTTATTATGCCGGCGAAGCAATCTTCTGTGGCTGTTTTGTGTTGTTTTAAGTCCCCGTGGCAAATTGCTCCCCCCACCCCCACCCCGTGCAAGATGCTCACGACACATAGCCAAAAGCTATAGATCTACTAATGCAAAATTATGACAGAGCCTGGTTGCAAATGCTTTTTAATGTAGCTCATTGAAGAGGACACTTCATACCTCTCTTTGTTTCATGACTAACATACATGCTGTCAATCACTTCACACCCTCTCCCCGGACTCCCAGGCTTCCCGGGGCACCTTCGCTACCTCTCTCCCCGCTCTCAGCCATGTCTGATCCAGTCCTTTTCCCCTTGTGTGAATAAAGTCCAAACTCGACCCTTCTCTGTCCTTGCCCGTTAAGATCTAATGTGCAGTAGGAAATGGTGAGCTTTGACCCAGCATTAACAGCCGGCTGAGGTCATGGCTGGGGTGGTGGCAGCTGCCTCGAGAAGTATTTGCTAACGGTGCACCCGCTCCATGCCCCCCGCCTGCCGGGGCCCGTGCTGGGGGGTTAGAACTCATTCCCCACTCGGACTTCTTCCCCTCTGCGCATCCTCTAGAGCGTGGTTCTCGGTGGCGTTCTGTGTGGACAGAGAGGGAAAGGGCAGCGCTGGTATCACCACGTGATTCTCTCTTTGACTCTCAGATAACCGCCGTCGTGGGCAGCTTTTAGGCTCTTCCCCCCACACCCCCCCCCCCGGCCCAGGTCCCTGACATCTGGGATTTGTGACTCAGCTCCATTTGGTTTCATTCCAACATGCAAGGCTCGCTCTTAAAACTACTTCGTATTCAGGAATACAGTGTCTCTTCTTCCCCGCCCCCTGCCACACACACACACACATACAACGTGCTCCAGCTGACATTGAGAAACTCCCTGCCTGACAACTCGCTAGGATTTAAGCAAGCCCATCCACTTGGAGCTGGGCATTTGGTTCTGATAAATCCCTGGCTCTGGGTACCCGGAAGGAAGGCTCGGAGGAGAGAGGCCCGATGCTGGATGAGCTATTACATCTGTCTTTCTCCCCGCAAAGAATGGCAGTGAGCTTGAGGCATATAGGTCAAGTGAAATGAGTCTGCAGATCAATTCTCAACCCGGCGCCTCGCTGATCTTCTCCGTGGCCTGAGATCCGTCTGCATCCCTGCCGAAAGATCCGCTCCAAACTCGGGGGAAGGTTTGCCAAACACAAAGCACAGGATGTATCTGTGTCTGACACTTCATTTTCGAAGGGCATCGTGTGTGGAGCCTGCTGCTTGTCGATTCCCCAAATGCATCCCTACACTGTCAGACTTGTACAAACCCTAGCATGTGTTTTACCCGTGCAAGAAGCCACCAGCCTAGCTCGGCCTCTGTCCCAGCTTCGGTAGTCTCCAGGAGAAACACGCGCGCGCGCGCACACACACACACACGAGACTTGGGTGCCTGGAAACGGGAATGTCAAGTGACCCCCGTGTCACATGACCGCGCCCATCTAGCCATTTGCAGATCAGAGCGTGGCCACGCATTTTCCTAAGTAAAACACTCAAAAAGCCTTCCTATGGTTGGCCTGGGGTTATTTCCCAGTGTCCTCTGCACCGGCTCTGCCTCCCTCAGTGTGAATGATTCTCCCAGGCTCGCCACCTGCCATGGGCCAACTTTTTTGTGTGTGTTGGTTTTGGTTTCTGTTCTTTAACTTCTATGGTTTTGCGCATGTTGGGCCCAGAGGTAAAGCTCTCTCCCCAGCACCCAGCCCTTCTGGGAAATGTTACCCACCCCCACCCCCCTCACAGGTCTCCCTGGTTGGACTCTTGGCGTGTTGCGTGTGCCAGTTCTGTAGTTCCACACCGGTCTCATTTATAGACAATCCACTCTTGGTTTTAACCTGTATTCGTGCGGATCGCTTGATTGAGCGTACACCCACCCCTCCATAGAGTAAGAATACCCACGGCTACCTCTGAATGCCCTCCTGGTGGTGTTTCCTGCGCTTGATAAGCCATAGCTCATCTCGACCTGTGCCTTGTCCCCGTCGAAGGCTGGAGAACACTGAAATGGAGACAGGTTAAGTGAGTTTGTCTCCAAGCCACCGACACCACAGGTGACAGAGGGGAGACTCTGAGCCCGCGCACACGCCCACGGCCCCTGACACGCGCGTGCATGCACCCTCTCACCCCGTCACCTTGAAGTGACCGCAGGCGCTTTACTTCCTTTGCTTGGGCTCTTCCAACACAAATTCAGACGGCTTGAATTATTCATTAGACGGGGTTACTTCGGGTCACAAGCTTCCCGGGACGGGGAGGCGCATGATGCCCGATCTGGCGACCGGACAGACCACAGGGCCCGAGCTGAGATTCGGGGCTGGGGTGCTGTGCCCGAGAATGGAGGTTGAATAGAAGCGAGGTGCTTTGTGGCACACGGACGGGTTTTGCTCTGAGAAGGGAGCTGGGCCTCCACGCAGGGTGGCTGAGCTCACCAAACCCCACACGGGCCCAGGAGGTATTTTAGGGGAAAGATATTTGGGAACAATGATTAAAACGTGGTCTGCTGGGGCTGGGAAGGTGGCTCAGGGGTAGAGCGCTCGCCTCGCATGCATGAGGCCCCAGGTTCGATTCCTCAGCACCCCATGAACAGAAAAAGCCAGAAGTGGCGCTGTGGCTCAAGGGGTAGAGTGCTCGCCTTGAGCTGAAGAGCTGAGGGACAGCGCCCAGGCCCAGAGTTCAGGCCCCACGAATGACAAAAAAAAAAAGTGATATGCTTTATTTTTTTTCTTGATTTTAAGATGCGTCGTGTACTTGCCAGCTTTCCAGTGTATAGAATTCTTTTATCATCCGTCTTCTCTTATTCCCAGTCTCACAGGTGTACTTTTATAATATATTTTCTCAAAGAGACCTGCCGCTCCTCCCCCCCAAAAAAAAAAATTATATTCGCAGCCTGGAGCTCCCCAGAGTCATGGGACCCCTGGACAAAACTCTGACTTTCTCTGTCTCAAAGAACTCTGCTCCAGCCTCGGCCCCACAATTCTGGGAGCGTGCGCTGGGCGTCTCCTGTAGGATACTAAATAACCTCCCTCCAGGCCCCTGTTTCAGGGTCGGTGGGGGTCTGCTTCCTGATGGTCCCTGCTCCAGTCTCGGGCACCCCGCTCTCGCTGGGGTGCCCAGGGATGCGGAGCTGGGCTTCGTGCCCAAGCTCTCCAGCCGCACAGGGACCCCTGCCTGGGGTGGGGGGGTGGGGGGCTCTCTGCTGGCCCTCCTCGCGTTTGCGTCACGTTTGGGCCGTGGGATACACGAGGCCACTGCCCTCCCCCAACAGCGCGGGTACTGACCAGCCCTCTCCTCACCTTGACAGAGTCGGCGTGGACCTGGAAGAAGACCAGAAGCCGGAGCCCTCGGCACACCAGGCAAGTCACAGCAGTGTCCGCGGGATGCCACCCCCCCCCGTGGGCTGTCCCACGCCAGTCGGTCCCACAGGGAGGCTCGTTCTAAATGGGGGGGCGCCTCTGCAGATAGAGCCAACCAGGCGGCAGGAGAATGCACGCCGATCGCGTGTGCCACATGCACGCTCACGGCTAGCACGTCCGTACGGCCCGTGTGTGCAGCTGTGAGCACCACGGGCCCCTGTCGGTGTCCGAGTCAAACCGCCCCCGCCTGACCTCCGTCCCTGCCCAGCCACGGGCCAGCTCACGCCGTGATCCCCCCCGCCCCCCGCTGACTTAACGTCCAGACCACAGGGGGACCCGCGTCTCCCGCACTGCTGCTCACAGCTCAGATGTTAGGTGAACAGGAAAATAGAAACAGACAGGAGCCGGCAGGGTGATCCACGCCAGCTGGGCCTGACCCAGCGTCTACAGAGATCTCAACAGATCTCCAGAGATCCAGGGGTGGCGGCAGCGTGGAACTCCCTCGAGTCACGGGAAAAAATAATTCTCCAAACCCTGGATTTGAACCCGACCTCAGTGTAGAATCTGTCTTTGTCCAGACCGCATGAGCGGTCGGGTGACTTGGACAGACAGACGGCTGGCCGTGGAGACGCGGCTCCCTCGGCTGAAGGGCAGACGGGGCGGCGTGATCGGGAGAATGTTATAATGGTGATGTGGCTTAATAGTCGACTCCGTGTGCCGATCGTATTTGCCTTTGAAAACGGTGCACCCCTCTTTGATCTTGGGGTTCCCCGAGGGCATGGCTGGTTTGGGGGTACCTGGCACATTGCCGCTTCCTGGAAAGCAGGAAGGATCCTGGGCTCTGCAGAGAAGTCAGCCGGGAGCCAGACTCGGGTGTGCTTTGCGTTTATTCTGAGGTCAATCGGTGCCATCTTCACATTGCTCAAAGCCAGCAAACGCACCTCAACGCCAGGGTCTCGCGAGCTCCTCAGACCAGGGCCAACTCGGTGATCTTCTTAGAATGGGGATCAAAGCCCGGCTCCGGGGCCCCGTGGCTCTAACAAGCAGCTGGTAAGGTCTGGAGGTAGCTGATTCTTATTTTTTCAAACACATTTTCACCATCTGTAGCTGAAATGATCTGTTCTCCTGCCTTCAAGTCCAACTTTTTATCTACATTTTGGCCTTCCTCTACACAGACCATTTTACTCTCAAAGCAAAAAAAAAAAAAAAAGAAGACGAATAAGGAAATTCATCAAAGAAAAGTCTTTACCTTCTTCGGTCTACTATTCTACAGTCACATATAACTCTAGGCAAAAAAAAGAAAGCCTTCCCGCCAACCTAACTTCCTTCCTTTAAAAATATAGACGTATTTTGCTTCCATTCACCTGTGGGATAACTTTGAAACAAATCTCACCGTTGTTAATTCGCTGTTAATTCAAGAGCTCAAGGTGATCAAAGGTCTTTAGCCCTTGTAAGAAAAATAGTACAATCTACTCCATGATACTGTGAGCAAGACAAGTTTTCCCAGCTTAGAGTCTCCATTTCCCTAGCTGTTCAAGGGAAGCCATAGTCATGTCTACTTCTCCAGACCATCACGATAATCAAGAGAAATTATGTATTCGAAAATTATCCACTGTAAATTAAACCCATCTCATTCTGCAGAAGAGTTGAAGCCACCTGCACCCCGACAGACAGGGAAGTAGCAATAGGGTATTTTTAATGAACTTTAAAGTTCAGTACAATAAGGAACAACAGCAGAAACACAGGTTAAAAAATGTAAACAGATCATGAGGATTATCTGTTCACTGTAGCCCAAACACAAGTAACCTTTCCAAGAGTCAAAGGAGGTGGCAAAAGAAAATTATTAGTGTATATGTATATATATGTACACATACATGTATATCTATATGTATATCGATACATATATGTATATCTGTATATGTACACACATATGTATATCTATACATATGCATGTATATTTATATATCTATAAACAGGTATATGTATAGATGTATATATACACACATATAAATTTGTGTATGTATAGATGAATATACAGATGTATATATACACATATATATGTGTGTATACACACACACATATAAATACTAAATTCTTTTTTTTTTTTTGTCGTGGGACTTGAATTCTGGGCCTGGGCGCTGTCCCTCAGCTCTTCAGCTTAAGGCGAGCACTCTACCACTTAAGCTACAGCGCCACTTCTGGTTTTCTGGTGGTTTATTGGAGATAGGAGTCTCACGGTCTCTCCTGCCTGGGCTGGCTTTGAACCGCGATCCTCAGATCTCAGCCTCCTGAGTAGCTAGGATTACAGGCGTGAGCCACCAGCGCCCGGCTTGAATACTAAATTCTTGAGAAGGAAAAAGACCTGTACCCTCTCCTTGGGTAGTACAAAAACTTCACAGCTCACTATATTTCAAAACAAACTCCTTACCTAGACCCTCTATAGAGGACATAAAGCGCTATCAAAACATTAACTAGAGCCGGGCGCCAGGGGCTCACAGCTGTCATCCTAGCTATTCGGGAGGCTGAGATCTGAGGATTGGCGTTGAAAGCCAGCCTGGGTAGGAGAGTCCACGGAACTCTCACCTCCAACTAAGCCCCACAAAAGCCAGAAGTGGGGCTGTGGTGTACGTGGTAGAATGCTAGCCTTGACCAAAAAAAAAAAAGCTTAGGGAGAACAGCCTGGCTCTGAGTTCAAGCCCTGGCGCCCAACCAAAAAGGAAAATAAACCCAAGTAATATCACCACGGGCGTGGTTCCCAGCGCCTCCAAAGAGCTTTACTGTGCACAGCGTCACCACAACGTCCCATCCCCAGAGCGGGCACAAGCCAGCGAGAGGCTGGCTTCTCCGTGCCTTGCGGTAATTGCTCCCTCGACGGTTCAGTACAGGAAATGTGTCCCGTTGCCCACGACGGCCCTTCTCAGCTCGGCTCGTGTTTTCCCCGGAAGCCCTGCGGTGATTCCCAGCACCCGTGGAGCTGTTGGGCTCGGGAGCCTGACCCTAAGTCTGAAGGGGATGGGGCACTTCCACGTGCTTTATCAAGCCAGATTTCCACCCACAAGCAGGACAGCAGCCTGTGCACTGGGGCCAACCCCCAAAACAAGAAGAGCCTACCCTTACTTATGCAAAAGCTCAAGACCTTCCGCGCGTGTCTGGCCCAGCCACGCGCTGGCTGCAGACACGCCCCTCTGAGAAACGAAGCCTGTGTCTCTCGAAGCCAAAACAGAACAAAAGTGCCCGGGCATGCCTCCTTGCCCGCCCGGGAAGGTTCTCTCGTAATCCGGCCCCGTCTTTGGGAGCGTGCTTTGTGGAGGAGGGGCGAATCCCCAGAGCACAAGGGTTTTTGAGGTCCGTGGGCAGCACTGGGACGTTGGCACTGCTGCTTCGTCCCACGGATCAATAGTTACAAGAACATTCTAGAAACCAGGTATCTTTGGTCGAACCTACTGCCAGGGTGCATGCAAAAGGCCAGTGAAGCAGGCGGGGGTGAGGAATCGGGGTGTCTAATGTCCCTGGTCCATCACGTGGACCATTTGAACCGAGGGAAGGAGTTTGGATCCCGTGATCATGGACAGGACTTGGGTCACGCGATCACTGATAGGCCTTGACTCCTCTGACCGGCCCTGAGGCTTATTTCACACCTACAGTGTCAGTTACACAATCCGAGAGTGCTTGAAGAAAGGTGCGTCGCCGCGGGCAGCCGCCGTTCAGCACTGCAAACAACCGCCGAATGTCATTCCTGCAATTAGTATCGCCTGCCCTCAGAAAGCCGTAGCCTAGATCAGACCACGGGTGACGAAGAAAATACTTGTTCTTCTGCACCATATCCAATAGATGAGTTCTCTGTTTTAACATCTCCTCCTTTTATCAGTGACTGATGAAATTGGATCTCATAGACACACTATTTTATAAGTCACTGGTAAAACTGAAAGGAGGACTTTCCCTATTGCTCTTAACTTAGTTTTGTCAGAGTTTTTTTTTTGTTTGTTTCTCCCTTAGGGCTTCAAATAACTCCAAAACAAAGAGCAGCCTCATCTTTTCCCTATTCTGGGCATTTCTAAGCATGAGAGTTCACTGAAAAGAAATATATCCATTTCCTACCGTGCCCAGCCATTTTCCAACCTCTGGCCTGTTCCTTGGTTTAAGGAGAACACAGAAAGAGATCAAATTGCCTACCCATTTTTAAATATTTCCAGAACTAGGCGATGATAAGGGAGGCGAATCAAACTCTCCGCTTCTTAGAAGCCCCAAGGCAGAGGAGAGTTGAAATCCAGCACACTTCACTCTCCATTCCCCACCCACAGCTGCACCCCGTGAGGTTCGGAGCTGCTCAGTGCGCCATTATTATCCAAGGGTAGAAAACCCAAATGGTCTTTTCTTTCCACCTCCTCTACATCTTCAAACGTACCACCACTTCCCCTCTGAAATGAAGAAGAAATATTGCCACTGATTATGTACTTTATATATATTATATATTTATATTGCACACACACACACACACACACACATACATACACACACACCACCAAGGCCAGATTCTACGTCTGATGGTGACTGTCCTTTGCCCCCCTAGTTACCCTCCCAGGAGCCCCTGCCCCGGCCAGCATGGCTGTCAGTGTCTGTGGATGCCAGCTTTCCCCGGGTGCATTTATCTTCAACCCCCACCAGTGCCCGAACAGAACTCTCAACTCGACGAAACTCATTTATTTCTACTCATTTATGGATGGCCTTTCATAAGCAAGGTATTAAGTCATCAATAACTTCAGAGAAATAAATGAGAGGCTCTAGAACTGGGCCAACAGATGATTTAAGCCACACACGCACTGAACATGGTAACAAGGATCCCGCGAAAAGCCCGCGCTGGGTCGGCAGCAGAATGTCCCCCACCTGGCAAGATTCACTGATTCGTTTCTCATTCCAATTATTATCCTATCACTGATGTTTTATTCTAACTAGAACCCAACGTGTTTCTCCACCACGTAGTGGAACAATTAACCTCTCCAGTCATCTAAGTACAATAAGGCTTAAAAATAAATAAATAAAAGAGTACGCCATGTTGACAGTTCTCTAAAGTGATGCTAAGGTACGTCGCTCCTCCCACTGACAAACACATCCCCGTGGAAGTCAGTTCTGGAAGCTGAGCTCAGGGCAAGCTGAACTTGCTGGGCAAGCGCTCTGCCTCTTGGGCCACGCCCCCAATCCTTTCCGCGTTCGGGTTGGTTCTCAGATAGGGTCTCACGCTTGTGCCCGGTGAGCCTCGGCCTGGGATCCACCCACCTGTGTCTCCCTTGCGGCTGGGCCCGCATCCGGCTCCTTGGAGCCTTTGCTGGAGGACGCATAGGACGCGTTCTTGGAGGGTATGACGTTAAGTTACCATCTCCTTCCCGTAGTAAATAACATTCACAAGAGAGGGAAGCGGGAAAGTCCGGCAGGGCGGCCTGCTAAGGTCTGAGGAGTCTGGGGAGATCTCCAGGAGGGTGTCTTTGGGGGTAGCAAGGCCGTCGGCAGGATGAGGGGAGCTCTGCACGTCCATTGTTTTGGGGTAGACGTGGCTTTCCTAGCTTGGTCTCCGTGAGCATGCCAGGATCCTGTCACAGCTTCTCCATTTGCCCTGGAGGGGTCCCCGCGTACAGCCTGAGGCTCTAGCTCGGGGGACGCATCCAAGGGGCCAGGAACCCCAAGTGTGCTTACAGACCTCTGACACCTCTCCTTCTCCCCCCACCCTCATCCCCCCAGCCCAAGCCTCGGTTTCTTCCAGTATGGAATGGAGACAAACTGGGGAATGCCATTTGAAAGATGGGAGATCTTGGAACCAGGGAGCTTGGATTTGAATTTCATTCTCCCTCTCTCTCTCTCTCTCTCTCTCCTCTTTCCTCTCTCCCTCTCCCCCTCTCTCCTTCCCTCACCTGGTCCGTTCACTCTTCCCTTTCTCCCCCCTCCCTCTCCCCTCCTCATTTTAGCCCGAAGATAAATGGAGAACTAAAACTAGGCCACGTTTGTTTTTTTTTTTCTTTCTTTCTTGTATCCATCCGATGTGTTGGGAGCGGAGCTGCTGCGTGGCTGGGGCAGCTGTTTCCCAGGGCTGAGGGCTGGCTGCACTTTCTGTCCAGCCATTTATCACCAGCCGTGGGCCGGCCAGCTGAGAAAGGGCAAGAAATAGCTGAGATAAAAATGCAAGTGTTGAAGCAGGGGCGTAGGGTCAGCCCAGGGGATTCCCTGTCCTCCGCCATCACCCTGACCTTAGAGGATGGACGGCGCATTGTTACTGGCTTACCGGGCCTGGGGCCGGGCAGAGCAGAAATCCGCTTGGAGCTCTAAGCGCTCTTAATGAGGGACGTGATCACAATTAGGGTTGACTGGAGTTCTCCTTCGGGAAGTAAAGCATCCTGCCGACTACACTTGCTATGATTTTTGTCCCAAAAAGGTTCTCACCTGCCTTTCTTTCTCCATTCTTGCATTTTCATTCTCCCAGAAACGCCATCAACTCATGTTTCTTTTCCCCCTTTTAATTCCTTTCTTTCTCCCCGCTCCTGGGGTAAGGGAGAGACAATGGTACTAAATTCTTACAAACTCATCACAAATCTCTCTCTCTGTGCTCTTCATAAACCACAGCGAGCTGTCCAAAATCCACCTTTCATGATGATCTGTCAAAGAAGAAAAGAACCTAAATACCAGCATAACAATGATTAGACTGTTATCATTCCTTTAGCATCGACCTTTTGGTAATCCATAAATAAATGCCATCCACATCTGACAGAAGCAAACCGCAAAAGTCCCGCCGCAGCAATCTGACAGAAATACCACGTTATGGATGTCAAAGAAAGTGGCATTTTTAGCTACCTAAGAAAATTAGGATTATTAAGAAAAGCAAATGTCGACACGTGCTGCCAGAGTCATCTGCACAGGAAGATCTTCGAGCTGATTTTCTTGGCAGCTGCCTTACCATCTGAATGAATAGGCCTATACTTAGAAACCTTTCTTAATGTAGCTTGACTTCTCTGTGTGTGTGTGTGTGTGTGTGTGTGTGTGTGTGTACACGCGCACGCCACATATGTACCAAGTTAAGCATCTCACAGACTTTTCCTGCCTCCAACTGTGATCCTCAGATCTCAGCCTCCCTTGCAGCAAGGAGTACAGGCATGAACCACCGGCGGCCGCCTTTTGACATGTGTTTTTATATTAGAACGTGCGGGCTATTGATCTAACGCCTTGCTCCATGTTGCCTCTCCAGGAAGCAAACAGCGCGGATAAAAACGCCACAAGAACCGAGAGCGCGCTGCTGTTCAGAGTGTGGTACGGCTTCGACCACAAGTATCCTTTGGCAAATGCTGCTGTGTGGCGGGGAACCTGCCCTGGATCGTGAAGCTGCGTGCTCCGTGCTCCTGAGAAACAGGAAGGTAAGGCAAAATGTGTTTTTTTTTTTCCAATGGTGGAGATTGCAGGGAGCAGGGGGTAGAGAAGATGATCTCCAAAGGCTCAAAGAAAATACGACGGAGTCCAGACTGGAGTGCTTATGAAAAGCTAAAGTGCAATCTCCGAGTCGATGGTATTTGGTGCTTGGTTGTGTTTTGGCTGGTTTGGGGTTGGGGGGTTTTGTGGTAGTCATCCAATCCTTTCTGATGCCAGTTGACAAAAATCATATCGTCCCAAAGGATCGATCTAGTTTGCCGTTCTTTGGAAGGATCTTATTTCCGGTTGGGTTGGTGGGAGAGAATGCTGGGGGGGGGGGCGGGTGTCACCCGTGTGCTTTTATTTCCTGCTGTAAAAAAATAAATAAGCGAAGGGAGGGTGGGTGAGCGATCCGTTTCACCAAGCTATAACATAAGATAACGCCGCGTTTGCTCCGGGCAGACTGGAGGCAGCTTTTCCTCCTGAAGGGGAATTCTAAAAGCGGTCAAGGTCTGTGGGAACCCGGCAGCGTGTGGTTGGAAGGGCTGGCCAGTTGTGGCGGGGGGCCGTGGGCAGGTCCCCGGGTCCCAGGCAAACGCATCCGGGGAGGAAGGCGGGACCCGCACCGGGAGCGGAGCAGGGCGGCTCTGTGGGGCGGGGTCCCCTGGTCGCCCGCCACCCCTCTCTCTCTCAGGTAGGAAATGTCGATCTCAGAGGCGTCTGAAGTCCCAAAGCAGTAAGGAAAGCCACAATCGATCCGGGGGAAAGAGAGAATGAAGAGCACAGGAAGGAAATTCAGAGCATAGGTGAAGAGGAGGTTGCCTGGGGAAGGGAAGGGGGGAGAGAGGAATGAAAGGGGGAGGAAACTCACACTACAGAAATGGCCAGTAAATCAGAGAAAAGGAGGAAACGCTAACTAGCCAGGGCCAAGAGAAGCAATAGTAACACGCAGTGTGAAGTTGAGGATCGCGCCTCCGTTGAGAGTTCCAGGAGTCACGGCGTGGAGGTGCCGAGGAGGGAGGGTGTTTGGGGGTCTCTGGGCTTTGTCCCTCCCTTCCTTCCATCACGCCCAAGTCCATCACGCCGCCGTGAGCCACCTCCTACCTTGGCCCCATGACCTACCTGCAGTCTTCCTGCAGGGAGAGCTCTCTTCCAGCCGCAGGGTTTTCTTCCGCCTTTGCTTGTTACTCCCTGAGAAGTAGATCTTTAGAGAACTGGGCTGAAAGGTACACCTAAGGAGACGGATCGCCAGGATGTGTAAAGCCGGGGACACATGAGCACAGGAAGGCCTTGTTTTGCAGTGGAAGCCAAAAAGGGGGGAGGCGGGGTGCGGATTAACTCGGGGAAAACGAGAAAATGGAAGGTGGACCCCGCTCAGCTTACAGCCAGTGACACTAACTCCAGATGCTGCCGTCGCCTTTGCCCCGGGAAGTTCATTTCCATAACCGCAACGCCTCTCCTCGCGGTCATCTGCCCTCCCGCACGCGCGCGTTCATTCTAGAAATTGCCGTACAGACATGGCTGCGCACACATCTCCTTTTCCCCCTTCGACAGCAAAGCATTTGTGCCCTATTCAGGCGTGACATTTATACCTCGAGAGTAGCCAGCCAACCGGCGTCAGCTCTGCCACCTCCTGACAGGCCTGTATTTTTAGACACAAATAATCCGCGTGGCATCTATTGTCCAAGACACCCCGAGTGTCCTCCGTGCCAACCAGGGACGAGCCTCCTCGGGTTGGGAAGCCGTTCCTGCTCTGTTCCCAGACCGTTACAGCGGGCAGAGGAGACGTTCCAGAGAATGATTGGCAGGGCCGGGAGGTCGTGGAGGGGTGGGCTCTTCGCCTACCATGTTCAAAGTCCCCCCCCCAGCCCCCTAAATAAAGAAAGGGAGGAAGGAAGGGAAGTATTGGCAGAAGAAATACATAAGCCTGCAAACCACGGTGTCCGCCCGAGAGACAGGACCCAAGGGAAGCGATTTGCCTGCGTGCCGACATACCTGCGGATTTATTCCCAGAAATTGCAGTATGGAATGCAGAATGCTGGGGAAATGCACCTTCTCCAGGCTAGGCTGTCTGTGGGCTGGAGGTGGAGCTTGTGTGACTGTGTGTGTGTGTGTGTGTGTGCATGCACATGCGTGTGTGTGTGTGTGTGTGTGCGTGCGTGTGTGTGTACACCTGGACGGCACTGGGATTTACATCCAAGGCCTTGTGCTTGCTATCGGGGGTTCTACTGCTTGAACTACTTCCACTCCACGGTTCCGTCTTTACGTTCACTGTTTCTGAGGTGGATTCTCGCGTTATTCCCAGGCCAGCCTGGACCGCGATCCTCCTATTTGCGCTTCTTCCCTGGGTCACGAGGGTGACAGGCCTGTTCTGTCCCCAGCCGCTGCGCTTCCCCCCCCCCTCCAACCCCAGTAGCTCGGATGACCAGTACGTACCCCTGAACACCAGAGTGTCGCAAACGTGTCGGTGTTTTTCCCCTCGGGGCTTAGCCTTGAACCCATTCCTCTTATTCCATCTGTAAAACTCATTAAAGAAAAGCCACCTGGACAGCAGCGCGCGATTATGCATGCTTGCTCTCTAACACATGGCTCTCATCTCACACATCAATTGGTGCCGGGTGGAGGTTCACAGGCCCAGGGGTCTCCGCTGATCAAACGCCACCATGGAGAAAGGCGTGCCCAGGTTTCTGGGTCTCGTCTTCAACGTGTGGGGGCCGAGAGTCCACTATGTCGGGGTCTCTCAGTGTGGTTCATTCTCCTGACTGACAGACCCACGCTGGCCAAGTTCAAAGACAGCAGAAGCGTAGACCAGACAGACGCCAAACTCCTCAGTCCCCGCTCCCCTTGGGAATAAACGTCCCTCCCCAGCCCGAGGTCCCCCCATCTGCCAGTGTGTCCCTCCACCCCGCCCTGGCCTTCCTCAGACCCGCTGAGTCCACATGAGCATCCGGTGTCTCTTCCCTTTACCTCCTTTTCACTAAAATACACCCTTGTTCCCCCCCCACCATGCCCCGATGCCTTTTGTTCACACATTTGTCCCCCAGCCGCAGGAGCGGCGCCCGGCAAAGAGCAGACGCTCAATAAAGAATAGTTGACCGAACGCCTGAATTGATCAGGCCAGGAAGCGAGTGGTGTTTTTCCCAACAGAGCACGACCTTCCTCTGAGACACGGAGGTACAGGAGAAGCCAATTAGTTACCTGAAGGTCACCAAGCGAATCTGAGAGCAGAGCAAGGCCACGTGGGTAATACGAGTGTTCCACCGGGTTGAGCCCCGGGAGACGGCCATCACCCCGGGCCCAGACTCAGGGCCTCGCCCCTAGACTCAAAGAGCCACGCCCCCCTCATCCGCCCCCCCCCCAGGGAAAGCCACGTGGGTTAATCGTCCATTGTCCAGGACATACTGCCCCCAGAATGTTACAGGTGCGATTTGACGGGAAATGCGGTTAATCATAACACGCGCAAGGGTCCACGGTCCCCACGCTCAGGCTTTTGGATGAGCTAACGCGGTTCTGAATTCCATTCCAAGGAAGGTGCGTTGAGACCAGCAAGCAGCCTGACCCCGCCGACCCAGAAGTTAGACTCGCCGACTCAGGTTCTGTGGGTGCAACTGATCTAGAATGGGGAGCTGGGGGAGGGGGGGTCAGCTTAGGAGTCATGTTGAGACTGGGGGGGGGGAGGGAGGGGAACCTGGGACTCATCTCAGAACACAAGATCTTAGTCCCGTGTCGCCTCCTAGAAGGAGGCCATTGGAAGCTGACATGAATATCTCCTTATTCACACCCAAAGACCGCCCAGCAAAGCACTGTCTTAGATTCCCACCGTCCTACAATGGACGTCACCTAGTACCTAGGTGACAGATGACCTTGCCCTCTGCTTTCTGCATCCTCTGGGAGCCTTTACCCGCTGTGTCTGGAGGGTCTGTCCAAAGACACGGGGCCTCCGTGTCCAGCCCCCCCCACGCACCGCCGTCCGCTGAAAACGAGCACATTCTCGCAGAGTCACACACGGTCCACGGCGGGGGACCACGGGCGGGATGGCGGTTGGCACGCACACAGAATTCCGCAAGGCCGCCGCTTTCCATTTTGAAGACACAGGTGGTCCCAGGCCCCTCCCTGGGCCACAGGGTGACAGATGGAGATTGAGCCACCCCAATGTCCACTCTGCTTTCCGGGCAGTAAGTTTTCCATTGCAACAGCTGCGTGTGAATGTGTTAGAAAGTCTTCAGTCTCTGTAAACAGGACTCTTCCCGATTCAGTCCGGGGCCAGCGGCCTCGGCAGATTGAGCTGCTGTGCCGCGATCAGTGCTCAGCAATCGTTGTTGTCATGTATATGATTTTCCGAAGTTAGGAGCCCTTATCCCTCTCCCTAGTTCTCTGGAAATTATACCACCGATCGCAGTTCTGACTTGACAGAGAGGTGCTGCCGTTTTTCTCCTCCACAAAGGAAGCCACGCGAACCTTTGATGATAATTATTCCTCCGGTGCCCTCCCGCACAGCCGGGCGGGTGTTTGGCTGTTAGCGATGCGGTGCTGTCCTGAAGATTTCTAGGTCAGAATCAGATGATTGTCATAGGGGGGGGAAAAAAGGAGAGGGAATAAATGTAAGGGGTGCCAACGTGGCTGGGTTTAGTTTTCATAGCTTGTGGTAAGTTTTCTTTAATCATTGTTTATCGCTCCTCCTCCTCCGCTAGCCAAGGTATGTGTAGGCCGCCAAGCAATTCATGCGCTGCCTGAGACCCATCATCGGCCTGGACGCAGGCCGCGGGCTGGACAGAGAGCGAGGGGCCCGAGTCTGGGCGGCAGACTGCGGTTACTCCGCACCTGTCTGCGGGCAAAGCTCCCTACGAAGCGTGCCGGGCAGGCACGGCCCCGCCCTCAGCAAGCCCCAACACTTCTTGGGAGTAGATGGTGAGATGATGCTTCAAACCACGCAGAAGGAAGGGGAGGCAAAGGTTCAAGCGAGCTCAGGCTGAGAAACAAACACTCTTTTTCCAGGGTGACTCAGTCAAAAAAACAAAAAAAGGTGAGGGTTCTGTTTGATAGCAAACAGATTGGGATGGTGCAAGCAGTAAAGGGCCTGCCCAGCAAGCCTAAGGGTCTTAGTTCAAACCCCAGTACCACCAAGGGAGGGAGGGAAAGAAAAGAAGGAAGGAAGGAGAGAGAAAGAAAAGCAGGACAGGAAGGAGGGAGGGAGGAAGGAAGGGGGAAGGAAAGAAGGAAGGGGGAAAGAGGAAGGGAGAAAGAAAAGAAAGGAGTGAGAAAAGAAGGAAAGGGAAAGAGGAAAAGGAAGGAAGGAAGAAAAGGAGAAAGGAAAGAAGGAAGGGAGGAGGGAGGGAGGAAGGAAGGATGGAAGGAAGAAAGGAAGGAAGGAAGGAAGGAAGGAAGGAAGGAAGGAAGGAAGGAAAAGAAGAACAGACAGATTCATTTCTTTATAGCAAGAGGCCCAGCATGGGTTGGCGCCAAGCCCCACAGCACAGCGTGTAGTGGAAATGACTGGGCCGGTTGCCCCCACACATGCTCCCCCCCCCGTCCCCCCCAGAGTGAGGACAGAAGTGATCGCGTTCTCCTTTAAGAGTCCTGGGTTTTTAAACACCACTGCATTAGAAGAGCGGAGGCTGACCTCACCGAGGCCTACAGCCCCACCCGCGGCGTCGTCGAGACCAGGGGAAGGGCAGCCGGCCAGCTTCTAGTCACGAACCCCAGCCCAGGCCTCAGTTTACCTTCCGCCATCTCCTTGGCTGCCAAAGAGTCAGAGCCTGCAGAACTGCCCACCGAGGCCAGACGGGCTTTCCAAGGGAAAGGCCGCCACTCGTTCCTGGGCTGGTAACGTGGGGGGCCACCTGTGCCCGGTCTGGGCTCCGTTTGGGGGTGGGCGGGGGCAGCCTCTGCCGAGGAAGCCGTCCCCCAGGGCTTCTCACTGTAAGGGAAGACGCACCGGAGAGCGAACCCTGGTCCGAAGGAAACAGACGCATCCTGCGTCCGCAGCCTTGGCCGGCCCTTGCAGTCATTTCCTCAGAATTCCTTGAAATCGGCCAGCATGCGGGACCTGGCTGACCCGAGGCCGGTGAGACGGGAGAGGTTTCTAGAGCCTCGGGATGGGAGGCTGGGGGCAGGTACCACGCCCCGGGCCTCCGCCCCTGCCAGGGATGGAAGGCAGCGGCTCCGTGTGTGAAGAGAAGGGAGCAATCCCGCTGGCTTTAGCTCGACCATCGCTTTTCTATATATAATTATATACAATACACAATACACACATTGTATAGAATAGATCATATATACATATGTGTATATAACATGTATATTATATATATATATATATATATATAATTCCCTAAACACTTAGGCTGAAATGTTCAGGAGGCGAGCACTGATCATTGTACAAGGATAACTAATCATGGTATAAGCATTGCCCAAAAATCCAGGGCGTCGTAGAATTGAAACGCTAACTAAATTCAGGGGTGGGGTTGCAGGCCCCCGAGACCCTCCAAGGCAAAGCATGGCCTGTAACTGATTTCCTGCCTTACGTTTTTGTTCTGTCTGGCCTCTAACCGACTTCCTGCTGTGGCCCATGTGAGGATCGGCCCCTCTGTCCCCCCTCCGGCCTCACACCTGTCTCCTGGAGAAAGCTGCTTCTTCCTGGGGTGCTGGTTCGCACCAGCCTCGCTCTGTGAGAGTGTCCCGCGGTGGCATGCACCCCTCCTTCCCACGCCTGAGCCGGCAGAGCTTGCCCGTCCGTGACCTTCCCCGTGACCTTCCCCAAGAGGAGCTCAGGCCCTTCCTTCCTGGCTCAGCCTTGCAAGAACTGTTTGTGTTCCTCACCCTAGGAAGTACCGATGCACACCCCAGGTCCCTCTGGCTAGGTCTCTCTGGCTAGGTCCCTCTGGCTAGGTGTCTCTGGCTAGGTCTCTCTGACTAGGTCTCTCTGGCTAGGTCTCTCTGGCTAGGTCTCTCTGGCTAGGTGTCTCTGGCTAGGTCTCTCTGGCTAGGTCTCTCTGGCTAGGTCTCTCTGACTGGGTCTCTCTGGCTGGGTCTCTCTGACTAGGTCTCTCTGACTGGGTCTCTCTGGCTGGGTCTCTCTGGCTAGGTCTCTCTGACTGGGTCTCTCTGGCTAGGTCTCTCTGACTAGGTGTCTCTGGCTAGGTCTCTCTGGCTAGGTCTCTCTGACTAGGTGTCTCTGACTAGGTCTCTCTGGCTAGGTCTCTCTGACTAGGTATCTCTGACTAGGTCTCTCTGACTGGGTCTCTCTGGCTGGGTCTCTCTGACTAGGTCTCTCTGACTAGGTCTCTCTGACTGGGTCTCTCTGGCTGGGTCTCTCTGACTAGGTCTCTCTGACTAGGTCTCTCTGGCTGGGTCTCTCTGACTAGGTCTCTCTGGCTGGGTGTCTCTGGCTGGGTCTCTCTGACTAGGTCCCTCTGACTAGGTCTCTCTGGCTAGGTCTCTCTGGCTAGGTCTCTCTGACTAGGTCTCTCTGGCTAGGTGTCTCTGATTAGGTCTCTCTGACTAGGTCCCTCTGACTAGGTCTCTCTGACTAGGTCTCTCTGACTAGGTCCCTCTGACTAGGTCCCTCTGGCTAGGTCTCTCTGGCTAGGTCTCTCTGGCTAGGTCTCTCTG
>NW_012267340.1:2652957-2659388 GCF_000151885.1 Dipodomys ordii
GCCCCACTGGCCAGAGCCACTCCATTTCCCTGCTCAGTTCCTCACCTCTCTCTCAGGTCTCCCCTCTCTCTCATCCCCTGCGTCACCCACCTGCCTTCTCTCTGTGGATGAACCCAGGCCAACTTTTGTTAGGGGAACCGCACCCAGCGCCCGACAGGGCCTGTGTTCATGAATTGGCTGCCTTGCCTCCGACCTTTGTCCCCTGCTGACTGGGGGGGGGGGTTGTGTTTGGACTCTCTGATGATGATGATGATGACGATGATGATGACGATGATGATGACAGCTGTCTTGTAGGATTTGGGTGCGACCTCTGTCATTGCGCTCAACCTACCTAGAAAACACCCAGCCCTGGACGGAGGGCTGGCCTCACTCAGAGCCCGCGCGGGTGCAAACCCCTCTCCCGTGCTACACACACACACACACACCTCGCAGTCATCTCATGAAAGCAAGCGAGGCGGGCAGGACCCAGCTAGGCGCGATGGTGAACGAAGCTGGGCGGCCCCTCGGAGAGCAGCTCAGCCGCCGCTGACACACAGCCATGTCCTGGGCTCCGGGAGCCGCTCCAGGCCACGTTCCTCCCACGGCCACGTTCCGGCATGTTCCGGTCCTTGAATCATTTGATGTGTTTTGTGTACTCGAGGTTCAGTCGGTGCAGGGGGGAAACATCCATTTCCTTTCCTTTGGCTTTGTGAAGTAACCATTCATTTTCTTTGCCAGAACAGTTAGACTGGCCCCTGAGCGGAGTCTATGACTGAACTCTTCGGTGAAGGAAACTGACAGCCGGGCTGACCAGTTGGGTGACGTTGGGGGATAAATTATTTCCTCGTCATTTTTTTCTACCTAGTTAGCATTTTCTCTCTGCACCTTTCATCTTATTCATGAGATTTAAAAAAAAATACTATAACATAAAAAGGCCACCTCGTACTAAAAAAACAAAAAAGAAATGACACTTTAGGATGATTAAAGTGGGTTTTTTTCACAACTTGAAGAGACCCTCTTCTTTTGTTGTTAGCTCAGCTTTCAGTTCACTGAGAAGAATGGAAAAATTAAATGAGGTTCCCATTGGAGTAAAACCGTGAATTTTTTTATCTCTCCTATAATTCTCTGTGTACAGTGATTTTTTTTTCTCTCAACTCTTAGCCGAAGGAAGAGGGAAATTTTCCCACAAGTTTATTATACTGACGTGTAGGGAGAAATCTATATTCAGATTATATATATATATATATATATATATAATTCTGGGATGGGATTTATTTCATCTGTGGTTGGACTTCATACAAATTTGAGTGGAAAGAGAATTGTTAAAATTGGACTTTGTTCTTTTTCTCTTTGGCTTCATCAGAAAGAAATGCTTTCTATTCAGTGGTTCTAAAGATTCATAACTGTAAAAGAAAAAAAAAAGACCTAGTTCTTCCTTGTACGAGCAAGCTATCTGCAAGGTGATGCAGATTCGGGCAGCAAAGCAAGGTCCAGCTTCAAGAGGACAGTCCCCGCCTCCATTCACCACACCCGCCCTCCGTCCACTCCCCCTCCTGGCCAGGCGTGTCCATCCTGGCCCCATCAAACATACCCCATCCCATCCGTTTGTGGTCAGCCTCCGTCTTGCGGAACTCTGGTGGGCAGTAATGAACCCCATGCTTGGTTCTGTGCAGAGCTAGCTTTGAGGACATGAGCCCATTTGGAGAGAGTTCTAGATGGGGAGACCTATTTCCCATATTTCCAATTACTCATCGGTCTCCAAGAGACCCGCCCTGCCCTCGCCACCGACTACACATCTCTCAGAGTCATGCTCTTCATCTGCTTTCCCAGACCTCTTCTTTCCTGCGCCCTGCATCTC
Source organism: Dipodomys ordii (assembly GCF_000151885.1). Taxonomy (NCBI): domain Eukaryota; kingdom Metazoa; phylum Chordata; class Mammalia; order Rodentia; family Heteromyidae; genus Dipodomys; species Dipodomys ordii. The sequence continues at coordinate 2,654,795 of NW_012267340.1, forward strand.
TCTGACTCCTCAATCCTATCCCTACCTCCCATTCCACCGGGAACCTGGGAGAAATGTCAGCCGAGCAAACGCCAGAACCAATCCACTCCACTTCCTTTGTCTTGTCGTTGAGAGTCAACCGCTCTGTCTCCGCTGAGTGTATACGTTTTCAGGACTTAACCACCTAACGCCCTTGTAAGTAAAAGCATCGGCGACTGGACCGTCCCTTGGACATCACCCTCCTCCTCCTCCTCAGACTCAGAAACACCGATCGCCCTGACTCTTCCCCATCGGCTCTCCTTCTATTGTTCCTCGATCCGTTTTCCACTTCTCTCCTGCGACCCTGCTCACTGTCCCTCTTTTCCGGCTCTTCTTTCACTCGAGTGCCTTTGTCCATAAATTCTGGGGTTAATTAACATGTCATTCAAGGCTCTTCTCGCCTCTTCGTGCTGAATGATCTGTCCCTGGGTGATTCTACTAAATGCCTGGGTTAAAATAACATGGCAAGAGAGACGGGTCATAAATCTGTGTCTCCATCCACCCCTGGACGCCTGGACGCCTGGACGCAGCTCACTTCCTGTCTCCACGTCCGTGCCTCAGACGCGCGTTAGAATCACATTGAAATCTCAATCTTCTCCTCCATTCTCACCTCCAAAACAAGAAGCTCAAGGGTCCTCTGAACGTCCACGCCCTCCTCCAGCCTGGCGGAAGAGTCCGGCAACCCCCAGCCCATCCTGTCCGCTCAGCGTAAATACTTCAGAGCATTAGAATGGTTGCGATTGTTTGGCTGGATTTTCTTTGAAAGAACTACAAAACACATTTCCCCGCTCCAACACGCTAAAACAAGAAGGAAATATAAATGAGGGAAATGATGTAAGTGTAAAATGGGCACAGGGTCAGGCATTTTAAGGGAAAAAAAAAAAAAAAGCCAGGCCAGGAAACATTTTGGTGTATGGGGAGTTTTTTGTTTTTTGTTTTTTTCAGAGAGAACCAGCATTCATTATGGGTACTGTTCATGTTACCTCTTCGAGGTCAGGGTCATTAAATTACACAGAACTGGGCCATCTATCTGCAGGCCTGCTGGCATTTCAGATGAACGCCTTGCTGTCTCCAACGCATTTATTTCTTCTGTATGGTCGCGCTGTAAAGGAATTTTAACGTGCGTGTATTCTGATCACCAAAGCTTCATGTTGGATCCCTCAAAAAAAGAAAAAGATCTGTGATTTGGCCTCTAAGAGAGACACCTCTCAACATGCTTGAAACTCTTGAGTTCTAAGCAGAGTGCTGCTGAGCCAGAACAAATGATACACTCTATTCTCTTTTAGTTTGGCTGTTTGTATACTAGCAACCCAAAAAAAACAAAAACCCCTCCTCTGCAAACTCTGAGCAGCCTATGAAGATAAATGCACCGGGACTTTGAAATGTTTAAAAACATGAGAGTTTTGTGTTTGGGGTTTAAACACATAACCTTCTCTAACCATACCAACATCTCCGTATTCCTGGGCACTTTCCCAACTAATGGGCCGCCTCCTGGCCAACTGCAAAGCAGCCTGGGTCAGCTGATAATGGGTATGACTGTTTATGAACCTAGACACCAGAGGACATCAGGGAAAACTGGCACGAAACTATCCATTTCGCAAAAGCTAATTCCTATCATTCTTCCCTCTCCCCCCCCCCACACTACCATTGTGTTCATTATGACAAACCCAACATCTAGAGTGATCATTGTCCCAGGCTTGATGGGGATTCCATGCATCTAGCCACAGCTCCCAAGCTTCTTAGAGACCCTTGTCCAAGCCTTCGATCACACACACAGACATACACACAGACACACACACAGACACAGACACACACACACCCCTCCCTTGTGAAGACAGTCCCAGCTCCCAGAGGATACTTTATTCCTTGGGGGGCAAAGGGGGGACCCCAGAAACTCTCAGAAGTGTTTCTTGTTGAATCTCAGGCCACCTTATGAAGCCAGCCCATGAGCAACATGATTCTGTCCCAGACAAGTACTCGTTGTTTGTTTGTTTGTCTGTTTTTCCCTCTCTCTCCCCCCCCCGCTTTACATCTCGCTAGAACATCTGATTCTGAGAATGGACTGGTTCTACCGTCCATTCCCACACTTTGCTTAGGGGAAAAGAAAAAAAAAGGAAGAAAGAGTTTTAAAAGAATGCCCTCCTGCTCTTGGCAGCACAAAAAGAAAAATCAAAAGGAATTTAAGGTTTCCTGTCTCACACACGCTCGCCGGCGCGTGATCGCACACAGTTTGGCTCCTTAACAATGAAGGGGGAGGGGGGAGCAGAAGGAAAAATGTCCATGGCCTCTTATGAATTACGCTCCGTCAGAGCGTCTGAGGTCAAAACCATTATCTCCTTCCCCAGGTCTCCAAATGGCCCAGATCTCTCATTTTGGTGAATAAAAGAATAAAGACTAGAAAATAGGATGTTGCAGATTTGAGAAGCAGTAAACGTGCTGGCGCCGTAGACAGTGAAGCTATCACTTGTATTATTACAGAATATATATATATATATAACCAGCATTGGAGAACTATATTACCTGGCATTGAGCGCCGCTTTGATAATTCATTCTTAGTCCAATGAGATAGAAAGAGGGAATAATGTTTTCAGGAAGGGACATGGCAGTGTGTGTGCGTGTGTGTGCATTCATGTGCATGTGTGTGTGTGTGTGTGTGCGTGTGTGTGTGTGTGTACACCCAAGTGTGTTCACCTACCACATACATTGCTTGAACACGTGCCAACACACCATACCCATGCGAGTGACGGACGTGGTCACACACCAGGAATTTTTGTGGCTCTTTTTTACTTTGTTTGGTTCATTGAAAGGTGATTGGAGCTGGAAAAGTTGATTGGAGACAGATTGGTGATTGAAAAGGTGATCAGAGATGGATTCGTGGTTGAAAGGGTGATCAGAGATGGATTGGTGGTTGAAAGGGTGATTGGAGATGGATTGATGATTGAAAAGGTGATCTGAGATGGATTGGTGATTGAAAAGGTGATCAGAGACAGATTGGTGGTTGAGAAGGTGATCAGAGATGGATTGGTGGTTGAAAAGGTGATCAGAGCTAGATTGGTGGTTGAAAAGGTGATCAGAGACGGATTGATGATTGAAAAGTTGATCAGAGACAGATTGGTGGTTGAAAAGGTGATCGGAGATGGATTGATGATTGAAAAGGTGATCAGAGACAGATTGGTGTTTGAAAAGGTGATCGGAGATGGATTGATGATTGAAAAGGTGACCAGAGACGGATTGGTGTTGAAAAGGTGGTGTTTTATGGTGGAGGGGGGGGACAGTCCATAAGCTCGGCCTAGTTTTCGCAACTTGCTCCAGTTAACCCTGAACACTCTGGATCTCCACCGCCGCCGTTTGGCCTGGAAGGAGCTATCATGAAGCCAGATGCAGCTCTCCTCGTCAGAGGAGGGGGCTGGCAGTGGTTGTACCGGAAGCTGTCCTCTTAAAGGTCGGGCCGGCCCAGGACGCAGTCCTCCAAGCCCAGCGCTGCCCCGAGGGGGACTTCCCCCAGCTATTGGGTGAACCCCTGACACCCACATACAGCACTGCCCCCTGCACGTGTGGGTGGAGCGGTTTTCAGTGCGCTCCAGCGGGCTTCAGAAGCTCCGTGGGAGGTTTAACGCTCGACCTGGTGTCTGATGCTCACGTTTCCGTTCCCAGACTGGCTGCCCTGGCAGCCACTGTGTGGTTACTGGGGTTCACCAATCCCTGCCATTCCTCCGTCAGAATGCGACCTGCAGTAAGAGCATGCACACGCACGCACATGCTGGTACCAGGGCTGGCACTCGGGGCCTGAGCACCACCCCTTAGCTTTCACACTCAAGGCTAAGTGCTCGCCCACTCTGGACTGCAGCTCCACTTCTTGGCTTTTTGGTGGCCCATTAGAGATGAGAGTTTTATGGACTCTTCTGCCCAGGCTGGCTTTGAACCGTGATCCTCAGATCTCAGCCTCCTGAGGAGCCAGGGTGACAGGTGTGAGCCACCGGCGCCTGGCTCGCGTGTACACTCTCTGCGTCTTTCAGCCTCTGCTACCCAGCGGGAGTACTAAAGAATGCTGAAAAATATTCCAATTAAAGAAAATTGCCTCCCAATCACGGTGAACTAAAGCTATCCCCAGCCACCCTCGGAGGAGGGAATTCATTATCTTCCCTGAAAGTGCCAAAAGCCATTTGGACAGACTTTTCAACCTACAGGATAATAGGAGAGAGAGCCTTAAAACTTTTACAAGAGAATTTCTGAAAGAACTGTCTTTGCATGAAGTGACCTTTTCAGCTTTAATTATGATTCGGCACCAGCATTCAAGTTCAGATGATCCTAACCACAAAAAAAAAAAAGTGAAAATGAATAAAGCCGATCACCGTGATAACAAATAAAACTTCTTCCAAATGAAATTCTTGCTCTCCTGTATCCTTCATGCCATTCACATTGTCACCTTCAGAGACGCAAAACACAGGTAGCATTTCAATCCAAGGCCAGCCTGGAAAAGAAATGCTAGCAAGACCCCGTCTCCACCAACAAGCCTCTGAGATCTTGACTATGTCTAGCAGGATTATGATCCAAAGCAAAAACAGAAGATGGGGGG
>NW_012267340.1:2659473-2674555 GCF_000151885.1 Dipodomys ordii
TTTTTTAATTGTGAGAATACCGTACAGAGGGGTTACCATTACATGGGCAAGGTAATGAGCACATTGCTTATCAAGCATTGTTGCCTCCTCCTTTGTTTCCCCTTCCCATCCCTGCCCTCCCATCTCCCCGGTCCCCCGAAGAGGGAAATTTGAAAAGAAATTAATAGGACCAAAAAAAAAAAAAACACAGAATGGCATACAATCACATCAAAGCATCGTAGGATCACGGTTCAAAGCCAGCCCAGGCAGGAAAGTCTGGGAAGATGTCTCATCTCCAATGAACCACTTGCAAAGCTGAAGTGGAGCTGTGGCTCAAGTGGTAGAGCAACTAGCCTTGAGTGGAGAGGGAAAAAAAATCTCAGGGTTTGCACTTACGTCCTAGGTTTGAGCCCCAGAAAACACACACACTCTCTCTCTCTCCCTCCCTCCCTCCCTCCTTGAGTTAAAATGATAGCAAAACCACTGCTGTCTTCCCATCAGAGGCTGGCCGTGTGCTGCGTTGTTTTTTGACCTCTGCCCAGTGTGTGTTTATTTGCTTTTCACTGAGCTCCGCGCTTGCGCGTGGGCTCCGGACGGAGCCTGCCGTCTATCAGGCCAGCGGAGCATGAGATGACCGTCCGTGCCAAGTGTGTCTAACGTGGACTTAACCATCCGTGACTCCCGGACACGCACCGTTCTGTTGGCAGCGTCACGATAATGCGGAAGGTTGGCCTGGTGCCACCCCAACACTTTCGCCCTCATCTTTGACTCGGGCGCTGGTTTAGAGCAGGGCTCCTTGTCTTCCCGCCTGGCTCTAGACGTTGGGGTTCGGGCAGTCCAGGAAGGGCCAGAGTGCTGCCCGCCAGCGGATCGCACGGAAGCGAGGGCCCGGGGAGACCCACAGTCTGTGGACGGAGTCGCGGGGACACATTGCCACAGAGCCTGCCTGCCGGCGGGGAGCCAGGGGGTCCCGCTGCCGAGTGTTCCCCTTGACGCGAAGAACGTTACCCGTTTGCTGGGCCGCCGCCGGTTTGCCCGGTGTTGCTTTTATTGTGACGCAAATAATCGCCAGGCCCAACATCACGAGGCTTGCCTCTCGAGAGTCAGAGCTGTAGGTCTCTGATCCACTTCGAGCGGATTTTTCTCCGTAGTGTAAGTAATCTAACCCCCTCCTCCTGCAAATAGATCATCAGTTTGGCAGCATCCTTGGATGGAGAGATTGTCCCCCGTCCCTGTAACCCGGTCCTGGCTCCCGTCCAACACCATCTGACTGTATCACCGAGCAGATTTCCGGGCCCTTGAGAATCTGATCTGCTGGTCTGTATGTCTGCTGTGATGCCAGACACGCATTGTTTTGATGATTGTAGCTTCATGGTGTGTTTCCAAATGAGAAGGCGTGAAGCTTCCACTCTGTGTGTGTGTGTGTGTGTGTGTGTGTGTGTTTAGGGCTTCTGTTGTTAAAAACAAATGCCGTTGGAATTTTGATGGGGACAGCATTGGATCTGTAGATGACAGGGGGGGGGGTTGTATGGACATTGACATGCGCACTATGGAGCCTCCCAGTTTGTGCTGATACACGTCTAAAGCGGATGTCTTTCCACTTATTTGTGTCTACCCTGATTGCTTTTACCTGCCTTTGATTGTTGTTTGTCTTCAAGTCTTTTTTGTCTCGTTGGATAAGCTTATTGTTTATCTAGTGTGTGTGTGCGCGCGTGTGTGTACATGCACGCCAGTACTAGAGCTTGAACTCTGCACCCAGCACTCTCGCTCAGCTTTGTACGCTTAGAGCAGGTGCTCTACTGCTAGAGCCACGTCTCCATGTCTAGATTTTTGATGATAAGAGTCTGTCGTATTCACCTGTCTGGACTGCCTTTCGGCCTCAGTTTTCAGATCGCAGCCCTCTGAGTTGCTGGGATTAAAGGAGTGAGCTGTGGTGCTTGGACTAGTTTAGCCTTTTGACATTACAATAAATAGGATTCATTTCTTGATGTCCTCCTTGGCTTACTCACTGTTAACATATAGACAGACGGACAGACAGAGAGAGCAAGAATAAATGAACAAGCTTGCCTTATTTCTGGACGTTTGTTTTCATCTTAAGCAGGACTTGTAAAGTTTTCCGTCGATTATGAAATGTCCGTCTTCTTAGCTGTAGCTCGGCAGGTCTTTATGGTTTGGGGCCATCGTGATGAATCAGTTAATATGTATTTGCAGTATCTGGAGTCCTTTAAGAGGTTTTGAGTTCCGCCGATCGGAAGGTAATTAAAATAATAAGGAACTCCGCTGATTGGCATATGCAAATGTTTCACCCAGCCATCTCTCTCATTAGAACAGTGCCTTTCATACCACCGGTAGCTGCGGCTTTTATTTCTTTCCCCCCCCCAAAGATAAATTAATAATGCAACCCCCCACTCTGCTCGAAGATGAGCTGGAAATCTGGGTGTGAGCTTTTCTGGGGGTTTTTTGTTGGGGGCTGGGGCAGGGAGGGGAATGCTATCTTCCCTTCCCCACCAGAATCCAGGAAACCGCTGGCAGTCCAAAGTCCTCCTGCTTTTTCCCACGGATGAGTAAAAAAAAGCAGATGGTAATGACACGCATAAGATTCCTTCAAGCGTGTAAACCTTGGCAGATGCATAACACGCGCCTGGCGTGGCTCTGCTGCTAGGAATTCAGCCAATCTGCTCGCCGGAAGTGTCGGATCGTCGTTGGTGTACGGCCTGGGTGGTCATCAGACCCAGCACACGCGGCGGTGGATGGCTGCTACAACCATCCGGCGCCCCGTGTGTACCGGGGATGCCGTGTCTGCAAATCGCTTTCTGCTTCCGAGACAAATCCAGATATCCAGACGGCCACTGGGCATTCTTTGGTCACTAGATCCTGACGGAGGAAACCACCCCTGGGTGTAGGCATTTGTAGAAGGACGTGGAGAATAAGCAAATGAGGACCCCCCCTCTCTTGGGGGGGCGGGGCTCCCCTTTTCCCTGTGGCTGGGAATCACAAGAAGGAAAAGCCACCCCGCCGGGGGTTCGAGACCGTGGGGACAAAGCAAAGGTGGCCCCAGCCACATGAGACCCGTGTAGTCTGAAGAAGATGGTCGGCAGCCCGCCCCACACAGACTGATGCTGACGGTTCTCCTCCAGCGCCCCGTGCTCTTTAGAGAATCGCTTTAGATGTCACTCACCAGGAATGGCCCTTCTTCACCCAACTCCAAGATGGAGCTTGAATGTCACCTTTCTCTGCGGATCTCTGCGCCCCTGAAGAGTCTCTGCACGAAGCCTGGCAGAGGGTTCTATTTTTTTTCCCTCCCTCTATCTTTGTAACTGATTCTTGTCACACCATCTGGTCAATGACTCTCCGTGGAGCGCTGGGCTCTCTCCAGGATGTGATGGAATTAGTGAAGGCATGAATGAATGAACTCCTGGGCCGCAGATCCGATCCCCCACTGGCCCTCACTCCCCGGTGCCCAGCGCGTACCTGACACATAGTAGGAGGTCAGGTGCAATGTGCCGATGGCCGGATCTGCGACTCTGGGCTCCGCCATATAGCGAGATAATCTGCACACATTCGGAGTCAGGGGTGACCGCTGCCCAGAGCCCGCCGGCCGGAGGGACTGCGCCCGCAACGCCACCACAACTTCCTGTCCGTCTCCCGGCCCTGTTTTGGTGCTGCCTTTAACAGGAAATAATTCCTATCGCTACTATCAAGAAAAAAACCAACCACCATCATTGCAAGGCTCTCAGTGATACCACGCTCTGCTTTCCAACACGTACGAAGACAGTGCGCCAGCCCCTCACGGGCCTCCCCCACTTAATTCCTGAAGAAGGTAGCCACCATTTTCTTGTTCTCAATCACCCCCCCCGCCCCACACCAAACCCAAAATGCTATATTCGAGGTGATGGCCCCCGAGGCCTTCTCGATGAGCAGGAGAACACCGAGATTCACAAAGAGTTAAGCCTGCCCCGTGCCCGGTGATGGTCTCCTTGTTTCAATCAGCATCGCCAGAGAGCAGAAACTATTTTGACTCTCCGTCTAAGAGGAAGGCGCGTGTGAAATTCCATTATAATGAAATACGCAGCCATGCGAGGTTCGTAAAGTGGCTTTAGTGTCTGTGTGTGTGTGCTGCGGTTTCCAAAAGTTTAGAACGCACAGAGTCTTCCAGCAGCCCCCGAGATGGTGCCTCAGGGCTCTACGCTTCATTAGAAGTCGCCTTGGAATAATCCAAAGGACCAGCACTTCACGCATGACGTTTTCTACCACGCAGGCAGGGTGGGAAGGGAATGGTGGGGTGCGGTGGGGTGCGGCACTTGAAGAGGGATAGTTGTTGTTGTTTTCAAGACGCAGAATGTGACCAGGCACGCCTGTAATCCTAGGTGTTCTAGAGGCTGAGATCTGAGGATCACAGTTCAAGGACAGTCCGGACAAGAAAAATCAATGAGACTCTCAGCTCCAGTTAGCCCTGGGACAACACCCAGGCCCTAAGTTCAAGTCCTAACGCCCGCACGAGTAAGATAAAAATAAAATGGCTGCGCTCACCGACATCAAACATCCTGACTCCCATTTATACAGCTCTGTCACGTTGTTTCCCAGCCTGAGAGTATACGTTTGTGGGAAAAGGACTGAACTTGACCTGCCATCTCCGCCCTGCCATGTGCCCTGGAGGTGGGTGATAACGTCCTGAACCCCCCCCCAATCCCTCCCCCCAAGCCCCACACACACACTTCAGCCAGGCACCCAGATCCCAGCCAGGCCAAGGGTCAGGGTCTCAGGTTTGCTCATAACAGCCTCAGACCCATCTCTGCCTCTTGAGTGGCCAGGATGACAAGTGTGAGCCAGCCCTCCTTCTTGTCAAGGTACCAGACATCTCCTTACACGCTCACCTGCACGGGGTGGCTGCATGTAACTCGGTTTCTCTCTGCCGAAGGCCCTGTGTCCTAAGAAGAACACGTTTGCAGGCGTCGGGTTGGATTTCACATCTTCTGGGGCCTAGACTGGAAGAGGCCAGTCGCAATTCACTTAATGTTTGTTGAGCAGCGACTGCGCCCAGACTAGACTGTTGTAGGCACTAACGATACCGTAAAGGTGTCTGATGTCCGTCTCCACGGAGCTCCAGTGCTGTGGAGAGACAGATTTGTAGAGAAACCACACACAAAATAGCGAGGGGGGGGGTGGCGGGCAGACAGACAGACAGACACACAAACCCATCCTCACTACTCTAAGGAGACCCCTCAGGAAGCAGACCCGGATAAAAAGCACCAGTCCCATGACCTCCCCTGGACATGTGACTTCAATGCAGGGGACTCAGGAGATGACACGCGGCCATCCGCCACGCCAGGGCAGCCACCGGCCAGGCCCGGACTCCTACACGGGTTCAGAGGGGGGAAAACAGAAATCCAGACTGGGAAGACTCCCCACACACACCCCGCATTCTGCATCTAGGCCCTCCCCCCTCTGAGCCTCCACGTCATTCTGAGAACAGTGCAGATGTTTCTGGTGAGGTTTTCAGTGTCAACGAGGCCCCGCGGTGATGATTTCACCCCCACCCCCGGGCGCTGTCCCTCAGCTCTTCAGCTCAAGGCGGGCGCTCTACCACTTGAGCCACAGCGCCACTTCTGGTTTTTCTGGTGGTTCATCAGAGATCAGAGTCTCATGGACTTTCCTGCCTGGGCTGGATCCTCAGATCTCAGCCTCCTGAGTAGCTAGGATGACAGGCGTGAGCCACCCGCGCCCTGGCCACCTCTTTCTTCTGACTGATAGAAACAATGTGAGAAAGATCCAGGCGGACGGTGCCTGGCCCCAGAGGCGGCCTCCGGTTCCAAGGGGACTGACTTCCGAGGAACAGAAGTTAAAAAGAAAAAAAAAACAAAAGGCTTTTAGAACAGAGAGGGCTCAGATCCTCCTCAAAGCACAGGAACTCATTAGTGCTCCGGCGCCGGTGGGTGGCGCTTTGTTAGCTCCTGGTTGCAGGTGGGGTACAGCGACATGGCAGGGTCAGAACGGAGCTGTGTGGGAGACCACCCCAGGAGAGGCTGCGGGACGCGCAGAGGCCGCCTTCTGGACATTTCTCTCCAGTCCAGGGCCGGGATGGGGCCTCTTCCTCCTCCTCCTGCGAAGGTCGCCTGGCTCCCGTGTCTGTACATTCTGCACAGTTGGTGCTCTGTTTGTTTTTTTCAGTGTGACAATTGCTTACTAATAAGAAATCCAAATGATGGATGCTTAAGAACCCAAAGTCAAGTTAGAAAGGTGCCCAGGCCAGGCGCCCGTGGCTCCTGCCTGTCATCCCAGCCACTCAGGAGGCTGAGATCTGAGGATCGCGGTTCAAAGCCAGCCCAGGCAAGGAAAGTCTGTGAGATCTCAGCAGCCTTGTTCTAAAGGCTTGATGTGCAGGGCGATCGTGGGTTAATCCGTCGATGGGTTCATACTTGGACGGGAAACTGAGGAAGTGGGGATACTGAAGGACTCCGGGAGAGGTTGGGGGTGTACCCTGGGTCAAGACTTCCTCCTCTTTCTCAGTTTGCAACCCCCTTCCCCCCCTGCATACCCCACGGCCCTAGGAAGGGGTTGTTCACCTTACCTGAGGGCTCCAGCCAACCACAGAATGAGACCGCCAACGCTGACTTCCCCTTCCTTCCTTGAAACTGATCTTCCTCCGACCTCGTGTCCCAGTGACAGGAAGCTGGCCGACACATTCACATTTGCACAGTTAGGAGTCTTTCGGTTGTACTGGGGTCTGAACTTGTGATTTTGAGCTGGCTGGGTGGATACAGTTCCACTGAGCCATAGATGGTGTGGCCCGTGAGAGGCGGGCGTGGGGGAGTGACAGACGGCCTCGTGGGTAGTTTGTTTTCCTCGGGTCTCTGCACACAGCTGGACGGTGAGCTCCTCTGTGGACGGATGGCCGTCGGGTCTTCCCAGCCACAGGAAGAGGGGTCAGGATGACATTTATTCCCTCCCAGTGGCTTCTCAGGGTTGATTAAATGTTGCTTTGAGCATCTCAATGAAATCACACACGCACGCACACACATTGCTGCTTATTTCCCTTTGTTAAGGTCACCTGAATGACAGAGCCCGGTGCTGATTTCCCGTCTTCCTTTGGAAGCATGGACCCTTGAGGGGTTGAAAGGCTGGTGCGGAAGGTGGTCAAGAATCGGGGTCGATTTCCTGAGAAAAGTAAAGAAAGAAATGTCTCTGTGAGCCCGCAGGCTACCGCTGGGGCGCTGCTGGACCTGAGGAAGTGCCGGTGTGTGGCAGAGATGCTGGGGCAGGAGGAAAGGCCCGTATCCCGCCGGCCATTTGAGAGGTGGCCCTCTCGTTTTGCTCTGGATAGAGGCCTTGGGTGGAAATTCATCCGAGCTCCTGGGACCTGGCCGGCTCTGACGGATGGCTGTGAGCCGGGCCTTTTTGCTAGCATTGCACCATGCAAGCTCCAAACCTGTGTTGATGATTACTTCGTACCCTAGGGGGCTGTGGGGGAGGGGAACCCATCCCAGACAGCGACCGCTCCCCAACTCTGAGCCTCGGTTTACTCGCCTACAAAGTAAAAATACCAGCTCCTCCTTCCGTGGTGGTGGACTTAAGGGAAGGAAGGCTGAAGAACAGTGAAGTGCCGATGGGGATCTGCTCTCTGTATCCTCCGTGCCGCTCTTCTCCGCTTCCTTTCCCTGTCCATTGTACCCCCAGCAGGGCTGGCTTTGCCCACCACCCTATTTGGAGCCTGTGTCACAGGGTCGAGTTTTTGACATGGCCGCAGCGTGTTTCTTCCTGTTTATACGCCTGGTCCGGGACCCACAAGATCGCCCCTTCACAGGATTGTAATGCGTCCGCGTCAACGTGGTCCTACAAGAATCTCTGGGGGGGGCTAGTGTGCGTGTCTCTGTGAAATTGGGGTCCTCCTGCCTACCACCCGGTCTGCTGATGAGCCACGTGCTCCCCCCAGGCCTCCGTCCCGCCCCTCTGGGAGTTTAGTTATTGTTTTTCCTTGTCACCTAGAATGGGAATGCTTCACTGGGAGAGCAGAGGAGGAGACTCTGGGGAGACGAACCGAAAGGCGCAGGGCCCGCGTGCCTCCGATCGCACAGAATAATCATATTTTTTTTATCCAAACGGACTCCAGGGAAATGAACACAAGGTGGGTTTTTTTCCTCCCTTTTTTGCTGTTTTTGTTTTCATGCCTTTTTGTTCTGTTGGCTCATTTGTCTCTCTCTGGGAATAGAAAGGGAGGGGGCATTGAAATGGAGGGACGGGAAGGGTGAACAAATGCAGCAGTGGTCCTCACTTGACACGGTGTGGAAAGTGAACTGTGCAGCCCGTGGGTGGGGACGGGAGGGAAAAGCGGGGAGCGAGTGGGGAGGGGTGGCCTGGCTCAAAAAGAAATGCCCTTGTTCCCTGGCGTATGTAACTCCAGCCCCTCGCCGGACATCGCCTTTATAAGAGCAGCTTAATTTTTTTAATAGAACGGGAATGTGTGGGCCCAGGGACTGTGGCCTAATGACAGCTTTGCCCCCTTCCTGGGCAAACTCTCTGACACACCACTGACCTATGAATGATGTCGGGCGAATTGGCTTAGATTATAAGTAGCATAGATCTTTGTTGTTGTTGTTGTTGTTGTTGTTTAACCAAGGAGCAAGCAAGCCCTTCAGAATCTCAGGATTTCTGACCCATGAGCCAGTTCGGCTCAGCCAGATATGTGGCTATACACATACACACACACCTATATACATATATATATGTACGTGCACACGCACATACACACACGCACGCACACACACACACACACACTGTACCAAGCTGAGCAGAACAGAATCTCCCCGGATAGGACGATGTTGCCTCTGGAGCGGCTCACTGCCCATCAGCCTGGTCCAGATAAACCAGGATCCAGCGTTAGCACCCAGGGCTTGGGGATGAACACCCAGCGATCGCGGGTGAAGTTGTGACGTCCGTCGGTAAGATGCCCGGCAGGTGATGGACAACAAACCCCACCTCACCCGGACTCTACGGCGGACACGTTTTAAAATCCAGTTTATTCTCAAAAACACCTTTTTGATTATTCCTGATCTGAGGTGCCTATCCGCCCCAGCTTTCTAACCCAGACTGGCCCCTCCCACGGCCATCCAGAAACAGGGTGCTCTGGAGTTTCCTGGCCTAGCCCACGCCGGGGTATCGGCTTCTCAGCTCCTCCTGAGAACGTCTGGAAGCCAGCGTTTGCTGCGGAACATCGCAGGTTCGGAGGAGAGGGGCTACGCATCCCCCCCCCCCAGTGTCCCGGCTCCAAGAGGCCTGGGGCACTGGCTCTGGGCTGGCTGGGCCCAGCTTGTCGTGGGTGACATGGCCTGTCTCGGGTGACATGTTCTCTTCAGCTTCGCAGCGCATGCGCAGGGGCCTTTGGCGGGGGCAGGAGCGGGGCTGCGTCGCTGTGGGTGTCGTAGGCCGGAGGAGGGGAGGGGAGCGTGGAGGAGCAGAGGGAGGGCCCTTGGTTTAGAGCGATGGAGACAGAGAGACAGAGAGAGAGAGAGAGAGGATAGACTGATGGATGATCAAGAGATGGATAGCTATATTATAGATAGGGCTGGGAAGGTGGCTCAGTGGTAGAGTGCTTGCCTTGGATGGATGGATGGATAGACAGACAGACAGACAGACAGACAGACAGACAGATAGATAGATAGATGGCGGATGGATAGATAGATGGACCCAGAGCTACAGCACTCTCTCCAGTGGCCAAACTCAGTCCCCCAACCATGAAACCGGCAGCCACAGTCCCTGGACTTGTCCACCATGGCAGACCACGCAAAAGCCCTGCCACGGAGCTCGGTCCCGAGAGCCAGGCCCTGGTGTCTCCCGGCCTGCCTAGCCCCGCCTTGGCATGGGGGTGGGCACATGAAAGTCCTCAGCGTGAGACTTGGTCCAGAGGAGAAGAGCAACTAATTACAGCTGCTCCTTCCTGAGCTCCCCGGCGCCGGCCGTGGACCTCCTGTGCTGTTCTAGCCTCCTTCAACCCTCCAGAGCCGAAACCAGATACAGCCCAGAGCAGCACAAAGGCGGCATTGTGCAGAAGAGGTAAATGCGACAGAACTGCTCCCCCTCAGAGAGGCGTGTCACCCCCCAAGCGCAGGGGGCACCTATCGGCTGCCCCTGTCCGCTCAATCACACGTCCATCCTGAGAAGACACCAGGCCGCAGGGAGGGGAGACTTCTCCCCGACAGTCTCGTTCTGTGCCCTAAGATCTGACGCTCTACCTACTCCTAATCAATCACGCGTGATCCTGACTCCCCTCCCGACCCCTGCTTCTTCCCAAAACCGAAGCTAATAGAAGCCAAACGGCCTACTCCTCCTAGAGAAAACGGGCCATCACACAGAGGATGCGAATCCCCACGTCCTGGAAAGAGAATTTTGCGTCGGGAAGCGGTCGGGAACGCGGGTGGGTTCGTGCGTTGATGAGGAGGAGGATCGCTTCTGATCGCATGTCAGAGTCGTCTGCCGCTCTCCGCTCCAGCATGGCGGGGCTCCTGGGACTCTGCGTGGCTCAGCCCACCTGGCCATCCACGTGTGAAGGATCCATCGCGTTGTGTTGGCTGACTGGCCCTTCGAGAACAAGATGGGCCCCCACCGCGCGCGTGGGGTCCTGAGCCAGCCCTGTGGGAACCGGGCTTCCCCGGAGATCGGGTTGTTTACACCGAGAGTCTGGCTCTTGTTTACACCGAGAGTCTGGCTCTTGCAACCCTGGGCAAGTCCCTTGATCTTTCTGGAAACCCCCTCCCTCAACCGGAGATTGGCCTGCGGGCATCCTACATCCACCCCGGTTTGATTCAAGGGCATGCTGGGCTCTCAGATTTTTCCAGCACTTAACTATTCCTTCTCGTTTTTTTTGTTTTTTTTTCTGCTGATGAAAAGCATGACCGGCGGCTCAGGCGCGCCCACCCGACCTCGTGAGCGGGGTGAGGGGCTCTAGATTCTTCCTTCACCCTCCCCCCACCCCCGCCCCCATGCCAGGCAAGTACACGGGACGCTGAGAGACTCTTATTTCTGACACTGGTGGAAACTTAGCTTCTCAATGAGGATTCCAAGAAGAAAGCGTAAGACGATCCAGCTTTGGTGTACAAAGGCCGCCCCACCACCGCGCTCCCCGCCGGCCCCAGACCAGCCCCGGTGAAATCCGGAGCAGCCCCGGCTTGCAGCTAGAGATGGTTTCTCTTACACAGCCCCCACGGGCAAAGGAAGAAAACACACACACACACACACACACACACACACACGCATGCATGCACGCACGCACACACATGCACGCCGGTTCTACCAAAAACCTTTCTGAGGGTCAGGCTCAACATGGCGGTCTCAGACTCTGAGAAGCTGAGATGTGTGAAGATGTGGGTGACCCTGGCCGGAGGAAATGCTGTGTGTGGCACAGACTCACACTTTGCAGCTGGTGTCTGTGCCAGGCAGCAGGGTGGTATCTGCAGAAGTCTGCACAAAATGAAAAGAGAAAAAAAAAAGGACAAAGCAAAAATCATCATCACAATCACCTCGGCCGCATCCCCGCAAGCAATAATTCATGGTTTGGTCCTGAGCCAGTTCATTTGAAAAGTGCATTTGCTTTTTTGTTTTTTTGTTTTTTCTGAGTGAGCCAGATCTGTCACCCAGCCAGGCCACAAAGACCGGCCCAACAGTTCCTGGGACAGAAATGTTTTTCTCCCTAACTCTCACCCCTGGGAAAAGCGCACAAATGTCCCCAGCACCAGGCCCCCTGGGAGAGCCCCACCCCACCCCCCGAGAGGAACTGGCCTCCGCCGGACCCAAGGCTGAGAACATTCCTTCCCCCTCTTTACGACCTTCGCTTTCACAGAGACGCAAGCCAGCTGCAGAGGGAGGGAAACGAAAGGCTAAGAAAGTGTGCCTTGAAAATCACATCCGCTCCCGCACCCAGTGCAGAGACGCGAGAAGAAGAACCGGTCTACACAGCAACCTTGCCCTCGGCTCAGTGGACACGGGTGACCTTTCTCCTTCACTGAAGAAAAACTTAAGAGAAATGGTGAAGCCTGGCCCAGCCAGGGGTGGCAAGTCGGGGAGAATCGGGACACATTTGCCACAAAGATCTTCTTCTGAGCCCAACTGGTATCACCACCATGACCACCACCACCACCCTTTGTTTTTTTGTCTGTGGTGGGGCTTGAACTCTGGGCCTGGGCGCTGTTCCCAAGCTCTTCAGCTCAAGGCGAGCGCTCTACACTTGAGCCACAGCGCCACTTCCGGTTTTCTGGTGGTTCATTGGCAATAAGTGTCTCACGGACTTTTCCTGCCCGGACTGGCTTTGAACCGTGATCCTCAGATCTCAGCCTCCAGAGTAGCTAGGATTACAGGCGTGAGCCACCGGCCCCCAGCTATGACCACCCCGTTTTTCATTTATCTAGTTAATGCTTTCCATGTCCTCTATTCTTTTTGAAATAATGATTCAAGAAGGAATAACTGCACACGGCAATCACCAAGAACCCCTGGTGTGTCCTTAAGTGGAAAAAAAATACAGAATCGCAAGTGAGATGAACCCGTCTCGCATGGCGCCCGGGGTACAGCATCCGATCGTTCCAAGAATCAAATTGCATGAGCGTGGAACTGGCCGGCCTCCTCATTAGCGGCTGACACTCACCATGCAGGGCTGCAGGGGGCACATGGCCCAAACTCCTGAGGGCACGGGTGCAGCCCGGCGCAGCCAACAGCTGCCACACACGGAGATGATCACTGAGATCTGGCTCCGCTCCCCCTGGCCTCTCCCTGAAGCTCTCCCTAGACACCGACGTGTGCTGGGTGATCTTCTTGCAAGTCAGTTCGCCTCTCTAGAGCAGCCCTCCCCCTCACCTCCCCCCACCCCCCACGCACCCCTGTCTATAAAACACAGGGATTGCAGGAACTCTCCAAAGAGCTTACCAGCTCTAAACCTCTTGCAGCCAACTCCGTGACCTGTGTCCGTAAGAACGAGGTCTTCATGCTCTTTGGAAAGCCGTGGCTCGCTCCTGGCGCTTTCTGAGGTTCTCCTTAGCCTCTGAGTCCCCTTCATATCAGAGTTTCCACCTCCCCCACCCCGCACCCCCCGAACACAGGCATCCGGGTGCTTAGATTCTGCCTAAGGTGTCTCTGATTCCAAGGTCATGTGTGCCCAATCCAACCCCAGGGACATTATAACAAGATGGGTACCCGGGACCCCTCGATTGGAATAGAAGGCAGCCTGCAGTGTGCCCAGAAAGAATCGAGGAACCAGCACTATTCACACACGCAGAGATGGGAAAGCTCGCTTTCATGATCCGACCAGCTTGTCCACGAAGAGAGGCTTTGCCGGACCTGTTGCATCCAGTGTGAATAATCCCTGGTGTGAATAATCCCCAGTGTGAATAATCCCCAGTATGACAGACGGCAGCTCCCCCTTCCCCCCCCCCCCGCCGCCGCCAGGAAAGCCGTCGGGGAGACCGCGCAGCCACGCAGCCAGGGTCTCTGACACACTGCCCGACCCGGGACATGCCTCTCATTCCCTCCCCTCCTTCCTTCCTCTATGAGGTGAGGCAAAGTGAGCAGTGATCGGGGGCTTTAAGTAGAGTTGGAAGTGCATCTGCCCAGTTTGCCAAAAGACGTCCTTGGGCAGACGATGGTGTTGACGTCTTTGCGATCAGGACACGCACACTCACGCACATACACACACATGCACACACACACACACGGCATTCTTCTTCCTTCGCCTCCCTGTCATAAAGATGCTGGAACGCAAGTGGTTGTGACTTTTAATGGAGAGGAAAATAGAGTCTGCAGGACTTAAAGGTCAGACAGGCCCGGTGTGTGTCTCCCAGGTCTGCTTCCCAGCGCTGATAGGAGCGCGGTGAGTCTGGGAAATCCACTGAAATGCTCCCGGTCTGTTTCTCGACTGTAGGATGCTATCGCCTGCCTTTGATGGTTGGCAGAAGGAAAGCCCGCTGTCCACAAAGATCTTAGCGCTCAGAGCACCTGTTACCCCCGTGCTCAGCCCCGTGGCAGCCTGACACGGTGATTGTGACCCAATGAGAGGCTGAAGAAGAAAGGTCAGGGGTCCCCTGGCGTAACACGGCGAGGAGAAGCAGAGGAGAGGCCCGGCAAGTCTTCCCCGAGCTTTTCCCTCAGCCCCGCCTTTGCCGGCCAAGCCAACTGGCTGTTGACGCTGAGGATTCTTGAGCAAACTGACAGTGACGTGAAAGCTGTTCTTTTCTTTGTTGTTGTCTGGGTAACGCGAGATCTTCTTGCTTAATCTCAGAAATTAATCATAACTGACGGCAGGTCTAAGACCAGAGACTTCAAGATAAAGGGATTCTGCAAGGAAAGTCATGATCCAAACACCCAAAGCTGTTGGTGGACGGCACGCAACGCGAGCTGTCCCCAGTAGGAGGCGCTAGACCAAAAAGTGCATGGGGTAGGGTTGAGACCTAAGGATGCTGGTGTTCTTTCCCGTAGCTTGCAGGTGGACGGTTGACCCTAGGAAAGATTCACATGCTCAAGTCCCAATGCCACGGCACTGGCATTTTTAATAGCAATACTCTGGGGGGTCAGGGGGACAATGATAGACTAACCTTTCAAAAAACATTTGATAGTCAAGAATTCAATGTATATCCTACACAAGAAGAGTGAGGGAGTTGGGGGAGGGGAGCATGGGTAAGAATGTTGCGAGCGTGACATTGTTCAAGATGCGTCGCTGTCATAAACTGCTTTGTTAAATGGCACCGTTTTCGTATAGCTACTTAAAGATAATAGAATTTAAAAATATGAATAGGAGTCGGGCGCCGGTGGCTCAGGCCTGTCATCGTAGCTACTCAGGAGGCTGAGATCTGAGGATCAGGGTTCAAAGCCAGCCCAGGCAGGAAAGTCGGTGAGACTCTTATCTCCAATGAACCACCAGAAAACCAGAAGTGGTGCTGTGGTCCAAGTGGTAGAGCGCTCGCCTTGAGCTGAAGAGCTGAGGGACAGCGCCCAGGCCCAGAGTTCAAACCCCGTGACCGGCCAAAACAAAGCAGGTAGCTTTTGAATGTCTGAGGGGACGTTTGAGAAGAGTCGGGAGTGTGTCACTTTATCTTGGTGGGGGACAAACAGAGCCCTGTGAGCAGGGAAA